>NC_137106.1:50021792-50424792 GCF_949357685.1 Gobio gobio
TTACTCTAGCACAGTAGTCAGTTAAGCAATTAATTAATATCTTATATTAATATGTATGTAGCCTAGGCTACATCTAAAGGTAAGTCTGCTTTAAAAAAAATATATATTACACTTCGACATGTACAGAATGTGCGCGTCAAAGAAACACGTTCAAATTTGTCTTCTTAACATGTTAAAACTGTGCGTCGACTGTGCGTGTATGCCTGTTACACGACCAGAATGTGCGTGTCTACACATACAAAAGTATGTTAACACGGTCACAAGTCACGCGTTTCGTATAAAGAGATTTGGCCCTGGGCGCGTTCCATAGTAGAGCCCTAGTCCAATCACGTGCGAGGTCGAGGCCATGACGCGTAGAAGACGAGCTTTAAACTTGTTTTTTTTTTTTTACATTTCCTATGTTTTTTGCTGCTTTCCTTTTTCGTGATCAACAATGACAGGACGCCGTCTTCAACTCAATCTCTGCATGGACGCGGCCAACTTTTTGAACTCATTTTCAGGAGGCTGTCTTCGCCTTCACAAATCTGAGGCAAACTGCAGGCGCTATGAACCACAGCATGGGTAATGTAACGTTACGATTTAAAGAATATGCTTTTATTCAGCTGTATAAGGAAATGGATGCGTTAATAGATCCGAGCTTAAAACTGCACATTTTGTTTACACAGACTATCCTCGCCTCATAACGAAGCCGTGAGCTCTTATCTGCTTGGAGAGATTTCCGCGAGTCCAGATTTAACCGCTGATCATGACGACATTGTGTGTAAGTAAAACGTCTAATGTTTTTCTCATTCCTTGTTTAATTTTACCGTGACTGTTTTTATTAATACCAGTCTCATGTAATTGTTTTCCAGCTGCCTGTAAGACGTATTATGAATCGACACGCCAGAGCTTCAGATACAAACAACCTGAACTTACATAGCAGGCGGAAACTGCGAAGTTTAGCTCGGAGTCGATCAAGAAGAAAAAGGGTAAGATTTATTATATTAGATCCGTTTTTTGTCAATGTGAGTATTTTTCAGGTTACTTATTGTCTTTATGGATTGTATTACAGTTGCTGGAAGCGAGACAAAGTGTGCTGGGTGAGGATGAGATGGACTGGAAGTGCGCGACCATTGAACTCATATCTGATGAGGAAGACGGCAATGTTGACGGGGTGTCTGGATGGATTGTGCGGCCACCGCCATATACACCTGTGTTTCCCGAATGTTTTGGGCGCTTCTTTTTGACGTTTTTGGAGGACAACATAAGAGACATTACTGCTGCACTGTACATAGTTGTGTGTTTGACAATAAAGCGCTTTCTTTGAATAAACAGCTGTGTGTTTATAAGCTCTTTCTTTGAATAAACGGCACGGTCCGGGCAAATTTTCCCATATATTCCTTGATGGTATGAATAGTGTAGTTCATAGCACAATAACATTACTATAAAACATAAATTATTACAACATAAATTATATATTTATTATTATTATTGGGGTTTACATTTATAATGAGCCAGGGTGACCAATAATGATTGGTTTGCAGTGATCTGCCAACCAATCACGAGGGATTTTTCTTGTTTAAATGTAGTGGCTTCAGCCAATAGTGAGTGAGTAAATTCAAGTCAGGCCGTTGACTCTCTGGTTTCGCTGCTATTCATATGCAAATTAGAGGCGTCGCACCTCCGCGCTGTCTCTCAGCGGGGGGCTCTCCACCTACGTCATGGTTCGTTTACGACAATTTGTGGCACAGACGAACGCGACGTTCGCTGCCTCTAAATTGTCGAAAACTGCCGAAAATTAGGGAGATTTCCGGGAGTCTACAGGCGTTTACGGGGTCGAAAATCCCACTTTTCATGCAGTGAGTCCATTCCAGTACGCCAGCAGCCCCTATGTGAAATGATGCGACCACTACTGTACCACACTGTAAGCCCGGATAAGTTGAATTCACTTAAAAAATTTGAGGAAACCGGTTGCCTTAAAAACTTTAAGTAATGGGTTATGAAAACTTGAGCGCATTGGACTTATTATTTTAAGTTCAAAACACTGAATGCCAAATTGATTTCACTTACAATCTCTTGTAATATTAATTATCTTGTCACATGAACTCCACTTACTATTTTAAGTTAAAGAAACTAAACCTTTGTATTCATTGAATATGCTAAACTAGAAACTAGTGTGTGTGAGCCTGTGTTTGAGTGTGTCAGCAAGTTTGTGTGTGCGTGTCCACCTCCAGGTTGGTGTGAGTGTGTCCACCTCCATCTCCAGGTTGTGTGTGTGTGTGTGTGTGTGTGTGTGTGTGTGTGTGTGTGTGTGTGTGTGTGTGTGTGTGTGTGTGTGTGTGTGTGTGTGTGTGTGTGTGTGTGTGTGTGTGTGTACGTGTGTGTGTGCGTGTGTGTGTGTGTGTGTGTGTGTGTGTGTGTGTGTGTGTGTGTGTGTGTGTGTGTGTGTGTGTGTGTGTGTGTGTGTGTGTGTGTGTGTGTGTCTGAGTGAGTGTGTGTGTGTGTGTGTGTGTGTGTGTCTGAGTGAGTGTGTGTCCACCTCCCTCTCCAGGTCCAATTAAGTGTTGGCAATGGAAATGTGTACTTGTCAATAAAAAGATATGATATTTAACCTTTTTGTTGTGCCTTAATCACCCCCACCACCACCACCACAAAAAAAGACAAATTAGGTAATGAAGAGACAAAATGTAAAAAAATGTGTACCTTGAATGCAATGTAAGTCGCTTTGGAGAAAAGCGTCTGCCAAATGCATAAATGTAAATGTAAATGTAAATGAGAAAAGGAGACGGAAGGAAAGAAAGAAAGAAAGAAAGAAAGAAAGAAAGAAAGAAAGAAAGAAAGAAAGAAAGAAAGAAAGAAAGAAAAAGAAAGAAAGAGCAGGGAAGAAAGAAAAAGATAAAGAGCAGAGAAGAAAGAAAATACAAAAGAGATGAACAGAGAAAGGAAAGATATAGTCGACTAATGTAGTCAAACCCACCTTTGTGTGACGTAAAAGCTCAGCCAAAAGCTGGCCGGTCAGGCCTTTCTTCTTCCTAAAGAGGTCCATCAGCCTTGGAGAGAAACGATCAAGTTCATCAAAGAAATTCTCTTGCAGACTTTTCCCCACCACTCTGGTGAACTCGTAAAAAACCTGAAACAAAACATGTTTTGCATAAGAAGCTAAAAACAAGAATCTATGGACAAATTGTATTCAACATTACAGTAACACATACGTCTTTTCTAAACATTCAACAGTAATACATACCTGGCTTTCTGTGAAAAGAGCTGGCCATCGATGTACCATCTGGCTGATGGCAGGCTTGTTTTGGACAACTTCTTTTCTCCGAAGCGCAAACGTCATGTCCATCTCTTTCTTAACAAGGGACCCATTTGGCTTTGTCTTCATCATTTCATTGACCAAAACCTGGCGAGCTTCTTCCAGGTTGTGCTCATCCCTCCCCTCTGGATATTCAGGTAAGAAATTGATTTCCCCTTTCCTTGGCTTCTTTATGCCTTTGTGAGGAGGGTCTGCATTTGGAGTGTACCTTCCACGTTTACCACCATTGACAGTGACATCAACTCGTCCAATCTGGCGCATTTTAGTTCTATAATTACCCATCTTGAACTTCAGACTGTTCTTCCATCCAATCCAGCCAGAGGATGAGCCTGATTCTTGGAGACACGGGTGGGTTTGTACTAATGCTTTTGCAACGGCTTCAAAATCGTCCTTTTCTGGGTATGCTTTAAATGTATACATGGTCTCAGCCAGTTTCTCTAGGATATCGTGTTTCAACTCTTTTGTCACCTTAAGATAGGTTCCATCCCTGAGATACAACAGGTTACCTTGACGAAGTCTGTACTCAACATCAACCAAAAATTTGGGAACGTCAAATACCTCTGGCCACTGAAAACTTCTATCCAGAGGGGAGCTGGACAGGATCTCGGTGTCAGCCTGGCTGCTTGTGTCACCATATGATTCAGTGTTTGGTGAGCAGAGGTGGGTAGAGTAGCCAAAATCTGTACTCAAGTAAAAGTACAAGTACTTACGGAAATATTTACTCAAGTAAAAGTAAAAGTAGCAATCGTAATATTTACTTGAGTAAGAGTAAAAAAGTATTCGATGAGAAAACTACTCAAGTAGTTAGTTACTAGTTACTTTCAATCTGATTGATAAGAAGCGAAAACCCTGAATTTCAGGCTACTTGGAGAGCTTTCACACACCTCTCTGTAACACTTTACAAGAAGGTTGTATTAGATAACATTAGTTAATGTATTATAAGATGAACTAACCATGAACAACACCTCTGTTCAGCATTAGTTAATATTTGTCAACGTTAGTTCATAAAAATCTAGCTGTTCATGGTTTATTCATGTTAGTTCACAGTGCATTGACTAATGTTAACAATATTTGAATAATGCATTAGTAAATGTTTAAATTAACATAAAGATAAGTAAGTGCTTTATAAGTGCAGTTCATTATTAGTTCATGTTAACTAATGTAAGCTAATGAACCTTATATATATATATGTGTGTGTGTGTGTGTGTGTGTGTGTGTGTGTGTGTGTGTGTGTGTGTGTGTGTGTGTGTGTGTGTGTGTGTGTGTGTGTGTGTGTGTGTGTGTGTGATTAATGGTTAAACAGTGTAAATTAATGGTGTGCTGGGCTAACTAGAGCTCTTCTTAAAACATACTTTGTTCTTATATTTTTATAGGCTATTCTTTAGGTAGGAATTAAATACAATACCGTTTTTATTTGTATGCATTTTCTACACTTCAGACAGGTTTCTGTCCGGATTTGTGTATAAATGGAAGACGTCACATTAGGCTGTTCAATTAGTTTCGTTTTGTGAAGAAAAGGATATGTAAATGTGAAGATGTGAACGTTTGTTCGTGGACGTGTGTTGTTTGGAGGATTCAAACGATTTGTCATTGCTTACACGAGCGCATATGAGGAAAACACTGGGACAGTGTGTGAAATAGTTTTATAATAAGGGAAAATTTCCCATAGTTACCAAATGACCGTTAATAGTGTTCAAATATAGGCATCATTGTGACACTTACCGCTACATGTTCTTTTCAGGGTGGAATTCTTGTATGCTGAGAGATGTCAGTTCGTTTTGGTGCACACAACATGCATCGCATTATGAAACTATTATTTTTGACATCTTGGAGTGAAAACATAGACTGAACTTGAGGCCACGGGCAATCTGCCTCCCGTAGCTCACACACATCTTCCTCAGCTTCGGCCATCATCTTCCGACTAAACGCGCGCTAATTATAAGCGGGTGATCCGTAGCAACCTCTCGCGAAGCAGCCTCTCCAACGTTTCGCGAGACTTGCGAAAGTCATATGAACTTATTTTAATATATATAATATAATTATTACCATTTGACAGTAACGGAGGAACGCCACCGAATGTAACTAAGTAAAAGTACAGTTTTTTCACAAAAAATTTACTTGAGTAAGAGTAAAAGTACCCATCTTTAAATCTACTCTAAAAGTACAAGTTACCCAAAATATTTACTCAAGTAAATGTAACGAAGTAAATGTAATTCGTTACTACCCACCTCTGGTTAACAGCCACAATCTTTTGAATCTGGGCAAATTCAGGGAGACCTGAGCATGAGCCAGTAGAGAGTATCATGTTGGGATGATATTTGATTCCATCTACACAGACAGATGATGCATTAAGAACTGACCCAGGCTTTGTAAAGTTTTGCGCAATTACTCTCTGAACGTTCAAAGGGAAAGAGGCAAGCAAAACTGGGGTAACCTTTGTCAACTCAACTGATGGTCTGAAAAAAGAGCTACAGTCAAGGTGGTAACTGACTGCTTTCTGGTGTTTGGTAGCAAGTGTCATGGCAACATTTTTGAAGTTTTGCACATTGCGAATTGCCTTTTTAAAGAACTTGTGCTTCCCCTCAAAGCGCATCGTCCAAACATCAGACAGGGGACCAAATCTCCTTACAAGCTGAGGGTAATGTTCCACAAAGTGATGCTTTGGCCTTAAACGAAAATCTGGAAATGTTGACTGCAGCAGCTGTCTGTGCTCTGCTATTTTACAGTCCAGGAAATGCAGTGTCTCCTCAGTATGCCTTGGTACAACAGCTAGCTCAACCACATCTTTGAGAAGCATGACGATTTCCCAAGTGTTGTCACCCTCAGGGACACAGTGACCAATAAGAAATGGAAGGAGCCTTATGAGACACCAATTCTCATGGGCATTTCCACCAATGGTCCCTTTGGCGGAAAATCCCTTTCCAATAATCTGAGGTCGGTCTGTTTTGTCAGTAAATGTGTAGTTAAAGTTTCTGATGGTCTGATTTAACATTTCTAGTGTGAAATACCCCTTGCCTATCAGGTCTTTAAGACAAAGGGACAACTCAGTTGGAACAATGCCTTCCAATATATCATGCAAGATGTCGGGGGTAACCAGTGACTGCATGAAAGTGCTCAAGATTCTCAGTTAAAGGACATGCTCTTTTCACACCATAAGTCCGACTCAAAGCTGGGTTCTCTCTCACCTCCTGCACCTGCTTATCATGGGAGTCTTTGTCTCTGAGTTTAAAGAAACCAGAACATACCTCTTGGTGTTGTGTGTCAATACTGCTTGCCGAACAGAATCTGCAGAACTTGTCAGTAGTGAAGCTCTCCAGGAATCCTGGAAGGGAGTGGGCACCAAGATTATCAGCAACAACATATAAGATGGTGCCTTTCACACTCTCACCTAGTTGCTCTAAGTAAACACCATTTTGCTCCAATGACTTTAGATCATAGATAAGAGGTTGCAGAACTTTAGCGTAACCACACTCTTTGACTGTTGAGGTATTGCACAGTAGTGCAAGTTGGATTGAGTTAAGGGTTGACCTATATTTTGCAGGTATGTTGGCAATGACCCAGTATATGGCACACATTTTATGTTTTAGCTTTGATGTTCCTAGAGGATTGGCTACTTCGAAGTCATCAATGTAAAGTCCAAGAGCAATTGTGAACTCGTCCCTTGCAAGAAGAGAGTTTTCATTAAAGCACTGGCCATCTACATATGATCTATATTCCTGTGGGACATGTACTTTTTCTGACATGGCTTTATCTAATATGTCAGTTTTGTTCAGCAACTTCTGGAGCATGGGAACAATAGGGACATATGCAAGTGTTTTTTTGCCTTTTTCCACACAGTATTCAATGGGGTTCACCAGTGGAAACTCTCTACGTACATAGGCTGCTCTTCTTTTAGCAGTTCCTAGGGATCCATCTTTGGCACAAAATGCCATTATGTTACTTTCTGACACTACACTGGTAAGCTCTCTCACAACTGTTTCATTGATGTCAACATAATATTTCTTTAGAACGTCCCTCACTCTGTTATGCAGAAGTGGCTGTGACAGCTTATTGATTTGACAAAGCTGTTGTATTACTTCTTGCACAGAGCTCTCTGGTATGTGCAGGACAGTTTGCATCTTTAACAGAAGAGATGCTAAGTTGTGCTCAAGCTGTTTTTCTAAATCACGAAGATCAGTCTCACTGGCTTCTACACTGACATCTTCTAAATCGTCCATATCATCAGCATGTGACATTTGGTCTTGTGTAGCATCACTGTCATCGCTTACAGTATCAAAACCAATGATTTCTGACTTGAACCTTTTCCAGTTCTGGTCCTGGTGTTTTTTACTCTTGTGTGCTTTGAAAGTGGAGTACATACTGGTTTCAAAGTTACAGTCTATATATGGGCAACTGACTTTATGGTTTACTTTTAAGTGTGCAGTATGCAGGTGAGTAAAGTAGTCGGTCTGAGAACAAGACTCAGCAAACCCACATGACAGACAGCAAAATTTAACTGGTGCATCTGGTTGCTGCTGATCAGGAGTTTTGGTGTGAAATGTAATAAATGTACTTTTAGTGCATTGAGTGATTTAAATGTGCATGGACATTCCTGATGTAAACAAGGAAAAGGCTCTGTTCTTGCATAACTTCCATGTTTTAGCCTATAATGCTTAAATAGCTGTGCTCTCTTTTCACAGCGAAGAGGGCAATACTTACACTTCCAAAGCATAATTTTCAGAGATTGATATTCAGTTTGTTGCTAATCTCAGGATATTGGGTTCAAAAGAATCTCTTTCCATGACCTGCAACACAATAAAACAAAGAAAATAAGAGACAAGGGAACTTATAGCTACAGTATTCTATTGCAACAATATACCTGTATTTTCAAGAAAGCTAACATTAAAGCCGTAATGTCATTATTAGGGGTGTGTATTGCTAATATACTCAAGTTTGCATAAACCGGTTGCAATTCACTTTCTCTTAAGTGCTTGAAGGTAAAATAATCACTAAAGCGGAGCCTATGTCATGCACAAGACAATAATAAAATGAATGGTCAAAGTTGTCATCACATTTAATACTAGGAAAAAACAATCAAATGTGGTCGCTAACACTCCTCTTCCCACCGAGTGCGTGTCCCTCGTTCAGCGTGGATCGGGCGGTGTCACCAAGACACTAAAGTTACAGGTTAAAAACATCCAGTTGAACTGGTTTTAACAACGGTTTTACACGGTTCAAAAAAGCCCCTCCAGTAAGAAAAGAAAGTTAGCAATGTTACAACGTGGTTGCGCTCTCTTTGCCGCCATGAATGCGCGTGGTTTTCGTCCGCTGCGTTTAATCTGCCGAGAGGCGGTTCAAAGCGGGGTAGCGTATCCGCCAATACGCTAACTTTACAAGTGAAAAATGTCCCGTTGAACTGGTTAAAACGACAGTTTTCTAAGTTCACAAACAGTGCGTCAATATGGCTAGCTAAGCCATCAAACCGGTGGCTACAGGTGATGTCTGTCGACCTTGACGTTGAAAATGTCTGTCAAGTCAAGGACCGTCACAAAAAGCCCTTTCAGTGATAAAAGTAACTACTTAACTTTTAGCTAGCTAGCTAAGTACCTTAACGGGTGACAATGTTAATGTCCATCGACGTCAAACTGCTTCTCTTGGACTTTTCACAAACAGCGCATCAAGTGAAAAAAACTTTCAAACTGTAACGTTAGCTAGTAGGTGAAAATGGCGGCCAACCTAACGTTAGTTAAGGTTATAGCATCCCACTACTCACCAACATCCCCTTATATCCACACACAAACACATTAAGTTGACATGGCTAAACAATGATCATCGGGAGGGCGAGACCAAAGCTACTTACCGTCTCTGGCGAGTTTTAGCAGCAACTGGACCGTCCGGTGTGCGGCAGGAAAATTACGTCGTCTTCTCAGCAAAAAACTTAGACATGGCGTCAAAGTGGCGGCTTTCACGTTCCCATCGTGCATGGCATGACTAAAACTTTGGAATTTTAAGCTATTTCACTTAAAGTTATTCACAGACTCAACTAGGTCTACAAATTAGTTTAACATACTTACATTTGCTAGTAATGCAATCAAAACTTAATCGATTTGAGTCATGTAAGTACATTATACTTTAAATGTTTGATTACATATGAAATCCGGGTTTACAGTGCATCCGCAGTCCCAAAATGATGCTGAACAGCCCTCTTTGTCTTCTTTGCTACATGAGGCAAAATCTACTCAACACTTCTTTAATCTTTAGACCATTCTATTGAGATGAGGCTTAAGTTTATAAACTCTACTCTATTCTGGTTTTAGTTAAGCTTGGATGGTCACTTGTTAAGGTTTTTCTGTGACTTTGAATGTTGAAATAGAGTAGTTTTCAGTTAATTTATAGAATGTACAACTCCTAATTTGTACAACAACAAAACAAAATTCTTTATTCTTTATATTTGTCTTTATTTAAGACACTTGTTCAAAATGTGTGAATATACAGTATGTTTGACAGTATGGAAGAGAAACAACAATGTCAGTTTGCACTTATTTTGCAAAGATAAACTTTGCACATCGGAATATTTCCTGATATTGTTGTTTAATCTAATGAGTTACCTTAATGAAACTTAGTAAACATTTCATTCAGTGGTTCTGTTGTTTCAAAGTTTAAAAGAAAGAATTAAATCATTATAAAAAGCAATACTTCTGAACAAAGTCAGATTAAACTGTTTCATTTTGTCTTTTCTTCTTCTTTCTTCTTTTTTAAACCTTAGCAGTAAACCTACAGTCTAGAAATGTATGTACAGAGTGCATTTCTAATATCATGGCCACCCTGACTCTCTGTAAAATTGATGGTCTTCATTGTCTTCTTGCCAAGCACTGTCGTTTTCTTCGAGTTGCATTACCTCCTCATTGATTTCACAAAAGTTATGCAAAACGCAGCATGCAGATATTATGTGGCTGATGAGGTCATTATGAGCATCACATGTTTTTTGAAGAGGCACCTCCATCTTGCCTTCAAACGACCAAAGGCCCTCTCAACTGTCATGCGAGCTTGGCTAAGCCTGTGGTTGAAGTTGGATTGTTGAGGTGTCATTCCTGTGTTTTCCGTATTTGCTTTCAGAAGCCAGGGGAGCAGAGGGTAAGCAGCATCACCTGGGATAAACAGTGTTACATCCACATTCTCAAACCTTTCAGTCCATTCAAGGAAGAGAGTTCCATCCTGGCCTCTGGTATAAAGATGAGTTAACAAAAACTCTGGCATCATGAACTCTGCCAGGCCAGCCAATGTTTATGTCCCACAATTTCAGTTAATTGCCTACACTGCCTGCAGTCTCACTGAATAGAATCCCTTTCTGTTGTAATAATCGGCAGGATAATCAGGGAGGCTGTGATGCATATGTGTGTTCCGGCTATTGCACCTGCAACCTGTGGAAATCTCCATTTGTCTCTGAAACCTTGTACAATTTTTGCATTTGTGGCCTTTTCTATATCTACCCATCTTAGTTAGAATATGTGAAACAATAGCTTATTCTTCTAACATTTCAATTTGTATGCGATTTGTTTGCGCCATAATGACATTCTGAAAACAAATCTAATACACTATGTAAAATTCTGTATATTGAAAATGGTTAATAGCCTAACTTCCAGCTCAACTTGAAACCTCAATCAATCAAATCAAATCACTTTATTGTCACACAGCCATATACACAAGTGCACAAGCAGGTGAAATTCTTGGTGCAGTTCCGAGCAACATAGTAGTCATGACATGACATGTACAACATTTAGAGCAGCATCAGATTACACTGATGCTCCCACAATTACTCACAGCACAGTAAACTCTACAATAAACAATAAATAATTTACACAATGTGAGTGTGGTTCTCACAGCTTTAACCAATATACACATACTTACAATATACATATACTTTAAACAATATACTTTAAACAATATACACACTAAAACATACATTAAACAATATACATTACGCTATAATAATAATAATAATATACAATGTACAGTATACATTATTATTCACAGTAGAGATCCAATGTATAATAGGTGCTATATGATAAATAATAAATTATAATAAATGTGTATATAATGTGTGTGTATCTACAGTGGGTTGTGCTGAGTGATATTCTGTCCAGTGTGTGTTATGATCCTGATGGATCAAGAGTTCAGGAGTCTAATTGCTTGTGGGAAGAAGCTGTTCTGGAGTCGGCTGGTGCGTGTTCTGATGCTGCGGTACCGTCTGCCTGATGGCAGCAGTGAGAGCAGCCCATGGCTTGGGTGGCTAGAGTCTCTGATGATCCTCTGAGCTCTCTTCACACATCGCCTGGCATAAATGTCCTGGAGGGAGGGAAGCTCACCCCCGATGATGCAGCTGGCCGTGCGCACTACCCTTTGCAGGGCTTTGCGGCTGCGGGCGGTACTGTTGCCGTACCAGGTGGTGATGCAGCCAGTCAGCAGGCTCTCTGTAGTGCTGGTGTAGAAGCGTATGAGGATGTGGCGGCTCATTCCAAACCTCCTCAGCCGTCGCAGGAAGAAAAGGCGCTGATGAGCCTTCTTCACAACGGCCTCGGTGTGGACGGACCATGAGAGTTCCTGTATTTACGTGTGTGTGTGTGTGTGTGTGTGTGTGTGTGTGTGTGTGTGTGTATCATCTGCTTGTCATGTGTGCTTATTGTGTGTAATTAACAAATTGTAAATAAATACCTCAATCAAATCACGTTGTCATTTCTTGAAAAAATATAATGATGCACAAATAGTACAAATTGGTTTTTATGTAGCTGAGGCCGACACAAACTGTTTTTGCAAATTTATTAGGACAATCAGGCTTTTGAGGTTGCGGTCAAACCAGAACTGTAAGTACTTTGACATCTTTTGTTTATTCTTTAGAGTAAATAAATTGTGAGTTTTTCATACCTGAATTATATTTATTATATACTATTTATATTTATTACATATTAGCTCTCACGTCAATAAAAAGCGCTCTGTTAAAGAGAGAAATCTATATTTAGTTGGTCACTCGAGGGCCAACGAAAGGTCAAAAACACTTTAATATTAGCCTACTTACCATCTGCACCAAGAGCCACTGCAACTTCCTCCCATGATTTTTCCTTCACTTGCAAGTCTTTATAAAGCAAATTATGTGGATCATAAAGAACTGTGTGCTTCTCAACCTCCACGATGAGACGAGTGTCGTCCATTATTGTCTTTCCTGTGACACCACGTGCTTTTGTGTATGAGTGTCAGCACGATGTCAGCATGCCAGCATAAAGTTATAATAGGCTATATGTATATACATAACTAAATTAATATTTAACTTGGTAACTTAACTAAACTGGCAGTATAAATTGTTTAAATTCGTTTTTTCCCCTCTGTCTCCTACACACATATAACATGTTGTATATAAGTAGTTCACATGATAAATGTAACATTAAAGTGAAGATATTCTTCTAGTTTTAATCATTTAAACAGGCTTTTAAAGTTTGGGCAAAAACTTCTGGCAGTGTTGTGTTTTTGTGTATTTTATTTTATTATTTCACAGCGCTGGTGTCACATGGTGTCTTGGTGTTGGTTCATGTTCATTGTTCTTGGTTCTGTTTTCAGTTTATTATGTTCATGGTTATGTTTGAGTTTGTCATGTTCACAGTCTTGTCGTGCACTTCCTGGTCTTGTCATGTGACTCCCATGCCCTCATGTGATCTTGTGTCTTGTCCTGTCATTGGTTCATTGTCTCATCACTGTTCACAGGTGTCACTTGTCTTGTCATTAGTCTGTGTGTGTATTTAAGCCCTCATGTTTGCCATGTGTCTTTGTCAAGTATTGAATGTTGTAACCCGCTGTTGGTGAGTTTCGTTATTGTCAAGTCAAGTCAAGTCAAGTCAAGTCAAGTCAAGTCAAGTCAAGTCAAGTCAAGTCAAGTCAAGTCAAGTCAAGTCAAGTCAAGTCAAGTCAAGTCAAGTCAAGTCAAGTCATTGTTTTATGTTGAGATTTATGTTTTATTGTAAATAAACTGCTCTTGGGTCCTTCAACTTGCCTCCAGTGGATCTTCGTTACAGATGGATGTCATATGGTGATCGTGAAACACATGGGACACTTCACTACATGATTTCATGGTGAAATTTGTTATTTTCCAGGTTAATCAGGTCAGTTTTGATCAAGAACAATCTACTGTTGCTTTAATTCTGCATGAGCAACGCAGAAAAAATAGACTCGATCGTGGCACTGCTGCTTCTGCTCTGCTCCTGCTACACGCTGCCGCGCAGTGCAATATCCCTGTGCCAAACACTCAATGCATACTGAAAATCAACCCCAAAGGTTTTTGTCTCTTAATTGTGCCAAATGGATGAAGTAGACTTATCATTTGAATGTCCAGTCCATTGATGAGATGAAGTTGTGATGATGAAAAGAGCTTCAAATCCTTGCTGTTGTGCACTTGGAGTGCGATGACAAGGATTATGATCCACATCGTGTGAAGTGATGGCAGTTAATGTTGGTACGTGTAGACCTCAGCGTTGGGTTGGTTAAGATCACATGCCATAGCCTCGTTGCACTTGAATTCAGTATATCTAGTATCCAGCAGATGATTTAATCTAATCGGTGCTCATGTGGGAAACACGTGAAAGAACATGAAGACATTAAAAAGTCCTTTCTAGAAAGAAGGCAAACAGTTCAAACACAACATACAACATACAAGTCAATTCATACTCACAGTTGAGCAGCAACTCCGAGTTCTCAACAAAGGACTTTGCAAGAGCCAGACGGTAGTGTGAGTTCACAATGGCCCTCATTTATCAAAAGTGCGTACACCAAATTTCCAGCGTACACCCAAAACCACGGTGACTTTGAGATTTATCAATATGGACGTTGGCGTACGGCACGCTCCAATCCTACGCCAGCTCAGGAGGTGGTGTACGCACGTTTTGAATTAGTCCGAAAATGCCCAGAAAAACAATTCCTAACACCACAAAACACACTGACAAAGATATGCTTTATTATGACCCACTGTTAAAAAACAACAACAACAACAATAGTAATTATAAACGTCAGTGTTTATTTTTGTGCAACATGGACTTCAATGTTTAATTTGTGTGACTTTACCAAAGCATTTGATTTGTAGTACGCATATGTATTCCTCCAGTTGCGAGCCTGTGCGCTTTACCTGACGTTGGTTAGGCCCGGCAGCTGCGCACGGACTGGGACGGAAAATAATTCAGACTGACAAAATAATAAAAATGACATTCTTCTTCTTTTAAATAATAATAAAATAAATAATACTAATAACGACATTCTTCGTCTAAATAACAATAAGCGTCATTAATAATAAAAATCATAATAATAATTAGAAGAAGAATCTTACAAATTGTCATGCAATTATTAATGTGGATGAATGGTACTCCACATCACATCATCATCACTATTGTACACCCCAATACATGTGACGTGATACGAAATTAAATGCTAATTGTTTCAAAACACGTGCTGTAAAATAATGCATTGTGATAGGTAATTTCTCATCCAAACAGCTATTTAAACTTGATTTCCACCGTACACTTGTCAATGATGGCTGACCTGGCGCTTTTAGAAGACACATATGCGCCCTTGAGAAGGGAAAGAGTGTTTCAGGATAGGCGAGATCTTCTGAATGAATCAGATGAATGGCTGATGAGCAGATTCCGTCTTCCAAGGCATCTTCTCCTGGAGCTGTGCAATAACCTGGAGCCCTACCTCCAACGTGAGACCCGGCGGTCAAGGGCCTTACCTGTTCCAGTCCGGGTTCTCTCCACACTGGGGTTCTTGGCCACTGGAACCTTTCAACGGGAGATTGCTGACAGGTCTGGCATATCCCAACCCACCATGAGCCGCATCCTGTCATCCGTGCTGGCTGCCATCAGGACTCTCATCCCACACTACATTCAATTCCCATACGACAATGCCCAGCAAACAATAATTAAAAGGGGGTTTTATGAGATTGCTGGGATTCCAAATGTCATAGGTGCAATTGACTGTACCCACGTGCGTCTGAAACCACCATCGGTTAATGATTACGCATACATCAACCGCAAAAATTATCATTCAATCAATGTGCAAATTATTTGTGATGCCAGACTCTGCTTATTGTTGTGGCACGATGGCCTGGAGGCACCCATGATGCCTTCATTTTTTAGCACAGCAGCGTACGCAGACGTGCATTGAGGGGTCATGGTTATCTTTTAGGTGAGTAATAAGAGCAAATTCATTTTGCAAAATATATTCGTTTCATAACCTCTCTTTTCCCATTTAGGTGACAGAGGTTATCCTCTTTTGGACTCTTTGATCACCCCTGTGCCAAACCCTGTGACGCATCAGGAGCGCAACTTCAACCACGCGCACGCAGGAACGCGAGCCACTGTGGAGCTGCGTGGGGCTCCTAAAAGGTAGATGGCTCTGCCTGGCACACGGGGGGCACCTTGCTCTATTCGCCACAGAAGGTGTGCAACATAATTTTGGCATGTGCCGTCTTGCACAACATGGCTGAGATCAACCGTGTGCCATTTGACGCGCTGGCCCCAGACCCAGAAGTGCCAGTGAAGCAGTGGGCAGCACCACCGGCTTTAGGAGCTGTTCAGCTCAGACGGGACCTTGTTCAGCGGTTTTAAGGGCAAATTAAAATAACACAGACTTCGTTTTCATTGTTTTATTTTTTTAAGTTTTCATTTATTTGCTTCAGTGTCGTATTTATTGACACTAATGAATTGTTAATTTCGACCAGCAGTCTACAAATTTCTGTCTGTCTCTCCAGGACCTCATCCGTCAGGACCCTTGGCCGTGGCGCACGGGAGGCTGGTGGACGGGCATCGGCTTCCCCCGCTTGCACCTGCTCAGGCTCTGGGTGGGGCTCCTGGATGGGCTCGGGCTCCTGGATGGGCTGAGGGGGAGATGCCTCGAGGGCGCTGGGGCCTGCAGTGTCATCATCTGCAAAACAAAATTTAAATAAAATGAGTTAACTATGGACGTGTCTTTTTAAAAAAAAAAATTTTTTTTTTATTGGTCTATCAAATTTAAGTTTACTTACCATGAATGTCGTCGGTATCTCCCCCACCGGTGATACCTTCTAAAGACACCGTTCCGATGAGGGCTGCCACCCGCTCCTCGTTCGGTGTCAGCTGGAGGCTTGGATCCGGTGGGCCTGACCCAGTCTGACTCTGGCTCCTCTTCAGTGCCGAGACGCGCCTCTTTGTGGCGATCTTTAGATCTGACCACTTTTTTTTCACCTACAATAAACATGAACACTCATACTTAACTTGATCACTATTGGTCTATATTAAGCAATACAACATTATTACCTCTGCTGGAGTGCGCTTCTCAACCCCCACACTATTAACAGTGCTCGTAATTTGGGTCCATATTTTGTTTTTATGGGCGCCTTTAATCCCACTCTTTAAACTCCCAAATAAAACAATTTGGTTTTTTTCCACTTCCCTGGTTATGGTCTCGATCTCCACGTCGGAGAAGTTTCTCTTCTTTGCCGTCTTCCGAGTGTCCATGGCGTAAAATGAGGGCGTGGGGGAGGCAGAGACTTGAATATATAGTGGCGTTTTATTCTAATGACGATCGTTTTCAGCCGCGGCATTTATCAAGGGCAGGTATTGCGTACACCTGAATTTCAGAGGTGCGCACAGCTTCATAAATCAGGCGGTGAGAGGAGTGTAAGCATAATCTTACACCAATATATACGCCCGTTTCTACGCAAGATTGATAAATGAGGGCCAATGTGATTTCCTCTACCAAACAAACTGACTTATTCTTCTTCTCTTGGTTAATGGCGGATTGCAAACAACTTTAAGGTGCATACCGCCACCTACTGTACAGGAGTGTGTAACATCTTGTTATTTTAACAAGTGGCATTCAGTCTTACTTTTCGCATCAAATTAGGCCAGTCTATGTTTTTATGTAACTGATTTAAAAAAGTTATGAACAGTCTTAAAGAAAAAATGTTATGTCTAACTTGTAAGACTAGTCTTAACGGTTTAGGTCTCACAGCATGACCTAAATTTTTCCCAGTCTGCTTGCTCAAAACACCATCTGTTTATTATACTTCCTTCTTGAATACATACGTTTGTATTAACTATAGTGAGAACTGGAAAGTGGTCACTTCCTATGTTGCAATCACTCTTGACATACCGATCACATACATTTACTAAATTATCTGACACCAAAGTAAGATCCAAACATGATGTATTACCCCTATTCACATCTAATCTTGTACCCTGTCCGTTATTAATGCAGACCAATGATCTTTCTTCCATCATTTCCTCAACTATGCTCCCATTGTTGTCTGTGTGTTTGCTACCCCATAAGCTGTTATGTGCATTAAAATCTCCACACCATATTTCTTTCCTGTATACATTCCTTGCAATGTCATTTAATATGGTAATATCAAATTTTTTGCATGGATTATGGAAATTAATCAACTTAATATTTCCCTCTTTCCTTGTACTATAAATCTCAACTATTACACACTCCATGTCTTCTGGGCAGGGAACATCCCTATAGGCCAACCCATCCTTAAGAAAAGTGATACACCCTCCACCATTTTGATTATTAGGTCTATCATACCTTATAGAACTAAATCCTGGTATTACAATATCTAATTGTGCTCTTAACCAAGTCTCTTGTACACATACTACATCTGGAACAACATCTAATTCATGAATGTATTTTTTAAATTCTTGACCATTAGTTATTAGGCTTCTGGCGTTTCACTGTAATATGTGTAGTACCATAGTTATTGTTTTAACCTTCAGTTTAGTGTATTTTCTCTATTTTCAGTTACTGTTAACAATGCATGTATCTGATCTGCTTTGACATCTCTCATATCAAGGAATTTTCCTGCTGCCTCAACTATAGCCTTGATTCTGTCGCTTTTCTTTTTTAACTGTGATGCAACGTTTATAGTGTGACAAATGAAACCCAAAGTTCACTTTCTTCACTACTAAAGTATCATCATCGACTTTACATTTGTGTTCACAACCATGTGTATGGCCTGGAAACAGAACTTGTGCCTGTACATGAATGTAAACACACCGGATTGTAGCCGAAGGCTAATTTCCATCCGTTGTCCCGGGGGCTGGGGTCACAGAGGGCCAATGCACCATCAAACATTATTGCACATCCTCATATTGCACATCCTCATATTGCACAATCCACATTATTGCACACACCTCACATTGCACAATTCGCAATATTACACAATCGACTCATTACATTACACTCATAACTCATTATTGTACAAATCGTAATTATTGCGCGGTCACAATAATGCACAGTCAGATCACCCACAATTCAAATAATGTACAGTTTCTACACATATACACACGCACACACACACACACACACACACACACACAATCATCCCATACATCCAGTTATGTCTCAATAAAAGGTTTAAATAGAAATGTAAATTGCTATGAAAAATGAGTGCAAGTTTGGTTTAACCAGAGTCGATTCTTCATCTGAGCTTTAAAAGAATCATACGTTTTTCTTAGTGCTAATGGAAGACGATTCCACAGATTAACTGATGTAATGTTTCGTTGTACCATTCCACTGACTTTTCTGTCATTTGATCCAGTTTCTCTTACTTTCTTTAGTGCTTCTGCATATGATATTTTATTCAAATACCTAACCTTCTGGGCTTCTCTGGCTTCTCTCTGCACTTCACATCCTCCAAACGCAGCACTATGTTCTCCTCCACCTTTATATCCTTTTCACATTTGCCATACTCATGCTGACCTCCACATCTTGCACACCTTAGCTTTCCTTTGCACTGCTGAGCCGTGCGCCCCATTCTTTGACATTTATAGCACCTTAGAGGTTTAGGTATGTACTCTCTCACGCTGTAATTCATATATTCCATTTGCAGTGACTTAGGGAGGGTTCTCTCAAATTGTATTACCACAGATAATGTTTCTTTTAATGATCCATCTCGTTTCGTTTTTAGCCTTGTAGCCTCAACTACTTTGCCTCCTTGAATATTATTTTTGACATCTTCCATTGACATACTCAGTGGGACTCCTGAGATAACTCCAGAGATGTATAAAGTACTAGAGACACATACTTGAGTAAAAGTACAAGTTCCTTATCAAAAAAGTGACTTGAGTAGAAGTTGAAGTGCTCTTTAAGCACCACACTTAAGTAGAAGTACTAAAGTATTCAACATTTTTTGTACTTAAGTATTGCAAGTAGTTTATTTTAAAATGTACTACTCAAGTACTGAAAGTAAAAGTACAAGTATTGTGTTATGTAGTTATTAAAGAAAGTAGTCAAAAGTTTGAACATCATATTGTTTTTATTATTTCAAATGATTAAGCTAAAGGACAATCACAATGTTGGTAGGTAATTTTTCGCCATATTGTCATATAAATAACCTGAAAATACTGTAGTTCATTAAGATTAAATCTTACTATAACCACTCTTACTAAAAAAAATGGGGTAAGCACACTTATATTCTCATTTCAAGAGGTGTTCTGAGTAAATGATTTGTTTGTAACACTTTACAATATGGTTTGATTTGTTAACATTACATTAGTTAAGACTAATAACTAACATGAACTAACCATGATCAATACATTTGTTACTGTATTTATTAATCTTTGTTAATCTTAGTTAATAAAAATACAGCTGTTCATTGTTTGTATATGTTACTTCACAGTGCACATTAACTATGTAAACAAATAGAGAGCAATTTGAGCGCAAGACGCTCGTGTTGTTTTAAAGACAGTGAATGCGCGCTCGCGGCGCTCTCTCTCTCTCTCTCTCTCTCTCTCTCTCTCTCTCTCTCTCTCGCGCGCGCTCTCTCTCTCTCTCTCATGCGCGGTAATGTGGGTTTGGAATGGAATGATTCGTAACATTTTTATAATTGTAACGAGTAACGATGCAGCACATAAAAAAAATATCGGAGTAAAAGTATTAAACTCATCGAAAATATGTACTGAAGTAAAAGTGGAAGTAGGAGAAAAAAATAATACTCTAGTAAAGTACAGATACTGCCTTTTAGTACTTAAGTACAGTAGTGAAGTAGTTCTACTTCGTTACTATACATCTCTGGATAACTCCTCTCGCCTTTGCCATTGCTCCCGGGATGTGAGCCTTCATCCTTTCCCCTTGAAGTGTGGACATACTGAGAATCTTTTCTTGTTGTTGTTTGCATCTATCAGTACTCTTTTATTGTTCATAAACCTTGCAAATTAAATTTTACCAATCTCCTTCTCAATTGCCCTGGTAAGTTTGATTGGACGATAGTGCCCACCATCCTGGTTAAACTCAATTATCATTTTCCAATCATTTCCTTGGGTTTTCTCTGTATTCTCAGGTTTCTGTTTCTCATGTTGGTTAGCTCTCAGTTTTTTGCTAATGTTTTCCTCATCAGACTCGCTATCCACTGACCAACTTTTTCCTCTATTTCTTTCTCTCAAATCCCTTTTCAATCTTGTGGATTTTGACATTATCCAATCCATTTCATCCCCATCTGAACTATTTGACATGATGTTACATTCACAGTACAGTTTATGCAGACAAAAGAAAGTTTTACTCTCACAAACAACCATCCAACGTCCACCGGAAACACGTGTCTTCTTCAAACTGACTTACTCTATGGTAGCTGTGCTTATATGTCCTGTTACCTCCAGGCAGTAGCGCCCCCAAGCTGCTCCTATTGGTACTACATGTATCCCAAACATAATCACACTAAGGAATCAACTATTACAATTATAACAGTAGGGCTGCAACTAATGATTATTTTAATAATCGATTAATCTGTCGATTTGATTTTCTTTTTTCGATTAATCGAAGAAGCGGATTAAAAAAGCATTAATTTCCAATCCTTTATTCAAAAAACAGAACTGACAGTGGTTGCTACAATAAATCTGTAAATCTTTTTTTTTTTTTTTATAAAGAAAAATACTAATCAGAAAACTTAACAGGATGTTAGAACTTGTTCTCTACACTACACTCAGACGCACACACTCACAAACAAAATGTAATGGGTTTAGTTAAATTGTAATGCATTAAGAATTTCTCTAAAATGTCCAAACCCTTTATATAATCCTGGAGAAAACACCTACTGTATTAACCTATTAATATGAATGATATTAAAGTTTAAACATGCAATACAGACACAGATTTAACTGCTGTGACATATAAACAAATATTATGTAACAATTAAATAAAACTACTCCTAAAGAAGAACACAATGAATGATATGCATTCTTTATAACAACTTGCATACAACATTCCTTATAGATTAAATATGGATTAAATAATTAATGTATAATACATATAATGAATCCTTATTAAAACTAAAGAGGTAATTTTCTCTGTCTTTTGTTGTTTGATTAATATTAAGAGCACAAATGGAAGCAGGTTAATGGACTGCTGTCACTTTAAGACCGAATGCTGACCGAAAATGACAATAGATATTAGTCATAGTTTTTGTCATTCAAAGCTGGTTTTGATTTTCGTCTCGTTTTTGTCTGTGAAAAATGTTGTTGATTAAAATATTGACAAATTATTTGTCAACGAAATTAACATAGCAACATAATGAAAAATGAATGGGCCAAAAAAGGCAAGTGAATAAAAACGTGTCTTTAGTCTTGCAAACTATACCACCCCTGCTTTACTACTCTTATTAACAAGCTAACGCTAACTTGTCATGCTTGTCAAGCTGGATAACGAGTAAACAAGCACCAGAAGAGCTACTGGAGGGACGTCATGCTCCTCACTTCCAAACGGAACAAAAGTGGGATTTTGTAGTGACTTAACGTTACCCTGCTGTTGAACTCCCTTCCTCCTCATCAAGGACTCCGAGATGTTTTCGTTTTAGATGCTGAATCACCACCGTGGTGCTCCCGTGCCATGCCATGTCACGTCATTTTTGCTGCAATTAACACACTTTTTCGATGTATTAATGGCGCTTTTTGACTGGTAGCCTACGGCTTAGCTTGGTTTGCTTTTCCGCTGCGTGGGACGACAGGAACAGCACGGCTTGCCAGCTTCCACTCTGTTTTGCGCTAAACTGTGCTTTTTTTTATACTCAAACATCTCCGCGTCTTATTGAGGGGCATAATAGTCGCGCGACACAACGAATGAAATTCGTTGCCAACTCTTTTAATTATCGAATTTTATCGATTCGTTGTTGCAGCCCTTTATAACAGTAAAAAAACAAGTAACGTTTTGTCTCGCACAGCTGAACCGCGGCTTGTGTATTGCAAATACAGACGAATATTGTCCATTTTGTCACATTTCCGGTGTTCTCCTCCGACCCATGTCTCAGAGGCAGCATGGCAGCACTTTGCAGGAGCAGAAGCAGCAGTGCCGCGACCATTTCGGAGCCGAGTCTATTTTTGCCGCGCTGCTCACGCTGAATTAAAGCCACAGTGCATTGTTCTTGATCAAAACTGACCTGATTAACATGAAAAATAAATTTCACCATGAAATCATGTAGTGAAGTGTTCCATGTGTTTCACAATCACCTTATGACATTCAGCGCTATGAAAAAGATGATATAATATATGAATACACAATGTTAGAAGTTTATGCCCAAGCTTCAAAGATAACTAGAAGCATATCTTAACTTTAACTTTAACGTTATATTTATCATGTGAACTACTCATATACAACTTGTATATTATATACAACAGAGGGGAACACGGTCGCATTTGCAGCAGATATACAGGTGCTGGTCATATAATCAAAAAGTTGATTTATTTCACTAATTCCGTTCAAAAAGTGAAACTTGTATACTATATTCATTCATTACACAAATGTTTATTTCTTTTCATTTTGATTATTATAACTGACAACTAAGGAAAATCCCAAATTCAGTATCTCAGAAAATTGGAATATTGTGAAAAGGTTCAATATTGAAGACACCTGGTGCCACACTCTATTCAGCTAATTAACTCAAAACACCTGCAAAGGCCTTTAAATGGTCTCTCAGTCTAGTTGTGTAGGCTACACAATCATGGGGAAGACTGCTGACTTTACAGTTGTCCAAAAGACGACCATTGACACTTTGCACAACCCAGATAGCAAAAAATATCGGCACGGCTTCTTTTTGCCGCCGGCCCTAAGCTGTCGGCTATAGGTGCGTCCCGCTGGCGCTGATGAAACGTTTGCCGCCGAATACGTCACTCCCATTTCTTGCGAGATGCCGCGGCCGACTAGCCGGCGGGCCGCCGGCTTCATTTTCTCTGGCGGTTGCCTCCGCCTAATGGACCGCGGCCGGCTGGCGGCAAGCCGCTTTGAAATACAAGGATTTCTACTCTCAAATTCGACCAGCCACGTTGGCTATGTTTGGCTTGTTGGGAAATAGAGTGGAACTGACAGCATTTTAACTAGTTCTCACATTTGAAGCGATTATAAAATCATAATAGCCTATATGTGAATTATATCAAATATTAGTTTTTTTTGCTCCAAAGCCATTAGGGTTTATAACAGATTTTTGACTCTTGATTCCATGATAAGGTTAGGTTTAGGAAATTACATTTAAATTTTCACTTGATTATTTGCATGTCGAGTGTGTTTAAACAGTGTTGGGCAATTTGACCCATAATGGATGTAATACTTTTTTTTTATTTATTTTTTAGCACAATAGGAGGGTTAAGAAAGTTTGAAAGTTCATTTTAGGATATTGAACACTTTTATTTTTGTATTGCCCTTTTTCTATTTCTTTTTGGACTGACTTTAAAATAGACATGACAAAAAATTAGAACTTAGAACTTCATGACATTTTACTTTGTTTTTCATGTATTTTTCTGAAAAACTAAAATATATTATTAATTATTTAGGAAAAATTCTACATTCATAAGACAAGAATAACTCAAAAGAAGCCCTCTAATATTACCTTTTATAAAGCTGATTTTTACAATATACTTTGAAACCCTTTCAAACATGAGGTCGCAAAACAAAAAGCTTACAAAAACAGAAACCTGAAAGCTTTTCAATTTCATGTGACTGCCTTAATATTACAAAGTATTTTCTATCTCAGAATTCTTATTTTTATTATTTATTTTATATACAGTGTTACATTTGTTGTTATTCTTTGTTCTACATATTCGGAACTGTACCACAATGCTTTATTATTTTTATTTTTCTCTCATTGTACTTTTTGTATTGTACTTGTCTATAAATGTACTAATTTAAATAAAAATAAAATAAAACCAAACAGAGAAGTACCTCCACCGGCCGAGAGGGGCAGTATACGTAAAAAAGACGGAAAACAAACCGGAAAAACATATGAAACAGATTTACCAACAGCGGCCGGCAACTCATCACACGGTTTTAGTATTTGAAGAGAGGAGATCAGAAAATATCCTCGACTACGAGCGTTTAAGTAAGTACATGTTTCCTTTTTGTGTAACACAATATTATGTTCATTTTTGATGTATATACCGGTAGGTTGTTGTAATTTGTTTGTGCCGACACGCACGCTGCTAGTCTAGTGCACAATGCACAGTTTTAGCTAACACGTGCTGTTTCGCCTTTTTTATACATTGAGTTCAAGCATGTTCTACATGTTAAAATGTATCTAGGTACTGTAAGTAAGTTAGCCAAAGCTTTACATCTAGAAAGACTTAAGTTTAACTTTTGGTGTTTTCTAACAAAACAGAATGATGTATATAGGTTATTTAAATTATTTTGTTAGTCCGAACAAGCATGCTGCTAGGTCAGTTTTAGCAAGTGTTAGCTAACATGTGCTGTGTTGCTACTGTTCTTCTAGCATTTAAGGTGATTTAGGAGTTATTTCTCTGAACTGCTGTAACGTTACTTTTTATGTTTGAGGACAATGCAGTTTACTTGAATCACTACATTGAATTAATACATTTTACGGTTCCACATTTGGCTGACCAGTTTTTTCCCCCACAGCATAGCTACTGTATATTCTGTATATAACGTTAACAATGCGGTTTTGTTCACATTTTCTTGCAGATACCTTGACCAGAGCACAATCGGTTATCTTCATCCAAGAGACCTATTGTTGGACAATCGTTTCGGCTTTCAAGGTAAATAAATTGTTAGTCACAATGTCTAGTTACTGGGCTATAAGGAGAAGAATATTGAAAGGAGTTGAGATGGACAAACAGGAAATTGCAGCTGTTGGAAACCTTAACAGTATGGAAAATTGTGCCTTTAGTTGTTGTGTTTTATTTATTTTTACAATATATATATTTTTTTATGTAGATTTCCAGAATGAAAACCAAGCCCTGAGGGAAAGCAATGCACGAGCAGGTGAGATCATGCACTCTTTCTTAAATTTTACTTTTTTGACTGTGATGTAGGTCCAAAATTACCAAATGCCTTTCATTTTGTAGCTTCGGATGGCAGCGGCTCACTTCAAGAGCAGGTGAAGCAAGTTGGGACAATGTTGACAACGTTTGCTCGTACTGGGCAATCAGGTACAACTTGCAAACAACACCTGTGGTTGTTGGTTTAATTCCCACTGGGGCCACCTGTACATGTAGTGGACCTAGATGTAAATGTCATAGTTTAGTAGTTGAGGGACCAGGACTGACTGCTTTCTTTTACTCTGTGAACCCTTGTAGGTGCAGATCAGACCCTAATGCTGCGACGTCTTGGAGAGTTTGGCGATGTTGTGCGTAGCGTGGACAACAAAATGGACACTATGCGGCAACATTTCAGTGCCAATGTGTCTTTTGGAGAGTTATCTTTGCCAGGGGGTCTGTTACTCCCCCTAGACAACCCATTTGGCGTTGCTTGACAACAGTTTGAGGCAGGATAAAGAGCTCCAGGAACGATTTGTAAGTGTGCTGATTTTGTTTATAATGCTGTAGGGTAATCTAAAAAGTAAAATTTAAGATTGTACACTGCATATTCTACAGTCTGAATCCACAGCCTGTCACATTTTTATGTTTATGTATGAGAAGCTTCAGAGATATGTAATTTGTAACACTTTTTTTGTATTTTCAGCTTCGATTTTTGGCAATCAAATGTGGGAGGGACCTAAAAACAACCGTGTGGCGAATACTTCAGAGTATCTCCTCTAATCACCTTTCCATTAATACAACCTGGACGGGTGTAGGGGATAAAGCACGTTTTAGAGACATGTTCCTGAAGACCATTGTTCAAAGTAATATATATATAGAAATATATACATTTGTAATATATTTAAGTAGATGTGTGAGGCCTTATGCCATTCAAATGGAATGACAGATCTGTATTTTCTACAGGAGCCATCCAGAAGAACCCGGCAACCCAGGATGCCACTGATGAGGCGGTCCAGGTTAACGTTATGCGTTACCTGAAAGGAACATCTGATCGTGAAGGCGGAAAAAGACGCCGCACAGCTGAGAGGGACCCACAGCCGACCTCTTACACCTAGGCTGACAACTGACACCTGGAAGCCTTTCTTTATCCTGCAGTCAGTAACATCAAGGCCCCTAAAGAAGCCAGAAGTTTCAGGCTACACTCACCCAAACCACACTGTTCACTGTGGAAATTACTTTTTTTTTAATTCCCTGTGACCCTGCCTTGAAGACAGCTCCCTGGATAGATATGGGATGGCGAGGTTGTTTGTCCTTTATATAGGCGCACAAGAAATCACTGAAGATAAGCCAATTTGCGCTGCCTCATTCTGGAGGTCGGGGAAAACCGGAGAACCCATAGTCAGGCTTGTTATAATGGTCTGTTCTACTACTGTTCTATTCTTCTCCAGAGCTTTACTCTAAATTATTACCATTTATACTATTGTTAGAAATGGCTTGTTAAATGTGATGTTATACCTCGATTTATTTGGTATCCTGCACATTCTTTGGTACCAAATATCCTCATTATTTGATATGTTTAATGGTAATTCTTTTCATCCCAGAGCTGACCTCTTTGTTATTAACAAATATTGTAAGTGTTATAATTTGCTTGTAAGGCTGTTTTTTTTTTTTTTTAAACCAAAATTTAATTGGAAACATGCAGGTTCTTTAGTAAAAATGTTTTTTTTTGTTGTTGTTATTTATAGGCCTATTTAAGCTTATTTATTGTCGGTTATTTATATTTCATTTATATGATCTTGTATCATTGACAGTAACTGTCACTGTACTTTGAAATGTGGAATAAAAATGCCAAATGGGAATTTATCTGGTTTGTTCAATTATTATCCATCATAAACTGCATGTTACAAATATATGAATAATAAATAAATAAATATAAATTATTTATTACACAATAAGCGGAGGCAGATCGCTCGAAAATAGCGCTTGCCTCCGACGGGCCGCCTTTTGGTATAAAGGCGGCGGAACGGCGGTTTGCCTGCGGGCCGGCGGCGGAACGAAGGCGGTAGGAAGCCGGCTGCCGCTTTTAAAAAGCGGCTGCCGCCGGCGGTGCGCCGCCAAACGTGTTTGCGATTACGCAATTCTGACGCTTCTACAGCCGCCGGATCACCGCCGGTGGTCCGCCGACTCATTGCTATCTGGGAAGGAGGGCAAGACACAAAAGGTCATTGCAAAAGTGGCTGGCTGTTCACAGAGCTCTGTGTCCAAGCACATTAATAGAGAGGCGAAGGAAAAGATGTGGTAGAAAACTAGTGGTCGACCGATTCATCGGTTTTGCCGATTAATTGGCACCGATAGTTGATTGGTGGAACAATCGGTTATCGGCAAAAATCCTCACCGATAGTTTTCCCGTGTTGCGTCCATTGCTGGAGCGGCTAAGACGTGTGCGCTGTTATTACACAGTACAAGAGCTCTGAGAAGGGTTTGTTGGCTTGATATAACATGAGAGTGGCCTCTAGAGGCGGAAAAAAAACCTTGTGTGTTGTTTACATTACCACGTGAGGCTACGCGCTGAACGGAGAGCACACAGAGAGCGCTGACACTTCAGATGTTTAAAACACGCCAGCGAAATGGTATGAATACAGAGCACTACAGTACTTGTTGCCAAATCATTATATAGTATTTAATTTCTTGACTAGATGCTGCATTAACAGGTAAATAACAGCAGTGTGTATGTTTGTCGTCGAGACTGAGAGGACGCTACCATTAGCAGTACCTCAAGCAGTTAAAACAATGTGATAAAACACATCCAAGTCCGACCCAAATGTTGCACATATAAAATTAGTGACGTGAGAAAGCAAACTGTATCATCATGCTGCAGACAGAAACATAAACAAAGCAGAGCATTCATTTTTTTATTAGATAATCTCCTTCTAAAAAAGCAGACTGTTTAGTTTTACGGTAGATGAAATGGTAACACTACAATAAGATTCCATTTGTAACATTGACTAAGGTTAATAAATGCTGTGGAAGTATTGTTCATCGTTAGTATGTTAATTTCAACATTAAATTGTTTGAATTTTTATTTGTTAACCTTGGTTAATGCACTATGAACTAACTGATCTGAATGATCAAGGTACAATTGTATTGCTCATATTAAAGGGGTGGTAAACCACGATTTCACTATTCTAACTTTAGCTAGCGTGTAATGTTGCTGCTTGAGCATAAACAACATCTGCAAAGTTACAACGTTCAAAGTTTAAAGCAAAGGGAGATATTTGCTTTTAAAGAAATCAATTTCTAAGAACTACAGCAAACGGCCAGTAGGCGACTACAGACATTCCTCCAGGGTTGGTGACATCCCCAGGCTCAATATTTACATAAACCCGTCCTCCGAGAATATTAAATAAGGGGGGGGGGGGGGGTGAGGCCATTTTGTATCGCGGCGCTGTTGTGGTATAGTTAGGCTGGAGTGTTGTTGCCGCGATGCCAAGGAAACGCTGTTATTTTCATCCGGATTGCAGGTCTGGGGTACTTGCTTTGTTCAGCCTTCATTGGGACGGGGGTGCGTTCCAGAGCGTTTAACATACAACATGTTATATGCACGTGTGTATGAGACAGAAGGGAACAGGCGCGTGCGGGGCTCCCGCAGCACATCTCACGGAGGAAAACTTCCACAATCTTCGCGAGTTCAATGCCGGATTTGCACAACGTCAGCTGCGTGAGACAAACGCGGCCAGTGCGTGGATGCACGACGGGCTCGCGGCTCCCGCAGCACATTTCACGGAGGAAAACTTCCACAATGTTCGCGAGTTCAATGCAGGATATGCACAACGGCTTGTCCTGAAAGCTGGATTTACAAACAGAAGCTGTTTACGGGCCACAACCTGTAAGTCTGATTTATTTTTCATCGATTTGTGTCCCGTTAATAGGTTAATTGTGCGTTGTAGCAAGGAAGTAAACAGATGACAACGCTATTCTGCAAACCAGTCTGTTAAATGCTCATTCATACTTAACGTTATCCGACGAACACCTAACGTTACAAACACTAACGTTAAAATCTCAACAGCGAACTTGGCATTAGTGTAAATGATTCTTTGATTAGAGCTTTTATGTATTATTTATCTACAGGCTTGCTAAACATGGTTCTGTGTGTGATTTGGCTAACTTACTAGAAAAGCCAGTGTTTAGTGTTCGTTTTGGGTTAATAGTTCTTGCGATAGATATTTGGCTATAATCGTTCTAAAAATACAAAAATAACAAGATTCATGATTCAAGATTCAAGATTCAAGAGTTTTATTTGTCACATACACAGTTATATACACAATATACAACTGGCAGTGAAATGTAAACAGGTCCGCTCCATGGACAGTGCAAATAACAGTTACAAGAAATTAAATAGAAATAGAATAAAATTAGAATAAAAAGTATTAACATAAGTAGAATTATAAATAAATCAAGTAAAAGATAAAAATAGGAAATAAGATAAAAATAAAAATATAAAAAATATGTGGATATGATAAGTGAGATAAACTGTAGACTTAAAAATAAGTGGTTAACATAAAATATATAATATGTATATATAAAGAAGTATAATGTGCAAGGTTTATTACAGGTTGTTACGCAGTAACAATAGGGACGTAAAGTGCAGTGCAATTGCAGTATGTGGATGTTAATGTTAAAAGACTGTATGTTTATGTGTGTGCGGGGGTGAAGTGAGTCACGTGACTGAGTTCAGGAGTCTGATGGCCTGGGGGAAGAAACTCCTCCTGAGTCTTTCAGTCTTTGCCATCAGGCTACGGAAGCGCTTACCAGATGGCAGCAGGGTGAAGTGAGAGTTTGCAGGGTGATTAATGTCTCTGATGATTTTAGTAGCTCTACCTCTGCAGCGTTTGGTGTAGATGTCCTGCAGAGACGGGAGAGCTGAGCCTGAGATGCGCTCGGATAAGCGCACCACTCTTTGCAGGGCTTTGCAGTCGTGACTGGTGCTGTTCCCGTACCACGCTGTGATGCACTGAGTCAGGACACTTTCTATCGCCCCTCGATAGAAAGTTTTCAGGATGGCTGGTGAAACCCTGAATTTCCTCAGCTGGCGCAGGTGGTACAGTCTTTGCCTGGCTTTTTTCACCTGTGTCTGGATGTGTGTAGTCCAGGTCAGATCCTCGGAGATGTTCACACCCAGGTATTTGAAGCTGCTCACTCTCTCTACCGGTGTCCCGCTGATCATGAGAGGGGAGTATGACCGATGCTGTCTCTTCCTGAAGTCCACAATCAGTTCTTTGGTCTTGTTAACATTCAGAGAGAGACAGTTGTCCTGGCACCATGATGTCAGTTGCTCCACTTCGTCCAAGTATGCCGTCTCATTGTTGTTGGAGATGAGACCCAGGACAACAGTATCATCAGCAAACTTGATGATCGAGGTGGAGCTGTGTGTGGACAAACAGTCATGGGTGTAGAGAGAGTAGAGCAGGGGACTCAGCACACAGCCCTGTGGAGCTCCAACACTCAGGGTGATGGAGGTGGAGGTGAACTGGCCTACTCTCACCGCCTGGGGTCTGCCAGTGAGGAAATCTTCAATCCAGAGGCAGAGAGAAGAATTCAGGCCTAGATCCAGGAGTTTGTGTGTTAGCTTAATGGGAACTATGGTGTTAAAGGCTGAGCTATAGTCAATAAATAGCAGCCTGACATAGTTCCCACTTTTGCTGTCGATGTGAGTGAGGCAGGAGTGAAGGACGTGAGAAATGGCATCTTCAGTCGATCTATTGGGACGATAGGCAAACTGAAGAGGGTCCAAAGTGTCAGGAATGGAGGAGCAAATGTTGTTTTTAATGAGTCTCTCAAAGACCTTCATGACTAAAGATGTGAGAGCCACTGGACGATAGTCATTTAGGCAAGAGGGTTTACTGATCTTAGGTACAGGGATGATGGAGGATCGTTTGAAGGAGGTGGGGACAACAGATGTAGCAAGGGACTCGTTGAATATGGATGTAAAGAGCCCTGCGAGCTGATCAGCACAGGACCGCAGAACACGACCTGAAATACCCTCCGGCCCAGCAGCTTTCCTGACATCCACACGTTTGAGTGCCCTCCGAACCTCGTCCTCCGAGACAGAGATCACGTGACCGTTGCTGCTCTGAGGGACTCTCTCTGACGCGTCACTCGCCGGAGTCGCGCTGCCGCGATTACCATCAAAGCGAGCGTAGAAAGAGTTTAACTCGTTCACCAGCAACGGATCAGCTCTCACCTCTGCAGAGGATTTACAGTGCCATTCAGTAGCGATCACTATAGATCCGCAGTCTTTACTCTTGAGGAATGAACAGGTTGAATAGGTTCTGCTCGATCATCTTCACTAAAATGTTCTGGGTCTGATTCGGGCTCAGATTGGTATGTTTTTATTGACGCCACTGTTTCAAATCAAATCAAATCAAATCACTTTATTGTCACACAGCCATGTACACAAGTGCAACAGCAGGTGAAATTCTTGGTGCAGTTCCGAGCAACATAGTAGTCATGACATGACATGTACAACATTTAGAGCAGCATCAGATTACACTGATGCTCCCACAATTACTCACAGCACAGTAAACTCTACAATAAATAATTTACACAATGTGAGTGTGGTTCTCACAGCTTTAACCAATATACACATACTTACAATATACATATACTTTAAACAATATACTTTAAACAATATACACACTAAAACATACATTAAACAATATACATTACGCTATAATAATAATAATAATAATATACAATGTACAGTATACATTATTATTCACAGTAGAGATCCAATGTATAATAGGTGCTATATGATAAATAATAAATTATAATAAATGTGTATATAATGTGTGTGTATCTACAGTGGGTTGTGCTGAGTGATATTCTGTCCAGTGTGTGTTATGATCCTGATGGATCAAGAGTTCAGGAGTCTAATTGCTTGTGGGAAGAAGCTGTTCTGGAGTCGGCTGGTGCGTGTTCTGATGCTGCGGTACCGTCTGCCTGATGGCAGCAGTGAGAGCAGCCCATGGCTTGGGTGGCTAGAGTCTCTGATGATCCTCTGAGCTCTCTTCACACATCGCCTGGCATAAATGTCCTGGAGGGAGGGAAGCTCACCCCCGATGATGCAGCTGGCCGTGCGCACTACCCTTTGCAGGGCTTTGCGGCTGCGGGCGGTACTGTTGCCGTACCAGGTGGTGATGCAGCCAGTCAGCAGGCTCTCTGTAGTGCTGGTGTAGAAGCGTGTGAGGATGTGGCGGCTCATTCCAAACCTCCTCAGCCGTCGCAGGAAGAAAAGGCGCTGATGAGCCTTCTTCACAACGGCCTCGGTGTGGACGGACCATGAGAGTTCCTCTGTGATGTGGACACCGAGGAACTTGAAGCTGCTGACTCTCTCCACCGGTGCTCCATCGATGGTGATGGGGCGGTGTTCTCTCTCATTCCTCCTGAAGTCGACCACCAGCTCCTTGGTCTTGCTGACGTTGAGGGAGAGGTTGTGCTCCTGACACCACCGTGTCAGAGTGTGCACCTCCTCTCTGTAGGCCGTTTCATCATTGTCAGTGATGAGACCTACCACCGTCGTATCGTCAGCAAACTTGATGATGGTGTTGGAGCTGTGGGTTGCCACACAGTCATGTGTGTACAAAGAGTACAGGAGTGGGCTGAGAACACAGCCCTGAGGGGCTCCAGTGTTGAGAGTCAGTGGTGAGGAGATGTTACTGCCCATTCTGACCACCTGGCGTCTGTTTGACAGGAAGTCCAGGATCCAGCTGCATAGCAAGCTGTTTAAGCCGAGAGCCCGGAGTTTAATGTCAAGTATGGAGGGCACAATGGTGTTGAATGCTGAGCTGTAGTCTACAAACAGCATTCTCACATATGTGTTCCTCTTTTCCAGGGGGGAGAGAGCAGTGTGAATAGTGGATGAAATGGCATCATCAGTGGAGCGGTTTGTGCGGTATGCAAACTGCAGTGGGTCCAGTGAGGGGGGGAGAACAGAGCAGATGTGGTCTCTGACTAGTCTCTCAAAGCATTTGCTGATGATGGGGGTCAGAGCAACAGGACGCCAGTCGTTTAAGCAGGTGGTTTTTGCTTGCTTCGGTACAGGAACAATGGTGGACGTTTTGAAGCATGTGGGGACCACAGACAGGGAGAGGGACAGGTTAAAGATGTCCGTGAAAACTCCAGCCAGTTGGCGCGCGCACGCTCTGATGACGCGGCCCGGAATGCCGTCTGGACCCGCGGCTTTACGGACGTTCACCCGCCGGAAGGATCGGGTTACATCCGCTACAGATACGGAGAGTGCACTAACCTCTGTATCTTCAGCCGCGAGCTCTCTCTCCGCGAGGGCGGTGTTAGTTCCCTCAAAGCGAGTGTTCAGCTCGTCCGGGAGAGAGGCAGCGGTGTTCACGGTGGAGTTTGTGTTCCCTTTGTAGTCCGTGATGGTGTTAATTCCCCTCCACATGCTTCTGGAGTCGGTGGTGTTGAACTGTCCTTCAATCTTGTCCCTGTACTGGCGTTTTGCTGCTCTGATGGTTTTCCGGAGGGCATAACTTGCTTGTTTATGCTCCTCCGCATTACCGGAGTTAAAGGCGAAGGTCCGCGCATTGAGTGCCGCGCGAACATCCACATTTAGCCACGGCTTCTGATTTGGGTACAGCCGTATTGTTTTGGTCGGAACAACGTCTTCTACGCACTTCCTGATGAAACACGTTACGCTATCGGCGTAGACCTCGATGTCGTCATCAGAGGCCGACCGGAACATCTCCCAGTCCGCGTGATCAAAACAGTCTTGAAGCATAGAGTCCGATTGGTCCGACCAGCACTGGATGGTTCTGAGGGTGGGTGCTTCCTGTTTCAACCTCTGCCTGTATGCGGGCAAAAGGATGATGGAAGCGTGATCCGATTTGCCAAGTTGTGGGCGCGGGAGTGATTTGTAACCATCCTTGAAGGGAGAGTAACAATGATCCAGAACTCGGTTCCCTCGTGTGTTGAAGCTAACATGTTGGTGGTATTTGGGTGCGATGCGCTTGAAGTTGGCTTTGTTAAAGTCCCCGGTCACAATAAACGCAGCCTCAGGATGCGCGGTTTCCTGCTCACTCACTGTCCTATACAGTTCCTTCAGTGCCCGGTCTGTGTCGGCTTGTGGGGGGATATACACAGCTGTGATGATGACCGCTGTGAATTCCCTCGGTAGCCAGAATGGTCGACACATAACCGTGAGAAATTCCAGATCAGGAGAACAGAAAGACTTGATAGAATGTACGTTCCTCTGATCACACCAGGATCGGTTGATCATAAAACATACACCCCCGCCTTTGCTTTTCCCGGAGAGATCTTTTTCTCTATCCATCCGATGCACGGAGAACCCCGTGGTTTCGATGGCCGAATCTGGAATCTCAGCGGACATCCAAGTTTCTGTAAGGCAGATAATGCAGCAGTCCCTCGTCTCTCGTTGGAAAGAGATCCGTGCTCTCAGCTCGCAGAGTTTATTGTCCAGAGACTGAACATTTGCCAGTAAAATACTGGGAAGCGGGGGTCGGTTTGCGCGGCGTCTTACTCTGATGAGCACGCCGGCTCTGCTTCCCCTTCTCCGGCGGCGTTTCCGTGGTCGGGCCGCCCAAACAAAAGGATCCGCTGCTGTGTTTGTAAACAGTGTGTCGTCACTGAAGAATTTAAAGTCCGGTTTTCGGTGTGCGATTGCCGAACCAATGTCCAAAAGTGTCTGTCTGTCGTACGTAGTGAGGCAGACAACATCCAAGACAAAAAACACAAAAACTATAAACAGAACAAACAAAAAACTACAATGTTTCAGCAGAGCTTGCGACGTTGCGGCCATCCTCGGCGCCATCTCGACACACTCAATAATACTGTTTCTAATACTGACCAAAGCACAGCCTCCAGGTAAGGGGCGTGACGTTTCCGATAAACGTGCACTGCGGTTAGCGAATCACAACACACTGGGCCAGCTAACCAATCTGAGCCCATCGCGTATTTTTGAGGGACTGGCTTCATACAACCCGGAAAGCATCAGACCGTTTTACAAGGAGGGACAGAGCAGTGTAGAATAAAGGTCAAATATATGAAAAATAATGCTTCTTTTTTTTTAAACGAAGCATGAACACATGTTACAGTGCACCCCACAAACACAATCAAGCCTTCACAAGAATGTGTTTTACCACCCCTTTAATACATGCTGTAAAAATGTATGCATAATGCATATAGTTCATGTAAGCTAATACATCCTTGTTGCATAGGGACTTGCATAGTGTTACCTATGAAATGTACATGCATGTTTCTATATTATTAGTAAAGAAACAAATTTGACCTGTAATATTTTAATGTTTAAATAATTTTCTGAAGAATTTATGTTAGAACTTCTCATTTTAATATTCATATTTATATGTTTTTAATTTAGCACATTTTCAAATTCCAGCACTGTTTTAATTATGTTTTTTTTAATCTAGTATCCCTTTTAAAAACTATCGGCCGATTAATCGGTTATCGGCAAGTGCGGTCCAACCTAGTTATTGTTATCGGTAAAATCCACTATCGGTCGACCTCTATAGAAAACAGTGTACAGGTAATAGGGATAACCGCACCCTGGAGAGGATTGTGAAACAAAACCCATTCAAAAATGTGGGGGAGATTCACAAAGAGTGGACTGCAGCTGGAGTCAGTGCTTCAAGAACCACTACGCACAGACGTATGCAAGACATGGGTTTCAGCTGTCGCATTCCTTGTGTCAAGCCACTCTTGAACAACAGACAGCGTCAGAAGCGTCTCGCCTGGGCTAAAGACAAAAAGGACAAAAAGGACTGGACTGCTTCTGAGTGGTCCAAAGTTATGTTCTCTGATGAAAGTAAATTTAGCATTTCCTTTGGAAATCAGGGTCCCAGAGTCTGGAGGAAGAGAGGAGAGGCACACAATCCACGTTGCTTGAGGTCCAGTGTAAAGTTTCCACAGTCAGTGATGGTTTGGGGTGCCATGTCATCTGCTGATGTCGGTCCACTGTGTTTTCTGAGGTCCAAGGTCAACGCAGCCGTATACCAGGAAGTTTTAGAGCACTTCCTGCTTCCTGCTGCTGACCAACTTTATGGAGATGCAGATTTCATTTTCCAACAGGACTTGGCACCTGCACACAGTGCCAAAGCAACCAGTACCTGGTTTAACCCTCTCGAGTTGGTCGTTGCACCGGCGTGATCAGCTCGCTTTTTTTCTTATCAGTGCCAAAGAGACTCAAATAACTCTGTCGTTTTTTATCATTCAGGCAAGTGTTATACATCATTCTAATCTGTTAAGTTTCTATTTTATTTTGTGTACAGTCACAATAAAAACAAAATGTTTTTCTTTTTGCAAAATAAAGAAAACAAACATGATGCGCAATCTGCAGCCTTTCTGTCAAAGACGTTCATTTAGATAGTCTTCAGAAAAGGAACTCTAGCTTAGTGAATACTTGTCTCACAAACATGAGACATATGTCTAAAGAAATGCTGAAATGTCAGGTTTTAAACAATGTAAATCAAATTGAAAACAAATATTCTGTGTTTATGTAATCTGTTCGAAAAGAGAGTGATGTCAGTCACCCGCAAGCCACTTCATTATCCGGTCATGCGACCACGCCCATGGATCGCGCGCTCTTTCAGATTCAAATACTGACGATCCACAGTCGACGCCCACACATCAACTCCATAGGCTGTAAAAACTCATACAAACATCTAGTGAAGTGCTGTAACGTTACTTCAGCTACAGCCTAATGTTATTTTTTTAATTAATATCAAAGTTTGTTTATCGAGTTAATATCGAGTTTTGTTTTGTAGAAAGTTTATTTTTTGGTTTTGTAGAACGTTAATTGCTTTCTTTAAAGTGAATTTCGTTTTGTATTAATTGTATCTTAATTTAAATCATTTATTATTACATTTTTTAGCATGAGACTACTTTCAAAAGCATAAAAAACAGTACAAAAAATTCTGAAAAAATGCGCTTCTTAGTAATTTTTGTCTTGTTTCTAGTCTAAATATTTAAACATTCTTAAATCAAGATGCATTGACTAGATAAGTACAATTTTAACTAAATAAGAAGAGCATTTTTTTCAGTGTAGTCAAATCTTTTGATAATTTAAAATATAATAGGCCTTTGTTGACTACATTCTAAATAAATGATTCTGGAGTTTTGTTTTGTAGAAAGTTATTTTTGTTTTGTTTTGTAGAAAGTGAATTGCTTTCTTTACAGTGAATTTTGATTTGTATAAATTGTATCTCCATTTTAATTATTATAAATTTTTTTAGCATGAGACTACTTTCAAAAACAGAAGAAATAGTACAAAAAAGTAGAAAAAATACTCTTAGTAATTTTTTTACTTGTTTCTAGTCTAAATATTTAAACATTCTTAAATCAAGATGCATTTACTAGATAAGTACAATATATAATATGTGTCCTTTGTCCTGTTGCGCTCAGTCACCTACCTGAATTAAACTCATTCATTATGCAGCTCATTATGCGGGCTATGATGTTCTTTTGTCGTCTCCGGTGATATTCATCATTATTCATTAGCTATCACGCCTCCTCGCATACTGGCTTTGAGAAAAACTGTCTTAAAAATGTTAAATCAGTGTATTGTTTTATGTGAATGAGTAGGTTCAATGATTCTCACATCAGTTTAAGTTTAAAGCAAAAACTCTAGACAAATACACCCATTAGTCAAAAGTTTTGAGGCCTTAATTCTAAAAGGTTTTTTTTTTTAAACCATGCATAAACATTTTACTCTCAAAAATACAAGCATGTACATACATGTTGCTCACATATTATGGTAGCCCAGTTTGTGCTGAATACAGTGTAATTACACTTTTGCCATTAATGTGTTTATAAGCAACTGAAAAACCCCCCCACAAATGTCAGAGCATGTCAAAACTTCTAAAGGGCCCCCAAAACAGCTCAGACTGTCGGGATTCCGGTGTGATCGATTGCTCTTTTTGTTTGTTTACCTTTTGTGTTCCATGTGTGCACTGTCTCCTCCCTCCTCGTTATCCCTGATTGTTTTCCACAGCTGTTGTGTGTTTGTTTCTCTCTATTTTAGGTCCGGGTGTGCTGTGTTCTGTGCGCGTTCGTTGTATTTCTCCCGGGTGTTCGCTGCCATGCCTTGCGTGACTTTTGTTGGTCTTTGATCGTGTTTTCTTGTTTTCCACAATGTTTTGTCTCCAGGACTCAGTGGGGAAATTATGTACACCTCGGCTTCAGCTCTCTCTCCCGGCATTATTGTGAGTACACGGTGTGACGCTTCCTTGTGGATTATTTCCTTACGGACTAGTCGGATTCATCTTCTGTCAGCGAGTCTTGTTTTTAGACTGGGGCTGACAACTCCTGGAACTCGGTACTGTACACATCAGTGAACAATTTATGTTTTTTTTTCCTGCTCTTCGGTGTGTCTCGTTTTTAGACAAGATCCGTTTTGGGCGTGAGCAGTACTCCGTACTGTTCTTAGTTCGTGAGATACATTCTGGATTATGCATCAACATCTGAGTTCCTAAGACCGTTCTGGATTGTGCATCGACACCTGAGTTCCTGATCCATTCTGGAGTATGCATCAACATCTGAGTTCCTGAGACCGTTCTGGATTGTGCATCGACACCTGAGTTCCTGATTCATTCTGGAGTATGCATCAACATCTGAGTTCCTGAGACCGTTCTGGATTGTTCATCAACATCTGAGTGTTCTGAGACCTTTCTCGCTATTGATTCTGAATTAACTTTTACTTGCATAAGATTCCTCTGTCTCTGTCCTCACAGGACGAACGCGCCAAGAATGGAATCTGCAAGTCAGGCGAGCGGAGACTCTTTCCAAGCGGCCTTGGCTCAGCAGGGGGCGAGATTAGACCAGCATTTTTCTCTACTCAACTCCGCCTCACATGACTTTCAGTTACTTTCGGATCGTCTCACCGATGTCCACAATAGGTTAGAACAGGTGGCACAGGCAGTCAAAGAAAGAGAGGTCCATATACCACCTGCTGAGATTCCGAGTAGCTCCGGACCAGAACCCCAAGTGATTAACCCACCCACCTACGATGGGGATAGTAAGTCTTGCAAAGCTTTTCTTGACCAATGCTCCCTAGTTTTTGCGCTCCAGCCTCGGAGGTTCGCGTCTGAGGTATCAAAGGTTGCCTATGTCCTTACACTTTTAACGGGCAGAGCACGAGACTGGGGAATGACGGTCTGGGGAGCCAAGGACCCTTGCTGTGTTACGTTTGAGACTTTGCGCTCCAAGATGACCCAGCTTTTTGATCGCAGTGTTCAAGGCGACCTAGCGGCTGCCGCATTGATCCTTCTCACTCAGGATAAGTCGACTGTTACTGATTATGCGATTAAGTTCAGGACCCTCGCTGTATCCAGCGGGTGGAACGATACAGCACAGAAAGCACAGTTTTTAAGAGGTCTCAATGAAAGCATTCAAGATGAGATCGCATCACATGATCTTCCCACATCTCTAGAAGGAGTTATCGATTTGGCTCTCCGAGTCAAGGCTCGCCACAGACAGCGGAGGGTTCGCCGCTCGTTTCACCACCTTTTCTCCGATCCTTCACTGGGTGTGAGCGATGAGACTTCTCCATCTTCCTCTTCGGTAGAGCCAATGCAACTGGGTCGGCTCCGGCTTACCGCAGAGGAGAAACAACATCGTTTTGTCAATGGTCTCTGTCTGTACTGTGGGAAGCCGGGGCATAAGGCTCTCAACTGCCCAGCAAAAGGTTCCGCCCGCCGGTAATTCCGGGAGTATCGGTGGGCGTTTCTCATCTCGACTTTTCTTCCGGGTCTCGTACTATGTTGACGGTTTCTATCAGCTATAATAACTCTGTGTTCCACTCTCAGGCTTTGCTGGACTCTGGTGCTGAGGCGAGTTTTATGGACGCCTCTCTTGCTGAGTCTTGGGGTATTCCTGCTGTAACTCTAACTGATTGTCTGTCTGCTTTAACTTTAAAAGGGCAACACATGGCAGAGATCACTCATTGCACTCCCTCTGTAAGTCTTTTTGTTTCTGGCAATCATCGTGAGGATTTCAATTTTTTTTTGTTACATTCTTCCCAGTCACCCATCATTTTAGGGCATGACTGGTTGATTAAACACAATCCTCACGTTGATTGGCAGAATAGTCTTGTATTGTCTTGGTCACTGTCTTGTCATGTAAATTGTCTTGGTCCTGCTCCTTCTGATTCCGTTTGTCCTGTTTTACAGATTCCTGCGGTCGATCTCGCGGGGGTCCCGGCGGAGTATTCTGATCTGGATCGGGTGTTCAGTAAGGCTCGAGCTACGTCCCTGCCTCCTCACCGGTCGTATGATTGTGCTATCGATCTCCTCCCGGGTACTTTTCCGCCGAAGGGTCGCGTTTTTTCCCTTTCGGGTCCAGAAAGAGAGGCCATGGACAAATACATTAATGAAGCCCTTGCCGCCGGTCTCATTCGCCGCTCCACCTCCCCTGCCGGGGCAGGTTTTTTCTTTGTTAAGAAAAAAGACGGCTCCCTTCGTCCGTGTATTGATTATAGAGGTTTAAACGACATTACTGTTAAGAATAAATACCCCTTACCTTTAATGTCGACCGCGTTCGAATTATTACAGGGAGCTTGTGTCTTCACCAAGTTAGATCTGCGCAACGCTTATCACTTGGTTCGCATAAGAGAGGGCGATGAGTGGAAGACAGCATTTAATACACCCTCGGGCCACTGGGAATACTCAGTTCTACCGTTCGGACTTGCGAACGCACCTGCTGTCTTCCAGACTATGGTTAATGAAGTGTTGGGAGACATGATTAACAAATTTGTCTTTGTGTATCTAGATGACATTCTCATCTTCTCCCCTTCTATGCAGATACACACCCAGCATGTTCGTCTAGTCTTACAACGGCTATTAGAGAATCAGTTATTTGTCAAGGCGGAGAAGTGCGAATTCCACAAGCAGTCGGTTACGTTCTTGGGTTTTGTTATCGCCGCTGGGAAAATTCGCCCCGATTCTGCTAAGATTAAAGCGGTCGCTGATTGGCCAGTACCCGACACACGTAAGGAGTTACAGCGTTTTCTGGGATTCGCCAATTTTTACCGGCGTTTTATCAGAAATTTTGGTCAGATCGCTAAACCCCTTACTGCTCTTACCTCCACTAAAGTAGGTTTCCGTTGGAATAATGAAGCTCAGAAAGCCTTTGATGAATTAAGGTCCCGGTTCATCTCTGCGCCTGTACTTTCTATTCCTGATCCGGCTCACCAGTTTATAGTTGAGGTAGATGCTTCTGATGTCGGTGTAGGCGCCGTTTTGTCTCAGCGATCACCTATTGACGGGAAAGTGCATCCGTGCATCCTTTTTTTTTTCTCACCGGTTAAATCCAGCAGAACGTAATTACGACATAGGTAATAGGGAGCTGCTGGCGGTTAGATTGGCTTTGGGTGAGTGGCGTCACTGGTTGGAGGGAGCCTCGGAGCCCTTCCAGGTCTGGACGGATCACAAGAACTTAGAGTACATCCGTTCGGCCAGGAGATTAACATCCAGACAGGCTCGCTGGGCGCTCTTCTTTGACCGTTTTAACTTCACCCTCTCGTACCGGCCGGGTTCTAAGAACGTTAAGCCTGACGCTCTCTCCCGTCTGTTCGGTGGTTCGGAACCCGATCGGCCCGAGACCATTCTCCCGGAGAGGAGGGTGGTCGGGGCGGTCGTCTGGGGCATCGAGCGGCGGGTGAGGGAGGCCGGACGAGGGGTGGAAGTTCCAGAGGGGTGCCCGGTGGGTCGTCTGTGGATTCCCGAGGCATTGCGTTCTGATGTCATCCGGTGGTGTCATGAATCCAAGTTTTTCGGCCATCCTGGTGTTCAGAGAACGTTGGCAGCCGTCCGTCAACGTTTTTGGTGGCCCGTTATGGGACATGACGTCAGACAGTTTGTATTAGCCTGTCAGGTTTGTGCTTGTAATAAGGCTTCTCATCAACCACCCGTTGGTCTGCTTAAACCTTTGCCCGTGCCCTCCCGCCCCTGGTCACACATAGCCCTTGATTTTGTCACTGGCTTACCGGCGTCCGATGGTAACACTGTCATATTGACTGTGGTGGATCGCTTTTCTAAAGCGGTCCATTTCATTCCCCTTCCCAAACTCCCTTCTGCCAAAGAGATGGTTCAGGTTCTGATTAACCACGTTTTTAGGTTACATGGTCTTCCGACTGACGTGGTTTCAGATAGGGGTCCTCAGTTCATCTCACGGTTCTGGCAGGAGTTTTGTAGACAGATCGGCGCCACCGCCAGTTTGTCTTCTGGTTATCATCCGCAGACCAACGGTCAATGTGAACGGGCTAATCAGGATCTTGGTCGTACGCTCCGCTGTCTGTCGTCTCGCTATCCGAACTCCTGGTGCCAACAGCTTCCCTGGGTCGAGTATTCCCATAATTCTCTCCCCGTTTCCTCGACCAATCTGTCTCCGTTTGAAGCCTCTACCGGTTTTCAACCTCCCCTATTTCCATCACAGGAGCCCGATGCAGCGGTTCCGTCTGCTCTAGCTTTTGTCCGAAGGTGCAAACGCACTTGGAAGAGAGCTAGAATCCTATTATTACAAAGCTCCAGACGAACCAAGGCTGCGGCTGACCGTCACCGGCGACCTCCTCCTCATTATATCTGTGGACAAAAGGTTTGACTTTCTTCCAGGGATCTGCCTCTCCGTGAGTCATCTCGTAAGCTGGCTCCGAGATTCCTTGGGCCATTCAGCATAGTTAAGGTCGTCAGCCCAGTGGCAGTTAAGCTTAAGTTAACTCTTTCTCTTGGTCGGTTTCACCCTGTTTTTCATGTATCCAGGGTTAAACCAGTGATTTTTGCCTCCATTAATCCCCCTGTCTCTACCCCCAAACCCCCCGCCCCTCAACTAGTGGATGGTTCTCCTGCCTACTCGGTCAGGAGATTACTAGATGTTCGCCGCAGGGGTAGAGGTTTTCAGTATCTTGTGGACTGGGAGGGGTACGGTCCGGAGGAGAGGTGCTGGGTACCGGCTCGGGACATTCTGGACCCCGGTCTGATCGAGGATCTCCGTCGACGACAGGGTGAGTCTCTCCCTGGTCCGTCCAGTGCCGGCCGTGGGGGGAGGGGTACTGTCAGGATTCCGGTGTGATCGATTGCTCTTTTTGTTTGTTTACCTTTTGTGTTCCATGTGTGCACTGTCTCCTCCCTCCTCGTTATCCCTGATTGTTTTCCACAGCTGTTGTGTGTTTGTTTCTCTCTATTTTAGGTCCGGGTGTGCTGTGTTCTGTGCGCGTTCGTTGTATTTCTCCCGGGTGTTCGCTGCCATGCCTTGCGTGACTTTTGTTGGTCTTTGATCGTGTTTTCTTGTTTTCCACAATGTTTTGTCTCCAGGACTCAGTGGGGAAATTATGTACACCTCGGCTTCAGCTCTCTCTCCCGGCATTATTGTGAGTACACAGTGTGACGCTTCCTTGTGGATTATTTCCTTACGGACTAGTCGGATTCATCTTCTGTCAGCGAGTCTTGTTTTTAGACTGGGGCTGACAACTCCTGGAACTCGGTACTGTACACATCAGTGAACAATTTTTTTTTTTTTTTCCTGCTCTTCGGTGTGTCTCGTTTTTTAGACAAGATCCGTTTTGGGCGTGAGCGGTACTCCGTACTGTTCTGAGTTTGTGAGATACATTCTGGATTATGCATCAACATCTGAGTTCCTGAGACCGTTCTGGATTGTGCATCGACACCTGAGTTCCTGATTCATTCTGGATTATGCATCAACATCTGAGTTCCTGAGATCCGTTCTGGATTGTACATCGACACCGGAGTTCCTGATCCATTCTGGAGTATGCATCAACATCTGAGTTCCTGAGACCGTTCTGGATTGTGCATCGACACCTGAGTTCCTGATTCATTCTGGAGTATGCATCAACATCTGAGTTCTTGAGACCGTTCTGGATTGTTCATCAACATCTGAGTGTTCTGAGACCTTTCTCGCTATTGATTCTAAATAAACTTTTACTTGCATAAGATTCCTCTGTCTCTGTCCTCACACAGACTCCTAGGGGTTAAGGACCATGGTATCCCTGTTCTTAATTGGCCAGCAAACTCGCCTGACAAAGTCCGGCCCGCGGGCCAAATGCGGCCCGGGGATGAATTTCAAACGGCCCGCAGCGCGTCTATTAAAATGTATTATATGTGGCCCGCCACGGATCATTTACAAATCATGCAGTTTCACGATGTCAACGCAAGGTGGCAGTACTAGACTTTAGGCCAGGGAAACAGCGCCCAAAGAGGAACGAAACAGCGCTGCTTGTGCTCTGCGCAACTCACGCGAGCTCTGACTCTGAACAAATGTGTTTACCTGCTGAATGTCTCGACCTGCTGAATGTCTCGATCACGCGACCACTAAACAGCCTGTGAGAAGCATTCGAGTTCGGCGCAGAGGTCTCCGGTACGAGCTGCGAATCTCTCGGTGATTTGATTTAATTTCCAGTTAAACAGCACTGACTTAATCAACAACACTAATGTGCAAATCAGCTGAGCCGATTCAAAATACTTTTCAAACAACAATTCGCATTTCGAATTTATCATGGATTTACTGTAGTAACACTACCTGTAACCATGGTAATTTGTCAGAAATGTAGGTTAATATCTAATTTTATTTAATTTGTAATGTAGACATGTTTTAAATGAGTAATAAAGGCCGAATTGCAGACTATTTTTTGTCATAAACTTGCAGTTTTGTGCATTTGAATTTATATGTAGACTAAATACCATTCTAGATATAAAAATATATACATACATACATACATACATACATATATATATATATATATATATATATATATATATATATATATATATATATATATTTATTACTTTTTGCCTTGTGTGCACTGCAAAAAATGCTGTCATTTAGTATTTTTTGTCTTGTTTCTAGTCTAAATATATCAAAAAATTCTTAAATCAAGATGTTATGAGATAAGTTAAATGACATTAAATATTTTTTCTTGTTTTCTGGAAAATTAAATTAAAATGAAGTGAGTTTTTGTTTAAAACAAGCAAATATATCTGCCAATGGGGTAAGAAAAATAATGTTTCTGTTTGGAATCTTTAAGGATGATTTTGGAAGATTATTTTTCTAATCCATTGGCAGATAATTTAGTTTGTTTCAAGCAAAAACTCAATTCATTTAGATTTTTTCCCCCCAGGAATCAAGAAAAAATATGTAATTTTCCTTAGTAAAAGCATCTTGATTTAAGAATTTTTAGATATTTGGACGGGAAAAAAGACAGAAATACCAAGTCACAAAAGCATGTTTTGTAGTGTAGTTTTAGTTTGTGGTGATCTAAATAGAGCACTTATTAAATTTAAATAAGAATAGAGTTCTAACTCTGTAATAATATTAAAATTTCACCCATTAAAACTTTTTGGTTGATGAAAGTTTTACAGATATTGTTAAATATCTATACATTTCCTGTGTCCTATCTCAAGCTACTGTCAGCTCAAGCTTTTGTCAAATCTGTCATGTTTCAAAGAAACAAAACATGTCATATATATATATATATATATATATATATGTCCACAATATCGAATCCGGCCCCCTTAAAAAAAGTTTGGACACCCCTGATCTATGGGGTATTGTGAAGAGGAAGATGCGATATCCCAGACCCAACAATGCAGAAGAGCTGAAGTCCACTATCAGGGCAACCTGGGCTCTCATAACACCTGAGCAGTGCCACAGACTGATCGACTCCATGCCACGCCGCATTGCTGCAGTAATTCAGGCAAAAGGAGCCCCAACTAAGTATTGAGTGCAGTACATGCTCATACTTTTCATGTTCATACTTTTCAATTGGCCAATTTTTCTAAAAATCCTTTCTTTGTATTGGTCTTAAGTAATATTCTAATTTTCTGAGATACTGAATTTGGGATTTTCCTTAGTTGTCAGTTATAATCATCAAAATTAAAAGAAATAAACATTTGAAATATATCAGTCTGTGTGTAATGAATGAATATAATATACAAGTTTCATTTTTTGAATGGAATTAGTGAAATAAATAAACTTTTTGATGATATTCTAATTATATGATCAGCACCTGTATGCTTCCCATCATAAATCAAAACACGAGACAGACAGGGGTCGGAGGAGAACACAGGAAAATGTGACAGAATGGACAATATTCGTCTGTATTTGCAATACACGAGCCGCGGTTCAGCTGTGTCATAGGTCCGGTTGACATAGGCCTAATCAAGGAATATCGTTAGCTGTTTTCAGTTGGAATTAATTTGTTTAAAATTAGAAATTTTGTGATTTCTATCAATACATGTATCATGTTTGTATCGTAAAACAGTGATAACAGACATCAAACATCATATCAATAAAGTAAACTATGTACAGCAAAGTAGATGAGCCCAGAATATGAACGTAATGCTTTTAATTAGCCTACACGTTGAATATTTTTCTCCCATAGAAAACTGTCCTAAAGAAAACCTTTAACGTAGCTTATGAAGTATGATTTATTAGTAGGCTATGTAGCCTATAGTGGTTACGAAGTTTGGTCTTTTAATGGCACTGTCTACATTAAGCCACGTTAAGCATTTTATTTATGGGAAGAAAACGCCTAATGTGTAGGCCAATTATTAAACTATTGCATTCATATTCTGTCCTCGTCTGCTTTTCGGTATAGAAGCCTATGCTTTATTAGTATGGTGTTTACTGGTTTGGTTTGCTAATGTGGCAGTTTGCTCTCCTAAGCGCAATACAATACCAATTATGGCACAACATAGACTACGCCACCCCGGATAATGGGCCGGGGACCCGTTTGTACATCAAGTGCAAAGCACACAGATACGTGGTGACTGGGTCAGATAACAGACAACAAGAAAACGTTTCAAATTGTTTATTAAATACAGCTAAGAAAAATACCAAAAGACAGAATACGAAACACACATTAGAATAAATATGTCAACTATAGCACCTATCCATTTCAGAATTGGGGATTCAGTTCGCCCGCCCGGTAAACACTGCAACTCTCACCACACAGCACCCAATCACCCTCTGTGAACACGCAAACGGGAAGCACACCACCACACCAGGGGACGTGGGCGTTGAACTGGCACCCCAACTCTGGATAAAAGAGAAGAGAGGACAAACTGAAACATAAATAACCATACGCACACACACACTCCACGTAATAGTCTTTTGGTTGAACCCTTATCACATGTGGACAGATGAAATCAGTTGTTTACACAAAAAATGAAAGTGACCACTCAATGGCCAACACTCTTTGATCGCTTTCCAACACTGCGTCGCCTGATGATTGCAGTATTTTAAAAATGCACTTTTCTCAGGTCGGAGTTAGAAATCCATGCAAGACATGCCAAAACCAGACAATAACAATTTTACAAACGTAGAGACTGTAAGTAACAATAGTTCTGCTAAAAAAAACAAATAACAATGACAACTCAGTTGTTCGCCGCTGTACTCCAACCCAAAGATCCGCACTGAATTTGCTAGCTTTGGAAAGCGTCACTACGGCCAAGAACGCGCTATTGTTCTGGCCGTCTCAAGACGGATGAGAGATAAGAGGAAATATTAGTCAGATAATCATAGCGAACGTTGTTGCAGTAATAGTCACTGAGGAATGGTCGAGGAGTTTCTGGCAGGGGAAACCTGATCCAATCGGTCGTCATTAAGCACAGCTACTCCCACCAAGCCTGCTGTAACACCACCCCTGTATTACAGTAAATTGTGAATCACACCACTCAGTGCACTCGCTAGGGTGCGACTTATAGGTTCAATCACGGTAAGTGGTGAATCACACCGCGCAATGCACTCAATAGGGTGCAAATTACAGGCTTGCCATAACGGGTACTTTATCAATGAAGTTAGTCCTCCTCAGTCGCACTCCCGAATGTAAACACTGCGTGCCAGGATGACGTCACTTCCAGAACGAGAATGACGCGCACGCTTAGGCGTCATTCCAGTCCCCTTTTTATATCTGCCGCGCATACCCGGTCCGCCCCTAATCATTATCATGGAGCGCATCACCACACTAATAACACTGTTTTAGTAAATTAAGCCACGTTTTAGTTTCTGTTCAAGTTCACATGATGACAGATAGCAAAAACACGTTTGTTATTATTATTGTGAGTACACAAACAGAAGACAGTTAACAATTTTTTACAGTTGTATGATGCATTAGCTTTATCTGTATGACTAAAAACGATGGAGTATTTTAAATGATTTGAGTTATTCTGTGATAGCACCCGCGCCTCCATGTGCTTAGCTCTGCAGGTGCTGAAAATTTGACAATGTGTGAATCCTCGTGTTCTTTTGTTTTGCTGTTTGCGCAAGAAAAATAAAAAAAAGTAATTCGATAACAAATCTGTAATAATTCATGAATCGGTTAGTCTTGACTGGTAGGCTAATTTTCCGCCTAACCTTTTTACCATAACTCGCATGGAACTTGATGTACACTTTAATATATATATATATATATATAATTGCTATTTTGAATATGTAGAAAAGTTTATAAAATGTTAATATGTAGTTTATGGTTATTCTGAGTTTATCTGTGATCAGTTAGTTGGCATGATAAGTTAGACGATCGATTGCTCTGGTCTGCGTGAACACTAGGTGTCAGGGTTGGTGAAGGGAAAGGAGCGAGGACTCAATGATGCAGAGGAATGGAATGATAATAATAAAACAAAAAACAAGACAAAACAAACTACCCCGAGGGGGAAAAACTGACTTGACTTGACTTGACTTGAGCAGGAAAACATGAGGTTAATACGACGACGATTCCGCACTGGACTGCAAACACAAGGAGATTAAATAGGGAACAAACAAAAGAGGGCAACGAGGGAAGACAGGTGGGGCAAATGAACCAATAATCAGGAAACAAGGTGGGCGGGGTTAGACAATGGACACGAGCACATGGCACAAAGAAACACTTAACAAGACATGTGCTCACACACCAAACATGACATGAACATGCAGCTAATGAGAACTCATCAGCTGCATGTTCACACAAAACATGACAACATGACGTAGCACGTAGCCAGTGAAAAACACCAACCACGTGCTACACAACATAAGACAAAACATAACATGAAAGCACACGGCCGATGAAAACATGAACCGTGTGCTACACAGACAGAAGAGCACACGCTCACGTGACAAGACAGAGTGACAAAACAAACATGAATGTCGGAGCATGAATGTCCGAATCCCAACACAAAACTGAAACCCAAACAAGACCGAAGTGCTGGGATCCGAACACCACGCCCGCACACAAAACACAAGGACAGAAGAGCACGCAGCTCGAGCATGCTCAAAGCTGCGCGCTCACACAAGACAAGACAAACAATACAGGAGTGTCAGGGCTCTGTCACAAAACCATGAATAAACTAGACAGAAGTGACAGAACCCTGACACTACCCCCCATCAAAAGGGACGCCACCTGGCGTCCCTAACGAGGGACACCAAAACAAGACAGGAACAAGACACACAGATACACAGAATGAAACACAAGACAGGAAAATCAAAACACAGAGACAAAGAGGGGAGGGAGGGAGGGGAGCCAAGTCAGAGCCAGCAGGACAGTCCAGAAAGTCTTCAGCATAGACCAGGGAGGGACGGGAGGGTTGAGCCAGGGAGGCTCAGGCGAGTCTGGAGTCCTGGCAGAAGGCCAGGGCGGAGCAGGAGGGATGCACCAGGGTGACTCCAGCCAATCAGGGCCCCCGGCAGATGACCAGGGTGGTGCCGGAGGGACAGTCCAGGCGGGCTCCAGCGGATCTGGAGTCCTGGCAGAGGACCAGGGCGGAACCGGAGGGATGGACCAGGGTGGCTTCGGCTGATCAGGAACCCCGGAAGACAACCAGGGCGGGACTGGAGGGATGGACCAGGCAGGCTCCAGCGGGTCAGGAGTCCTGGCTGAAGGCCAGGGTGGTGCTGGAGGGATGGACCAGGCAGGCTCCGGCAGGTCAGGAGTCCTGGCTGAAGGCCAGGGTGGTGCCAGATGGACGGGCCAGACGGGCTCTGGCGGGTCTGGATGGCTGACTGGGACCCTCACAGGAATCAGGACAGGAGCCGGAGGCAGGACAGGACACAGGACGGGAGACAGAGTCATTACCAGACATTGATCAGGGGCCGGAGACCTCACCGGCCTCGGGTCAGGGGCTGTGGCTGGCAGGGCAAAGTGAATGGGTGGCGCGGGCAGCGCAAGACGCCTGGGTGGCGCGGGCAGCGCAAGACGTCTGGGTGGCGCGGGCAGTGCAAGACGCCTGGGTGGCGCGGGCAGTGCAAGACGCCTGGGCGGAGCGGGCAGCGCAAGACGTCTGGGTGGCGCGGGCAGTGCAAGACGTCTGGGTAGTGTCTCTGGGCCGGCAGCAGGCTCTGGGATGGCCTCCGGGCCATGTAGGATGGAGAAAGCCTTCTTCCTCCTTCTCCTCCTACGAGAACGAGGCGGTGGTCGGGTGCTTACCGCCTCCAGGGGAGCTGCAGCCTCTTCGGCCGTCTCTGGGGGAGCTGCAGTGCTGACGGCTGCCTCTGGGGGAGCTGCAGCCTCTTCGGCCGCCTCTGGGGGAGCTACAGTGCTGGCGGCTGCATCTGGGAGTGCTGCAGCCTCTTTGGCCATCACTGGGGGCACTGCAGCTTCAACCATCACAGGGAGCATTGCAGCATCCATGACCACCTCTGGAGAAACTGCAGCGGTCATAGTTGACATGGGCAGAGCTGCAGGGTGCGCTGCCACCTCTGGGAAGGTGGCAGATGAGGCGGACCGGTTCTTCCTCCTCCCTCTCCCCGAAGGGGTCATCGGAGGACTGGGGACATGACCATTTGTGAGGAAAAGTGGGGAAGGACCAAGAGGTGGAAGGCCACCCTCTTCTCCACGGTGGTATACATACCCAACAAAATGCCAGAAAGGCAATATCCCCAGCATTGCCATCTCCCAGGCTTTGACAGGCTCATTAAGGCTGCTGTTAAAAATGTCCTTGAGCACTGCATCACCGATGTTGAGCCCCTCCGCTGCAAAAACGAACTGGTAAGCAAACTCCTTCACGCTGGCTCCCCCTTGCCGAAGAGAGTGGAGTTTGCTACATTGGTCTGCCATCTGATGAGCGGAAGGGCAGGGAGATGGGAAAAGGAAGATACCCATTTCTCTGCTGAGTCCTCTTTTGGCTGAATCGTTCTGTCAGGGTTGGTGAAGGGAAAGGAGCGAGGACTCAATGATGCAGAGGAATGGAATGATAATAATAAAACAAAAAACAAGACAAAACAAACTACCCCGAGGGGGAAAAACAGACTTGACTTGACTTGACTTGACTTGACTTGACTTGACTTGACTTGACTTGACTTGACTTGACTGGAGCAGGAAAACATGAGGTTAATACGACGACGATTCCGCACTGGACTGCAAACACAAGGAGATTAAATAGGGAACAAACAAAAGAGGGCAACGAGGGAAGACAGGTGGGGCAAATGAACCAATAATCAGGAAACAAGGTGGGCGGGGTTAGACAATGGACACGAGCACATGGCACAAAGAAACACTTAACAAGACATGTGCTCACACACCAAACATGACATGAACATGCAGCTAATGAGAACTCATCAGCTGCATGTTCACACAAAACATGACAACATGACGTAGCACGTAGCCAGTGAAAAACACCAACCACGTGCTACACAACATAAGACAAAACATAACATGAAAGCACACGGCCGATGAAAACATGAACCGTGTGCTACACAGACAGAAGAGCACACGCTCACGTGACAAGACAGAGTGACAAAACAAACATGAATGTCGGAGCATGAATGTCCGAATCCCAACACAAAACTGAAACCCAAACAAGACCGAAGTGCTGGGATCCGAACACCACGCCCGCACACAAAACACAAGGACAGAAGAGCACGCAGCTCGAGCATGCTCAAAGCTGCGCGCTCACACAAGACAAGACAAACAATACAGGAGTGTCAGGGCTCTGTCACAAAACCATGAATAAACTAGACAGAAGTGACAGAACCCTGACACTAGGTGGGGAGCTTGTGGGATTTCTCCATTCTACATAAAGCTTGCAGTGGAGAAACAGCACAAGTTTTCTGTGATTGTAATATTCTCTCCTTTTCAGGTATGAAGTATAATAATTAGTCAAAATACATTGAAATGATGTTATAATATATGCTTAATAGTATGCAGACGCAAGTATTCTATTGAATGTGTGTTTGAAATGTTAACGTTAGTTAGTTCAGAAATGCGCGAGCTCAGGACTCCATTTTGCATTACGAAGATGGTGCCTTTACAATGTGTGAGGACCAAAGATGTAATATCGTGAAAAGTGTTCCACTGTTTATGTTGTAAACAATGTGGTAGGTTCTTTTGAAATGCAGATATATGTTGTCTTTATTAATGCAAGAATGACACTCCAAATTGTTTCCATGCTAGTCTTCACAGGATATACATTTTGGCCAAGGGCCCTAATGTTTCCAGTAGCCAAATGTTGGAATAAAATGCTCATTTTGGGAGATTCATTATTTGGGAGATACCATCTCTCACAAGGAGATGGTGAATCATTGATTTTCCTCCACTTCCATGTCTACATACTTTGTAGACGGTCCCTACCTGGCCTAAACACCAGTGGGTCACTTTCGGAGCATTTCTGTGTTGAAAACATTGAGGAGGATTAAAACAAATAAACTGTCATCTGTGTTCAGTTATACATCCTAATACCTTTCAGGTAAAACATTTTATACATTATTGTCATCCAATCCAAGGATCTATTGAATTTTTTAGCGGGTGAATATCTGTCTAACATTCAACGTCAAACCAACTTTATATTAGCTTCTTCTGATAGGAGTAAGATTTGCCAGGCAGTGTGCAGAAAACTCTCTCTTTTTTCTAATCTATGTCACACAAGTGTGAAAAAGACAAAAGAAAGAACAAGAAATGCAAGCTGTTTTACGGGGCAGAGCCCCAGAAGGGCTGTAGAGCAATGCAGAGCCAGAAGAACAAAAACAGCAGATATAGAAAAGGTTCAGAAGGACAGGTAGGATGAACTGAAAATGAACAGGAGTTCAGATGAACAAAAACACACTTATTTCTGATTTAAAACGAGTGCAATACTTACCTTATAAAAGAATCGAAATGACACAACATTACACACAATTTTATGAAGTTGAACCCCAAACAGACAAGGGACAGATATTTGATGTTGTCGTGGACAGATGTGGATGATGTTTATGGTGACACCGATGTCAGCTGTGAGGCTCTACGGGATATGCGGTGTCCTGGCAGGTCAGTTTATTGAATATTGTGTCTTTAGTTGTAGTTAAAGATGTTTTGTCCTGATATTGACGCACTGAAACATTTGAAATCATGTACCATGAGTCTGTTGAAATTCTCTCTTCAGTTCCATTGTGGCTGTTGTGTCTGCAGCGGTGAATGTAGTATTTTTTAAAGGTCCCATGTCATGAAAATTTCATTTTTTTTAGGTTTTTTAACATTAATATGAGTTCCCCTAGCCTGTATATGGTCCCCAAGTGGCTAGAATTTTTTGATGGGTGTAAACCGAGTTCTGGCTGTCTTTCTCTGCCTTTGAGAAAATGACAGCTCAGACGAGCTGATCTGGAATTTTCCTGTTATGACATCATACCAGGAAAGGTTACCTCCCCTTCCTCTGCTTTGCCCGCCCAGAGAATGTGGAGAAAATGCGTGCAGTGCCTCGCTAAGCCACGCCCCCTCTGCAACATAATATAACACTCATTTCAAATGCAAAGATGTCAGCCAATCACAACAGTGGGCGTTTTCACTGAAGTCTCACAGCAGACACGCCCCTTGAAACAGGGCATTCAGCCAGAGATGTAATAACAGTATAGAAAAAATGCCTTTTATTTCTAAATTATGACATTTTTTAATGTAAAAATCATACTAACAATATAAGTACACCACAGGAAACATTATAAAATAATAGAAAAATGCCATGCCATGGGACCTTTAAGAAGCTGCAGTCTCTAACAAAATTACTTTGTAAGTGATTTGTAATTAAAAAGCATATCTTGGGATCCCTCCACTCGTGACTGGGTCAAACATACATCACGTACAAGTTCAAAGATAATGTATGTTTAACAAATCTAAAGTTGGACACATGTATTAGTGAATCAGAGCCTCACCTCTGTTTTAATGAATTTGAATTGGCTCTGCACTGTAAAAAAACAGATTAGTTGACTCAACTTAACTAAGTCAGGTCATCTTGTTGCTTTAACTTAGTTAATTTATAGCTGCAGTCCGTAGTTTTTCCTCTTTGTCGCCATCTCTGTTCGAAATCTGCAATTGCAGTTATCCGCGGAATTATCAACTTTACGTGATTTGTACCTCGGCACGGCACAGCACGGAGGAATCCAATGTTACGCATATTACGCAGATCCAGCGTTCGGACATATGACCCAGAAGCGATTTGTTTACAAGCAGAGGAAGACGCGCGTATCTAAGCTGTTGAATTCTACATTGATTGTGCTTTAGGTCTCGGCGTAGTTCTCAAAATGGGGTTAAAGTGTGCATTTCATGGATTCCCGAACCCTGGCGCTACGTCATATTCTCGCGCATGCGTCGTGGAGGCATACACGGAAGACAAGAAGAGGTTGAATAAAGTCGTTATTTTGATTTTTTTTTGCGCACAAAAACTATTGTCGTCGCATCGTAAAATTATTGTAGAGTCACTGTGGTGAGATGGACTTTGTAACAACGTTTTAAGTGCCTTTTATGGGTCTTGTGAGTGTAAATGTACTGAACGCCAATGGAGGCCTATCTGAAGCCTTTCTCAGCCATCAGCTTTCAACAAAAATATCTTCATTTGTGTTCCGATGATGAACGGAGGTCTTACGGGTGTCGAACGACATGAGGGTGAGTAATTAATGACATGGATGATTTGGATGAACTAACCCTTTAAAAACATTATTACAAGCTTACCGTTGTAAATCAAGCTAAGGTAAGCAGATAGTATATTACGCTAGCTGGTTATGTACTTGCTCAAACATTTATTTTGGATAATTTTTAACCCAAAAAAGTTACAGACTGCAGCTTTAAGTCAACTTACAGTGTTAAGTTTATTACACTTTAAAACACGAGTTGATGCAACATGCAGTTTGTTCAGTCAACTTCCTGTATCTAGTGTTGTTTTCGTCAACGAAAAGTATGACTAAATATCGTCGTCAACGAACCTTTACAGGGTTCCCGCGGGGTCTTAAAAAGTCTTAAAATGTCTAAAATAAAAATCTTAAAAACGGCCAGATTTTCACCGGAGGTCTTAAATTTAATTTTGTTAGGTCTTAAAAAAAGTGTTATCCTCGTTAATTTCCAGAAATGCTGGCTGCAGAAAGTTATTAACGTTACACAGTAGCAAAAAAGTATCGAATCGCGAAAGCGGAGCTCTAGAGTCTTTGCTGCGCCGCGCTCAGAGCGTTCGTTCGGGGTGTTGTGATCTTTCTGGGGGTGTTGGTACACGTACTCGGTGATAAAACCACAAATCCCGTGATAAATGCAATTACCTGCCGACAAAATACGTCTACATTTAATAACGTTGTATTTTTCTGAACAGAATGAGGCAGACATGCATTGTTTTATATTATTCTAAACAGTGACTCAATCTGCACTGCATACCTTATTATTATGAAAATAGTGAAGGCTTGAAGAACTCAAATACACCATAGCTTGATGCAGTCGTGTTTATTGTCTTCGTTTCATCAGTCAAAGCGTTTCTATATTCAGTTTATCCTACATCGCTAGCTTAGCTTCACATTAGGGCTAAGGATTACTTCTCTGAGGGAAATGTGGAGTTTCTGCTCGAGGGCGCCCTCTGGCTTCCAGTATGAATGAAAGTTTGGGTAACAAATATGAAAAATAACTTCTCTCTAAATACATTTATATGACAACCCATATGTTTTTCTCCAATGTACAGTTTTCCCCCCACAGTGGATGCATAAGAGGCTCATATTTCATATTAAATACATAGACTTTTTATTTTATTTATTTATTTTTACAATAAATCTTTAGACCTTTCTAATGATTTTTAGTCATAGGCTGTCTGCATATTAACAGGTAACCCAGCAGGTTTTTTTTGTAAAATAAGTTTTCTGTAAAATATAAATGTTATTTTATTAGGGCCCAAGCCCTGAAAGGGCGCAGAGCCCTATTGTTCTTCCTCAGATTATTCTTTGTTTTTTTTTTCTTTTTTTTCTTTTCTTTTTTTTTCGACTTCTCGGGTACTTTTGGGGCACTTAACATGCTCGAAAACTCTTGAAACTTCGCACAGGCGTCGGAATGCGCGGCCATCAGAGCCGGGCTGAAGCTGGTACCCGGGCGTGGCAGGGGGGCTCGACAGCGCCCCCTAAAGTGGGGTCTGAAAACTTGGTCCATATATCAAACACACTTGCACGTACATGTATGAAACTCGGTACACATATAGATCTCATCGGGCCAAACAACTTTCGTGCTCATAGTTATGTGTCAGGCCAACAGGAAGTGAGCTATTATGGGTTGTTCGGAAAACGCATGCTCTGGAATTTAATATACTCCTCCGAGGCCATTGTTTCGATCATTGCCAAACTCGGTCAGCATTAAGTGAACCTATTCAGGATGCTAAATTGCGAGCGGATTTTTGATATCTCGAAAAGTCTGGCCGTGGCGATGCAACGAATTTATGGCGAGAAAAGGGAAACAGGAAGTGTGTTTTAACTTGTGCAAACATTGACTGGTTTGGATGAAACTTCAGCTGTGTGTTCGTTGTAAGAGGCCGATCACATGGATATGACTTTTGTGAGTCAAAGTTATAGCGCCACCAACTGGCAGCAGGAAGTGTGTCACTTTCAAAAATGCTTTGAATCACCATATTTTTTTCACCCGATTTATTTCAAACTTCATCAGTATAATGTGAAAACATGACAGATAGAGACGTATGAAATGGATTCCTGAAATTTCAAATACTGTTGCCATGGCAACGTGTCAAAGTTTAATAATCTTTTGGCTGTTCTGAGGCTCTTAGCATGCTTGAAATTGCTTGAAACTGCTTGAAACTCAACACACACATCAGAGATGTCAGTCAGTACACATGGGCAAAGCCTCAGAAACGGGTGGGGATGAGGGGCTCTCTAGCGCCACCTTTTGACAAAAGTGAAGGGCTTCGTTTCATCTACAATCACCAAACTCAGTATATATATTGACCTCATCGAGCCGGACAACTTTCTAATTTACAGTCATTAGCTCCGACCAACAGGAAGTCAGATATTTTGGTTTGAAGGTGAATGTTTGGTTAAATCGGGGTCTGAGTTTTTACGTTCTCCTCGTAGGCGATTTATTCAATCTCCACCAAACTCGGTCAACATGAAACAAAGATACTGAAGATGCTAAAATGTGAACGGATATTGGATATCTCAAACGGTGTTTCCATGGCAAGGGATTAAATAAGGACAAAAAAGGGGAACAGAAATTCTCTGTGTCTGCTGCTCTCCCCTCAATGAACACAAGATGGCAGCATTGTATTAGTTTTGAAGCAGGATAAAAAAAAAACTTGTTTCTCTCTCTCTCTCTCTCTCTCTCTCTTGTTTGTGATTTTTGAGGACACAAATTTGTATAATGACATGGGTATTACACTGGTATTACAACGTGTATGTGTGTGTGTTTAAAAACATACTAAAACAATGTTTTATTCAAATGTAACCAAATAGCTTTAAAATAATCATACTATTTTTCAGATCAATATATTTATTTTATTTAATATATTTCTTCTGAATATTTATTCTCTGTCTGCCCTCCCCTCACTAAAAGGTAGCAGTGTTGTTATTTTTGAAACTCTCTCTCTCCGTGTGTGTGTGTGTGTGTGTGTGTGTGTGTGTTGGTTTTGGTGTATTACAAGGACATTTCACCAGTTTACACACCAGCATTATAAGGACATTTGGGATTATAAGGACCTAGGACATGTCCTTGTAATTCAAACAGCGTGAAATCATCTCTATGAACCTCAGGAACATCCTCCTGCTTTTTTATTGAATGTCCCTTTAAGTAGGTATACCAGTTTTCTGGTGTGTTTGTGTGTATCTCATCACTCCGCCTATCGGCGGGATCTGCCACTGCTAGCGTACACACATTTAAACGATAATGGGCGTTGACGGTTTGAAAATGGCGCGCGGTTGTCTGATTGGTTAAAGACGCGCAGGCGCATTATTGAGATCCTACCGGAGTGTGACCGTCATCGCGGCCCTGTCAAACAGCAGCCTAGTAGGTAAGTACATTACGTTTATATGTTTTATATAGTGATTCATATAAATTAGTCATATCTATGTGTTTGTCTGCACTTAGTTTTCGGTTGGCAGACTTTAATATATATATTTACACAGTCGAGCGCGAGTCTCATCATGGTAATGTTAACGTGACCCCGGAAACTGAATAACGCATGTATTTATTAATGAAAAGTTATAATTATTAAGAATAAGTATTAACAATTATTAATAATCTTCCCATCATTGAGGAATTCAGCTGTTTATAAAGCCTCAGATTGCCTTGAATGTGCGTTGTGACAGGATTAAATGAGCTTTATAATCATTACATATTCAAATGCATTTAAAAGCAAAAATAAATCTCATCAGGTAAAGTTAAAGTATTCTGAATGTCTGCAAATGTTAATTCGACATCTTTTGATGAAATTGTGACCGAGTATAATTATTGTAATGCAAATCTTCCCTAAAATAATCTTTGGGCAGCTTTACACTCCATTAGTCTACATTTTAAACATATTTAATAATCCAAAAGTTATGTAATAAAGTTATGTCATGTAATATTTAATGTCTGACTTTTTACTTGAACCTAGGTTAAATATAGAATTGATCTTTCTAATTATTAATATATTGACTGTTACAGTACAATTTAACCTGTCAAATTTAGCATATTAACTTAAGATAATAATTAAACACGTTTAAGGCTGGAATATCAGAATAAAAAAACAAAAAGGAATAAAAGAATATTATCTTTACTACATTTTTTGTTTTGTTGGCATAATAAAGTAATATATGGATTAAAAGTGAAAAGTGAAAATTGATATGGACTCATTTAGAGGTACTTTCAAGCCTGCTCATGTAAAATAAGCTGTCATGTGAAACAGGAAATTAATTGTACTTATTTATAATCATCGGTCAGTCTTAATAATACAGCAGCACATAGAATAGCATTATGTTTTACTCATAATGGTGCTGATGAATTAGAAATCTTGTGCATTCAAAGAAAATAGGTTACTTTTGCATTGCGAAATAAGGTGGATAGACACTGTATGGATGTGTATCATATTAGATTTATGTATTTGCTAATATTTTTATGCTGTTTTTTTATTCTGTTTAAAATACTATGCCTTTAATTCTGCAGCCAGATGAAATGGACGACGCAGACCTAAGACCACATTAACTCCAGACCTGACGAGCCACACCTCGAGCAGCCGTATATCCACAGATTTAAAGGTACACCACATACATCTGTCCTGTTTTATAATGTCAGAGGACAACACAATAGTGCATTTGAAGACATGTACCATCACACGTATGTGATGAGAGCGTTCAGAGCGTCACGTGATAAACTGCCAAAGGACAAGGAGGGCTGTGCGATATATCACGATCTTAGATTGTGAACTATTATATCCACGTTCTGCCTTGTAGAGAGATCGTTGCACTTCTGGAACCTCCGTCCCAACATACTGTCCAACATGATGCACGTTCACATAGGGCTGGACGATTAATCGAAAAGTAATCGACTAATTTAGAACCTCTAACCGACGTAATTTTGCCATTTCGGTTTTAGTCACGTGACTCTGCCCCGTCAGTCACATCAAGTGCAGTTTGCAGGCACACGGAAAGATGCAGGAGCAGTTATCTTTGTTTATAGATGCTCAGTATTACTATGGTAATTGCATGTTTTACACAGTTTATACAGGGAAGTTAATCGCCGCTCTTATATGCGCTGATACACACACACAGACGGCGCGAGTGCCCCGAAGCCAGATCACTTTCACTTGCGTCCTCACAAGCTTGTCATTTGTATTTGTTTTAAGCCCTGCCAGTTTGAACACTGAAGCGTTTTTAGACCATCAGATGCGTATTATGTTGAACTAACGCCTGATATATTGTGATACACGAACACTGAGACAGAAGCTCACACATCCCGTGAAGATCGCGCGCAGAGAGCAGCAGAAACGCAGTGTCAACGCCGTCCCGTGATTCATCACTAAAGTAGCTTAGATACCGTTATGGCATAGATTTGTCTACCTTTTGAAGTAAGTACAAACGACAGCTTCATAATTAATAATACGGTATGACTAATTCACACACACAATCACTGTCTCATTAATGCATTAAGATAAATGTAATGTAGGCCTATAGTGTTAATTTATCTGTATCTGGTGTACAACAAGCAGAAATCTGCCCCACAGACAATAACTGCTGAAAGTCAACCGTTTCCTTCAAGTATTTTAAAATCACAAAGAAATGCACTTTCATTAGAAAAAAAATGTCCCACCTTTAATAGTAGAAAATATTTACAGTACAAACCTTATCAGTGAACTATAAGGGCAAAAAAGGAAAGCAAAAAAAAAAGAAGAGGAAAATAATCGTTCGTTAATCGTAATCGAGGTAAAATGTTAATTTCATCGAGATTTTTATTTTTGGTCAAATCGTTACAGCCCTACGTTCACACATGTTTTGCAGCGCAGCGATAGAGTGGCATCGCAATCTTCGCCATCATGAAAGCTTATGTTTGCATGCGTTTTAAAGCCTTGCCAGATAAACTTTATATTTACACGCTGATCTAACATACACTTTTCTGAGCGTGTACACTTAAGGCGACGTTCACACTACGAGCCTTGGTGCTCTATAGACCCATTTCACATTTCCAGGTTTCTCCGAGCGGAAGTCATCATAGTTGGGTTAAATATTATAGCTGTGAATGAATACATTAAATATTTTTTTGTGTGCCGATTTACTCAAATAGCAAAAGAAAAACGCCACAATGGTGATTTCACAACTTTCAAAAAGAGGGAAAAAATAGAGTGAGTATCATATTAGATTTGTGTATTTGCAAATATTTGTATGCTTTTTTTTATTCTGTTTAAAATACTATGCCTTTAATTCTGCAGCCAGATGAAATGGACGACGCAGACCTAAGACCACATTAACTCCAGACCTGACGAGCCACACCTCGAGCAGCCGTATATCCACAGATTTAAAGGTACACCACATACATCTGTCCTGTTTTATAATGTCAGAGTACAACACAATAGTGCATTTGAAGACATGTACCATCACACGTATGTGATGAGATGTTAAGATGTTAATTTAAAATTAAGATGTTAATTTTCACCATCACTCCCATAGACGCTGTATTAGTAACACCCTCACAGCAGCGGTAACTTGTTTTTGTCATTTTATGCAAAAGCAATAAAATACAAAGTATTAGTGTTATAAATGTATATATATTTTTAAAAATGAAATTACAAAAAACGTTGCAGGATTTACGATATTGATGACCGTTGAAACGCGTCATCACAGTCTGTGCTCAGATCAGATTTTTTAGTACAGCTATTCACATTGTTGTTTTAAATGTAGCCAATATCAGATTCCAGTGCCAATAATTAGGGGTGTAACGATTCACTCGTTTTCTCGATGCATCGATTACAAATCGATCTTGAAACATGTATTTTTGAATCGTGCTGCGTCATCCACACCTTCACAGCTCGCCTTCACAGACACACACTGTTTTCTTTACCGCCTTCACTGGATTGGGCTTGCTCTCTGTCCGTCGCTCATTGATACGTGTTAGAGCAGCCCACGTTCTCCTCAGGACGGCCACTGCCATCACATGAGCAGATGACAGCTCTCTGTACGTAGCTCATTGACACGTGTCATGCTGCGTTCACACCAAACGCGAATAGAGCGTCAATGAATGCATTCGCGCGTCCGCAGCGAATTGGACGCGCGTAGAAATCGAGAGCTGGATGCGAAATTGACGCGCGTTCAAGGCACTCATAAAATATGAAATATGTCATAAAAAACCACTCTGCCTCTTTTCATTTTCATTAAAAATATATATTAAGCATTAATAGCCACACAAATGTGGTCCAGGCGACTCCTACATTATCTTCACTGCATGTATATTTAAATATCCTTAAAATAAAAAGTTATGAAACTTCTCTTTGCCCTCAGTCAAAACGATTTGGCAGACAACAAATTATAGATTCATGACACCAAAGATCGCCCGTTAGATCTACACAAGATGCACCACTACAGGACATCAGAGCCAGCGGCAGACGGCAGAAGGACTGGCGGAGGAAAGGCTGCCTTCGCCAGGGTTATGAGCGCTGAGTGCCCGGTGATCGCCTGGATCTCACAATTCCAAAAACACAAGATTTTTTTTTTAAATAGGCGCTCTCTTTATAAATAAACCACAGATTTGAGCTTTAAACAACTACATTGTCACCTGAAAAAGTCTTAAAACTAAATTTTGTGACACAATAGTAGTATTTTTAAATTATGCAGGGTTTCTCATCACATCACTTTACCACATGACCGCAGCGAGCAGGCTCCTGATTGGTTAACGTGCCGCGAATTGATGCCAAAGTTCAAATTTTTCAACTGGGGCGTCAGATGCGAATTCGCTTCAAACGCTTGAATGCACAAAAGCACCATTCGCGTGTAACGCGCAAGCAGATACAGATCACAAGAGCAGATGACAGCTCTCTGTCGAGACAGGAATAGTTCTGAGTCAAACCGCTCAAGCCATTGTCAACTGCAAAGTCATCACTGCGGTCACTACTGTTGAAATAAAACGCTTTCATTGCGTGAAAACATCACTGTTATTTTATATAAAATATAAGCTGTGCGTTTTGTCCATCAATCAGATAAAGTGGCCTCTGATAATAGCAACAGTAGACACCGGCGCACTCTTTCACAATCATCAGAAGGAGAATGACCCGTATAAAGAGAACAAAGAGGGCTTTTCTGTCCCGTGAAGAAAAGTTAGTTTAGGATTAGTTAGAAAAGGGCATGATATTTTGAGTTTTAGCAGATCTTGTTCTTTTCTTGCTCCGTTTTCCTTATTTGTAATATCCGTAAAACAAGCCTTGTTCATATTTTCAAAATAAGGTTGATACAATCCACACCCTGTTTGCCAGAAGCAAGTTCACAACAGGTATTGTGTCGTTTTGTAAGATACATTAGTGTTTAAGCCAGATGAATTTTTAATATTATGTTTATTTATTGTACATCTGAAAAGTATAAAGTTGATAGAGATTTGATGTAGAGTCAAGCGCTGTGTGAACCTGAAAACACACTGCATTGTGAGGACAGACAGGTTTACTAGGACACTGTAGTGTATTAGTTATAGAGGAAACACTGGGACATGAGTGTGTGAAACTGAAAACACACTGCATTGTGAGGACAGACAGGTTTACTAGGACACTGTAGTGTATTAGTTATAGAGGAAACACTGGGACATGAGTGTGTGAACCTGAAAACACACTGCATTGTGAGGACAGACAGGTTTACTAGGACACTGTAGTGTATTAGTTATAGAGGAAACACTGGGACATGAGTGTGTGAAACTGAAAACACACTGCATTGTGAGGACAGACAGGTTTACTAGGACACTGTAGTGTATTAGTTAAATAGGAAACACACGACATGAGTGTGTGAACCTGAAAACACACTGCATTGTGAGGACAGACAGGTTTACTAGGACACTGTAGTGTATTAGTTATAGAGGAAACACTGGGACATGAGTGTGTGAACCTGAAAACACACTGCATTGTGAGGACAGACAGGTTTACTAGGACACTGTAGTGTATTAGTTATAGAGGAAACACTGGGACATGAGTGTGTGAAACTGAAAACACACTGCATTGTGAGGACAGACAGGTTTACTAGGACACTGTAGTGTATTAGTTATAGAGGAAACACTGGGACATGAGTGTGTGAAACTGAAAACACACTGCATTGTGAGGACAGACAGGTTTACTAGGACACTGTAGTGTATTAGTTATAGAGGAAACACTGGGGCATGAGTGTGTGAACCTGAAAACACACTGCATTGTGAGGACAGACAGGTTTACTAGGACACTGTAGTGTATTAGTTATAGAGGAAACACTGGGGCATGAGTGTGTGAACCTGAAAACACACTGCATTGTGAGGACAGACAGGTTTACTAGGACACTGTAGTGTATTAGTTATTGAGGAAACACTGGGACATGAGTGTGTGAACCTGAAAACACACTGCATTGTGAGGACAGACCGGTTTACTAGGACACTGTAGTGTATTAGTTATAGAGGAAACACTGGGGCATGAGTGTGTGAACCTGAAAACACACTGCATTGTGAGGACAGACAGGTTTACTAGGACACTGTAGTGTATTAGTTATAGAGGCAACACTGGGACATGAGTGTGTGAACCTGAAAACACACTGCATTGTGAGGACAGACAGGTTTACTAGGACACTGTAGTGTATTAGTTATAGAGGAAACACTGGGGCATGAGTGTGTGAACCTGAAAACACACTGCATTGTGAGGACAGACAGGTTTACTAGGACACTGTAGTGTATTAGTTATAGAGGAAACACTGGGGCATGAGTGTGTGAACCTGAAAACACACTGCATTGTGAGGACAGACAGGTTTACTAGGACACTGTAGTGTATTAGTTATAGAGGAAACACTGGGACATGAGTGTGTGAAACTGAAAACACACTGCATTGTGAGGACAGACAGGTTTACTAGGACACTGTAGTGTATTAGTTATAGAGGAAACACTGGGACATGAGTGTGTGAACCTGAAAACACACTGCATTGTGAGGACAGACAGGTTTACTAGGACACTGTAGTGTATTAGTTATAGAGGGAACAGAATGCCTTCAGAGTAACCCATGTTTATTCAGTTTGTTTCCAAAAACTACATGTCTAGGTTTAGTCTTATTTTGCAGCTTCTTGAGCTCCAGCGAGTGTCTTACAGCCGTGTTTCTTTTCATCCTCTCCTTTTCAGATGAACACAGATGTTGCCTCCACTGAGATATTTACACCCTGTTTGCCAGAAGCAAGTTCAGAACAGGTATTGTGTCGTTTTGTAAGATACATTAGTGTTTAAGCCAGTTTGTTTTTTAATATTTTATTTTGTACAGTATCTGAGCACTGGACTTTTGGTTAAATTTTGCAATTAATCCGCAAATCACATGTTCTGAACTGTGGGTCATTTATCAACAGTGCGTAGAAAAGGTTCTATATTTTGTCCTACGAATGAAATTTAAAATGGGCCTAAGTACAATAAAATCTGTATTTATCAAACATGCGCACCACAGTTCTTACGCACATGAGTAAGCACTCAATGTTGATAAATCCCACATGTGCAATTCTTGTTCACGGTCATAAGCATTCGGAAACGCCTCCAATCAACCATATATGGGGACAACACTCCCTTTAAAAATCACGTGATTGTGTTTTTTCCTCACTGCAATTGTGGCGAAGAAGAGGAACTTCACAAACACAGAAGGAGTTGCGCAACGACGTTTAACAACAACAAATTTGCATCATAAATGATTTGCATGTTAACAGAATGAAACCCTTTTCTATTTACATCATCAAATTCGATAGCATGAAAGCCCCATTTTATTCCAGCTTTTTGAGGATTTCGGTAAGGGAACTGGATGTAGGTTGGGTCCAAGGAAATAAATTACATTTGTCACAGCTGTCTTTTATAGGGTTTGACAAAAATTACACATCTTGTTTACACCTACAAAAATGAGACATTGAGTGTTTTATAATTAAAGGAAACAGGACATATGTGATCTGCTTAATGCAAACTGTCTTAAATGCTTTTTATGTGTAGTGTCGCTGTTCTAGCACTAGATTCTCAGCGTAAGCGTGCTCAGAGATGTGCTTATATTTACACACATTTCTACGTCCAAGTTCAAGTTGTTAGATCCCACACTTTGCGTGAAACTGTTCTTTTACGCACTCACTACGCACAGATCTGTGTGTACGCACCATTGATAAATGAGGGCCCTGGTCTGTGCGATCACAGATTACTGCAGGGTGACTATGACAGATGATTGTCAAACCCAGTTTGAATGGAGTGATTGGATAACATTATACTGTAGAAAAAAATTGTCTATTCTTATGATTCCTGAAATGTAATAAAATGTAATAATTTATTTAAATGTTACACATCAATCTTTTTATTTTTATCTGACTGTCAGCTAATAAATGTGTGCTGATGGTTCGAGTACTGTTGTTTGACATCGGGCAGCTCATGATCCGGTGTTTTCAGCTGTGTTCACAGTAAATGAGCTGTTCTGAGATGCTGTATCATGAGCTGCACGTGTGTAAATAAACTCAGCACTGCGTAGGGCTGGCCGATAAAACGATAACGATATGTATCACGATAGACACGTAACCGATATCAATAAAAATGCGTTCGATAAAACGTTCGATAATTTTTTTTTCTTTGTCGGAAGAAACCAGAGGTTGAGAAGCAAGTTTGGTTGCATGAACAAAGGCACTCGCTCTCTGGTAACCTAGCAACGTAGGGCGTGACCCGCTAACAGCCAATCATGTAACAGTATCCTGTCTGGTTGCGCCATATCGTTGTCTCGTGTTGGACTCTTCTGTAACAGAACCGGCGGGGAGTGATAAGTGGAAAATGAGGGCCGCAGCGAGCGAGGAAATTGTTGATAAAACAGGAGAACAAGTCAGCTCGCTAGTATGGCAGTTTTTTAGATTTTATAAGTCTGAACATTTTTTAAATATTAAACATTTCACACTGCAATGCTTTCTTGTTTTTAGTGATGGAAGTGCTGAACATCGTGGGAACATCGACTGATATGAAGAAAAAGCAGAAGTGGCTGCTGTGATTGGGCATTTTGTTTCGTCTGACATGCATTAACTGTAGTTGATGTTTCAGATATCTGCATCTGTGGCAAGATAACCAAAATGTATTGTTGTTCACATTGACTGTTTTAAAGCTCTTCAAAATATTAAATTCAAAACATTAACATGGTTAAAACTTCTGACTTTATTTTAATAACTTGCTCAACTGCTTATTTGCCACCTCGCAGAAGCCTCTTTAATGAAGGGGAGGTATTGTTTCTTTAGAACCCGCGAGGATGTTTCAGTAAAACTTGCAAAGACGATCCGGAGGCAGTCATGCTTCTAATCCAACCACTGTAGCACTACTACAGTATCACTCTAATGGTTTGAATATTTCAAAGGGTTAATTCACCCAAAAATATAATTTACTCTCCCTCATGTCGTTCCAAACCCATAAGACTTTCATTCATCTTTAGCACACAAATGAAGATATGTTTTATGAAATCTGAGAGATTTCTGTCCTTCCATTGAAAGTCTGTTCAACCAAAACTCTGAGGCTTCAAAACGTTCATAAAGAGATGGTCAAATAAATCCATATGAATGGAGGGGGTTAATCCAGTCTTCTGATGAGACACCAGGGGTGTCTAAAGTCGGTCCTGGAGGGCCACTGTCCTGTCCTGCAGAGTACAGCTCCAACCCCTATCAAACACAGCTAAATCAGCTCATCAAGGCATACAGAAGCTTCCGGGCAGGAGTGTTGAGGCAAGATGGAGCTGAACTCTGCAGGACAGTGGCCCTCCAGGACCGAGTTTGGACACCCCTGCTCTGTGCTAAAGCAGCTGTAGCTGGTGTCATCTCCTCATTCTGACATTAAAGGCTTCACTTTCAGTCGAACATGGTATGATCACTCTACATGACTCCCAGTGTAATCAACAAAGATTCCCAGACTGCACCTGTGGCAGCGGCAGAAGGCATGCTTCATGACACTACACTCTGTGATGTTGATATGGGTGCAGTCTTCTCTTTTCTCTCTGTAAAGATTTGATAGTGCGCTGGTTATGTGACCCATTAGCTGGACATGTTTGTGATGGGGAGCACTATTACTACTGTCAGTGAGAGTAACCCAGCTGCTAACTCAGCAGTGAGTGACCCAAAACCTAGTCGTCATAGTGAAAACCACCCAACAAAAAGGACTGAACCCAGCATAGAGGTGCTGGTCATATATAATTAGAATATCATCAAAAAGTTTATTTATTTCACTAATTCCATTCAAAAAGTGAAACTTGTCTATTATATTCATTAATTACACACAGACTGATATATTTCAAATAAATCCCAAATTCAGTATCTCAGAAAATTTGAATATTACTTAAGACCAATACAAATCTCGGCCAACTGAAAAGTATGAACATGAAAAGTATGAGCATGTACAGCACTCAATGCTCAGCTGGGGCTGGTTTTGCTTGAACTACTGCAGCGATGCGGCGTGGCATGGAGTCGATCAGTCTGGCACTGCTCAGGTGTTATGAGAGCCCAGGTTGCTCTGATAGTGGCCTTCAGCTCTTCTACATTGTTGGGTCTGGCATATCGCATCTTCCTCTTCACAATACCCCAGAGATGTTCTATGAGCTTAAGGTCAGGCGAGTTTGCTGGCCAATTAAGAACAGGGATACCATGGTTCTTAAACCAGGCACTGGTTGCTTTGGCACTGTGTGCTGGTCCCAGTCCTGCTGGAAAATGAAATCCGCATCTCCATAAAAGTTCGTCAGCAGCAGGAAGCATGAAGTGCTCTAAAACTTCCTGGTATACGGCTGCGTTGACCTTTGACCTCAGAAAACACAGTGGACCAACACCAGCAGATGACATGGCACACCAAAACATCACTGACTGTGGAAACTTTACACTGAACCTCAAGCAACGTGGATTGTGTGCCTCTCCTCTCTTCCTCCAGACTCTGGGACCCTGATTGACTTCATCAGAGAACATAACTTTGGCCACTCAGCAGCAGTCCAGTCCTTTTTGTCTTTAGCCCAGGCGAGACGCTTCTGACGCTGTCTGTTGCTCAAGAGTGCGACAGCTGAAACCCATGTCTTGCATACGTCTGGTTCTTGAAGCACTGACTCCAGCTGCAGTCCACTCTTTGTGAATCTCCCCCATATATTGAATGGGTTTTGTTTCACAATCCTCTCCAGGGTGCGGTTATCCCTATTGCTTGTACACTTTTTTCTACCACATCTTTTCCTTCCCTTCGCCTCTCTATTAATGAGCTTGGACACAGAGCTCTGTGAACAGCCAGCCTCTTTTGCAATGACCTTTTGTGTCTGGCCCTCCTTGTGTGTCAATGGTTGTCTTCTGGACATCTGTCAGGTCATCAGTCTTCCCCATGCTTGTGTCGCCTACAGAACTAGACTGAGAGACCATTTAAAGGCCTTTGCAGGTGTTCTGAGTTCATCAGCTGATTAGAGTGTGTCTTCAATATTGAACCTTTTCACAATATTCTAATTTTCTGAGATTCTGAATTTGGGATTTCTCTTAGTTGTCAGTTATAATCATCAACATTAAAAGAAATAAACATTTGAAATATATCAGTCTGTGTGTAATGAATGAATAAAATATACACGTTTCACTTTTTGAATGGAATTAGTGAAATAAATAAACTTTTTGATGATATTCTAATTATATGACCAGCACTTTATAATATAATCCAAACAATAAACCTTAAAGCTAAAGGTCTGTTTCGGTTTCATGGGTGATATCAGAGTACAAACCTTTCTGGCTTCGTTTTTGTGTAGTGATAATTCATGTCAAAGACATCTCACAGTCCCAGTAAACCCATCTGTCTTTGCAGTGCAGTGTGTAGTCATGTTTCGTTGTATATGCTAATGAACTGTGATGTCATTGTGACATCACATAGTCCTTGTAAACCCTTTGTCCTCATAATCCTGGTTTTTGTCTTCTAGGACACACGTCCTTGTAAGTCAGCAAAAAATCAGGGTGCCATGTATCATGTTTTATAAAGTTTAAATAAATAATAAAGTTTGTGTTTTGAACCCAGGATTTTTTTAAAGCATTTCCATTTTTATTTGAAAGCTCTAGCATTAACCTGTTAAACTGCAACCCCACTTTGGGGCTCACAGCTGAAAACGACCTACCTGAATTAAAACAATTATAGCTCCTGAGAACAGTGTGCTACAGGCACAATTAAGGTATCTTTGGAAAGAAGACACTTGGGACTCTACTAAAAAGCAATCAGAGTTGATAATTCTCAAACAGATAAAAAATTATAATAGTTGAAATGCCTCAAAAATTATTTGCACTACACAGAATGTTGTATTATTTCATGTAAAAATATATGAAAATAGACCTGGAGGAATCCAGTTCAGTTATGGATTAAATACAGTCTCAATATATATATATATATATATATATATATATATATATATATATATATATATATATATATATATATATATATATATATATATATATATATATATATATATATATATATATATATATAAACAATTACATGTGTTATATATATATATGTTTTATTTACACACACGGGGAAAAATCATTTATACTTTTTCCCCATGTGTGCTAGGAAAAATGCAAAATATCAGCATATGTATAATGCATACTGGTATATTGCATTTTTTCTAGCACACAGAAACAATAAAATAAATACATTCTCACACACATTCTCAATATACATAAACAACTACAACTCACCGGTATGTTATTGGATCAACTTCTCTGTCAACAAGCACCGTCATCGCTGTCTTCACTCTCCTCAATGGTTTTCCACATAGCTGCTTCGAGTGAGCTCAAATAAAGCATCTTCAGCACAATAAAAACTTCTTTTGACGATCCATTGGATAATAAATTCCGTCCAGTTAGTAAGATTAGCAAACAGTTACTACAAAGAGACCGTCTGTACTAGCCCGTTAGCTTTAGCTGTCAGATGACGCCGGGGAGGGGGGTGTGTGTGTGTGTGTCACAGTCACACAGACTTGTCTCAGCCTCTCGTGGGAGAGCGCGCCACATTCAAATGAATAAATATTCACGCCCATGTGACAAATACACACATGAGAGGTCTCGTTGGAATCGTGTGTTCATTGGCTACATTTTCTGTCAGTCATGACGATTCAATGCTTTTATTGGCTCCAGATAAACAGACATTATCATTGGATGAGCACGTCATGACATCAGATAAAACGAGTGCTATGGTTGGATATTTTTGACTATATCGCGGCTATCTTTGCATGTTTTTGAGTGGGGTTAGTTGTAATATGTTCGTAACATTCTAAGCTTTAAACCCATGCCACTTTATGCTACCGGGAGACGGTTTTTGGTGCATTATTTTATTGCATAACAGTCTAGTATGATACTCCGCTCCGCGGAAATGCGATGTAAACAAAGGATTAACCATCAATATTACACCGTTATTGTTTCGTTGGATTAAAATGCTCTATGGGATGTTATTCAGTGGACCCTCACCTTTCCATTCATTCTGGAAACTTTTAGCACTGGATGCGTGTGTGGCTCGTTATTAGGAAACTACGGTATGTGCTCTTTTTTTCTTATCAATTGTTTTGATGTGTATTGCTTACATTCATGCAAAAATACAGCCGTTATAAGCTTTTCATTGAAAAACAGTGGTCTGTCCTCGATGCTTGAGATTTAGACCTTTAGAATGATATATAGTTTGTCAAGATTAATGATGTTTTTTTACGTTAAATCTATTAACAAACATTACACTCGTGCTAAAAATAGCGCTTCAACCCGTGCACGTGCTCATGAAGCTTAAGGAGTTTTAAAGGAAGTCATAGTCCCCCTAAACCACCTTTTTTTCTGGTTTGAAGAAATTGTCCTTATAAGTCATGCTAACCTGTATGTGTGTGTGTGTGTGTGTGTGTGTGTGTGTGTGTGTGTGTGTGTGGGTGTGTGTGGGTGTGTGTGGGTGTGTGTATGTGTGTGTGTGTGTGTGTGTGTGTGTGTGTGCTTGTTTATGTGATTTATTAGGGACACAAATTTGTATAATGACATGGGTATTACACTGTTATTACAACGTAGTGGTTAATGAGGACATTTCATGTGTCCACATAATAAAAATATCTTTAAAAACATAGTAAATAATGTATTATTAAAATGTAACCAAGTAGCTTTAAAAATATACTACAAATTACAATGAAAACATGGTTTATGAGAATATTTCCTGTGTCCCATAAATGAAATAGCTTTAAGGGGTTTGTGTGTCTGTGTGTCTGTGTGTCTGTGTGTGTGTGTGTGTGTGTGTGTGTGTGTGTGTGTGTGTGTGTGTGTGTGTGTGTGTGTGTGTGTGTGTGTGTGTGTGTGTGTGTGTGTGTGTGTGTGTGTGTGTGTGTGGGCATGTTTTTGTGAAATATCAGGACACAAATGTGTATAATGACATGGGTATGACATAGGTGTTACAAAAAGAGGGTGAAATATGAGGACGTTCCCCATGTCCTCACTTTTCAAAATGCTTATAAATCATACAGAACAAGTTTTTTTTTCACAGAAAGTGAACTGCACAGTCTCCTGTGATGGGCTAGGTTTAGGGGCAGGGGCAGTGTGTGTGTGTGTGTGTGTGTGTGTGTGTGTGTGTGTGTGTGTGTGTGTGTGTGTGTGTGTGTGTGTGATGGGTAGGTTTAGGGGCAGTGTAAGGGGATAGAAAATACGGTTTGTACGGTATAAAAACCATTACGCCTATGGAATGTCCTCACATTTCACAAAAACAAACGTGTGTGTGTGTGTGTGTGTGTGTGTGTGTGTGTGTGTTTGTGTGTCCACCAACTGGCAGCAGGAAGTGTGTCACTTTCAAAAATGCTAAATAACTGTCTTGTTTTCAACCGATTTACTTCAAACTTCATCAGTATAATGACAAAACATGGCAGATGTAGACATACGAATGGATTCCTGATATTTTACATACTGTTGCCATGGCAGTGTGTCAAAGTTTAATCATCTTTTGGCTGTTTTTGAGGCTCTTAGCATGCTTGAAATTGCTTGAAACTCAACACACACATCAGAGATGTCAGTCAGTGGAAATGGGCAAAGCCTCAGAAATGGGTGTGTTGGAGGGGTGTTTATTACAACATAATCATGGTTTATGAAGACATTTCATGTGTCCCCGTAAATCAAAATAGCTTTAAAAGCATACTAAACAATGTTTTAATAAAAATGTAAAAATGCAGAATGTTTTCTGTGATGGTAGGTTTAGGGGTAGTGTGTGTGTGTGTGTGTGTGTGTGTGTGTGTGTGTGTGTGTGTGTGTGTGTGTGTGTGTGTGTGTGTGTGTGTGATATGTAGGCTTAGGGGTAGTGTAGGGGGATAGAATTTACAGTTTGTACAGTATAAAAACCATTAAGTCTATGGAATGCCCTCTGCCTGTCTTTCCCCTTCCCCCTCTCTATCACTCTCTCTGTGTGTGTGTGTGTGTGTGTGTGTGTGTGTGTGTGTGTGTGTGTGTGTGTGTGTGTGTGTGTGTGTGTGTGGAGGGGGGGGGGGTCTCTCTCTCACCCTGTGAGTATGTGTGTGTGTGTGTGTGTGTGTGTGTGTGTGTGTGTGCGTGCGTGCGTGCGTGCGTGCGTGCGTGCGTGCGTGCGTGCGTGCGTGCGTGCGTGCGTGCGTGCGTGTGTGACTTTCTCTATTTATTTTTTATATTGGACCACACATATTGATTTCAAATATATTCAACATATTTTTTTCAGAGAGTGAAATAAAAAAAACTTTCTCCCACCATTTAGATTTTATTTCTTTTTGTTGTTAAAATCTTGTGAACCTTGTTCAATGTGCAGAGTGCCTCTCTCTCAGTCCTTCCCCTCCCCCCTCACTCTCAGGCTCACCCTGGGTGTGTGTGTGTTTGAGTGTGTGCGCGCACGTGTGTGTGGTGTGGGGGGGGGGGGTGTCTCTCTCACCCTGTGAGTTTGTGTGTGTGCCTTTCTCTCTCTGAATGATAATTTACCCCTTTCGTATCATAGACTATCACAAAAAACTATCACTTTAGTGTGAATAAGTAAAAAAGAACTACAAACACCTTGAATTAAATACTGGCCTTCTGGACTTACAAAATTTTGAGCAGGAAAATATAACTTTTATTTATTTTATCCTATGACATTAAAATTAATCTAGATTTAAATTACATCATGGGTTTGGCTTGTGGTGATAGTGGCACCAGTTGCTGCGGTAAATGTGGCATATTCGAGCGATTCTAAAATATTCTCCTGTTTAAATGCATATTGCCTGCCGTGCACAGTTAAGCTGATGCCACCGGCGTGGCGGTGCCACCGGCTTGGGCCCGTCATCGCTGCTCGCAGCTTTAATTAGTATTATTATTATATTGTTATATTTATTCTTAAATACTCTATTTTTAATTTTTTAATAATTAAAATGTTATTGTAATAGTAATATTTCAAATTGTGTTAAATATTTGTATTTTTGGAATATAATCATTATTATTAGTCTCGTTAATATATAAACATTCATATATAAAATGTTATATGCATACACTTTTCATTTGTAAAAAAAAAAGAAGCATTTTAACCAGGATAATCGCTATTAGATATCTACCCCAAATCGTGCATCCCTAGTTTATCCTATCTCCCTAGAGCATCCCCTGTTCAATCTCTATTAGGCTATTAATATGCTGTTTTGTATTCTATTTGGCAAGTTCTATTAGGCAAGTTTGTTTTAGCCTATTTTCATTTTGGGCCTAAGGTTTTGGGCATTTGGCACGTTGTTGGCTGTGGAGGGTTACTAATGTCATTGCTTTTTTTATTATTTCTTTGATTTAAATAATTTTGGTAATGCGTCGTATAGGTCTTAAATTTCAATCTTTATGGTCTTAAAATGTCTTAAAAAGGTCTTAAATTTGACTTTCTGAAACCTGCAAGAACCCTGCTTTATAATGTGACGAAAACGAGACGAGACGCAACGTAAATGCTGGTCATGTGACAATGACGAATAAAAACGAGACTAAATGTGGTTCACAAAATAAAAACTATGCTAAAATGTCTCTTCATTTTCGTTGACGAAAATGAGACGAGACGAAAAGTCACGTTTTTATTATTATTTTGCAGTATTTCTGTGCGTCTCATTCAGGGGCTGCATCAGGTCTCACTGCGCAGACGCAGGCCACATCACTCTCTTCAAACCCCACTCGCGCGGCATTTTAGAAGATTTAGCTCCGGTGAGTGAACGAGACCGATGGGCGGGCAGTCGGGGTTCATAAGCACTATTCGGACGGTAATTGTTTGTCCAGCGGTCGTAAGGTGTCTTTATCATTTACAGAGGCTAGTCAGTGATTTTATTGTCGTCTTAATCCAGAATATCAGTGTTTTTCTCCCACCACCCGTGTAAAAATCTCCGACCGAATGACCTAACTTACTGCTTGACAAACACCAAGGTCGTGTGGTGCAGTCTGAATCCACATCTCTGAGTTTTCAATAATATATCACTTCAGAATTCACTGTTTATATCCTTTTTGGCCCCTGCAGAGCACCGTGCGGTTGTGTTTCGCTGTTATTTGGATGCATTTGAAAGATCTAGACTTGTATTACTGAAATACTGGCAAGTATTTACAAGAGCAAGATATTTCATCACCGCTCCAAAAAAGAAAGAAAAGCACGCAAACATTTGAAATGTGCCGTTATAACGGCAGCAATTAGATATGTTAAAATAACCGCATCATTATGATTACCTCCATTGGCGTAGGAACCGGGGGGGATGGGGGGGACGTGTCCCCCTCAATATTTGAAAATGCTGCATGTGTCCCACCCAAAAATTAGCCTATACCTCAGGGACAAAAACTGTACATTTGAAACTTTTATTTTGAAAGTGCGACAAAGATGATATTCGGTTTTGCCAGCAAGTCAAAGCCAGAGTGATATGTCCCATTTCATGCTACAATATTTGAATAATCACCATTCACCCACCAGCTTCATATTCTTCACTTTTCACCTATAGTCGGACTCGGAGCATCTGATTGGCAGAGAGAAGTTAACATTACACATACAAATACGTTACCGGTGCGCACCAGCTTTTAAATGGAATACGACTCGACTTTGTATGAGATAAATTAGTCTCGGTCAAGCGGTTGAAATTACAGGGTTCCCGCGGGGTCTCAAAAATGTCTAAAATTATAATTTTTTTTAATTTAAGGCTTTAAAATGTCTTAAAAACGGCCTGATTTCCATCCGAGGTCTTAAATTTCATTCAGTTAGGTCTAAAAAAAATGGGTTTTATCCTTGTTCATTTCCAAAAACACTGGCCGCAGAAAGTTATTAAAGGGGTGGAAAAACCACGATTTCACTATTCTAACTTTAGCTAGCGTGTAATGTTGCTGCTTGAGCATAAACAACATCTGCAAAGTTACAACGTTCAAAGTTTAAAGCAAAGGGAGATATTTGCTTTTAAAGAAATCAGTTTCTAAGGACTACAGCAAACGGCCAGTAGGCGACTACACACATTCCTCCAGGGCTTGCTGACATCACCAGGCTCAATATTTACATAAACCCCTCCTCCGAGAATATTAAATAAGGGAGGGTGAGGCCATTTTGTATCGCGGCGCTGTTGTGGTATAAGTTAGTTAGGCTGGAGTGTTGTTGCCGCGATAACGAGGAAACGCTGTTATTTCCATCCGGATTGCAGGTCTGGGGTACTTGCTCTGTTCAGCCTTCCTTGGGACGGGGGTGCGTTGCAGAGCGTTTAACACACAGCATGTTATATGCACGTGTGTTTGAGTCAGCGGGGAACAGGCGCGCAGGGCTCCTGCAGCACATCTTCGCGATTTCAATGCCGGATTTGCACAACGTCAGCTGCGTGAAAAAAACACTGCCGGTGCGTGGATGCACGACGCGCGCGCTGCACATTTCACGGAGGACAACACAAACTTCGCGAGTTCAATGCCAGATTTGCACAACGTCAGCTGCGTGAAAAAAACACTGCCGGTGCGCGGATGCACGACGCGCGCGCTGCACATTTCACGGAGGACAACACAAACTTCCACAAACTTCGCGAGTTCAATACAGGATATGCACAACGTCTGTCCTGAAAGCTGGATTTACAAACAGAAGCTGTTCACGGGCCACAACCTGTAAGTCTGATTTATATTTCATCGATGTGTTTTCCTGTAATAGGTTGTAGCAAGGAAGTAAACAGATGACAACGCTGTTCTGCAAACCAGTCTGTTAAATGCTTATTCATACTTAACGTTATCCGACGAACACCTAACATTACAAACACTAACGTTAAAATCTCAACAGCGAACCTGACATTAGTGTAAATGATTCTTTGATTAGAGCTTTTATGTATTGTTTATCTTCAGGCATGCTAAACATGGTTCTGTGTGTGATTTGGCTACTATAGTAAAGCCAGTGCTTTGTGTTCGTTTTGGGTTAATAGTTCTTGTGACAGATATTTGGCTATAATCGTTCTAAAAATACAAAAGTTAAAGTGCCATTCAGTAGCGATCATTATAGATCCGCAGTCTTTACACTTGAGGACTGAACAGGTTCTGCTCGATCATCTTCACTCAAATGTTCTCATATGGTTTTATTGACGCCGACCAAAGCACAGTCTCCAGGTAAGGTAAGGGGCGTGACGTTTCCGACAACGGTGCACTGCGGTTAGCGAATCAGAACACACTAGGCCAGCTAACCAATCAGAGCCCACTGCGTATTTTTGAGGGACTGGCTTCATACAACCCGGAAAGCATCAGACCGTTTTACAAGGAGGGACAGAGCAGTGTAGAATAAAGGTCAAATATATGAAAAATAAGGCTTTTTTTTTTAAAACGAAGCATGAACACATGTTACAGTGCACCCCACAAACACAGTCAAGCCTTCAAAAGAATGTGTTTTACCACCCCTTTAACGTTACACAGTAGCAAAATGGAGTCGAATCATAGACTACAAAGCGGAGCTCTAGAGTGTTTGCTACACTGCCCTCAGAGCGTTCGTTCGGGGTGTTGTAGAAATTCTGGGGGATATTGGTGTTGGTACACATATGCGGTGATAAAACTACAAATCCCGTGATATAGGCAATTACCTGCCCGCAAAATACGTCTACGTTTAAGAACGTTGTATTTTTTTGGACAGAATGAGGCAGACATGCATTGTTTTATATTATTCTATACAGTGATAAAGTCTGCACTCAATCAGCACTGCATACCTTATTATTATGAAAATAGTGAAGGCTTGAAGAACTCAAATACACCAGATCTTGATGCAGTCGTGTTGATTGTCTTGTTTATTTCATCAGTCAAAGCGTTTCTATCTTCTGTTTATCCTACATCGCTAGCTTCACATTGGGGCTAACGATTACTTCTCTGAGGTTAATGTGGAGTTTCTGCTCAAGGGCGCCCTCTGGCTTCCAGTATGAATTAAAAGTTTGGGTAACAAATAAGAAAAATAATACTCATCTCTAAATAAATCTATATGACAATCCATGTTTTTCTCCAATGTACAGTTTTTTTCCCCCACAGTGGATGCATAAGAGGCTCATATTGCATATTAAATACATAGACTTTAAGAAATTGATATCACAGATAAAAAGCACAGAATTTCATTTATTTTTTACATTAAATCCTTAGACCTTTCTAATGATTTTTAGTCATATGCTGTCTGCATATTAACAGGTAACCCAGCAGTTTTCTGTAAAATATAAATGTTATTATTATTAATATTATTATATTGTTTATGTATTCTTAAATGCTCTATTTAATTTTTTTTAAATAATGAAAATGTTATTGTAATAGTAATATTTCAAATTTTGTTAAATATTTGTATTTATCAAATATAATAATTATTATTAGTCTCATTAATATATAAACATTAATATATAAAATGTTATATGCATACATTTTTTATTTGTAAAAAAACAACAACAATTTTTTTTAACCAGAATAATCGCAGTTTGGAGTAGTCTGTTCAATCTCTATTAGGCTATTAATATGCTGTTTTGTCTATATCTATTCTATTGGAGGGCAAGTTTGTTTTAGCCTATTTTCTGCCAACAGAATAAAAGCCTATTAACAAAGATTGCATAATTTTATAGTTAAATGGCAATGGGATTAAAAATTGCAGTTTTAATGGGTTCCAATGAGGACATTTTTGTCAAAAAGACGCTGAGGGGAAGTATTTTGTGTACCTAGTGCAACATTGATTTTTTAAAGGAAATGGGGCTGAAATAAATGAGCACTTACTGCACATTTCAATATGCAGAATGTTGTTTTCCCGTTACATTATCACATGAGCAAAACATACATGTTGTACCATGTCACCATACTGTATGTTACTATTATGGTGGGATGGACGTTGATTCATAGTGGCCAAAATGTCCCCCCCCCCCCCCCCCAACGTCAAAGTCGTTCCTACGCCCCTGATTACCTCATAAGCGAATAAGAGGCTGTATTCACTTATTTCCGCTCATTTCCATGTGGAATAAGATTACATCCTTTATTTTGAGATAAAATACAAGACAGAAAAACATTTTAACTATAATGTGGGCCTAATTTTAAACAGATTTAAAGAATTAAATAATAATTTGGATACTATTTTCCTATTATTAAATTAAATAAAATATGCATTTATTCTTAAGACATTTGGAAAAACTTTTATTACATTGAAGTGGAAAATAAAATGGGTGTTGTGGAAAAAGATGGGGAGAAATATGGCCAAAAAAAAATTCACAGGAAAAAACACCACGAACCTTAAGAGACATCTCAATGTTTTTATTTATTTTATTTAAATGTATGCGTGTGTGTACTTCTAACATGTTTAGTTGGTAAAATAAATATGTTGTAACTTCAAATCAGAGCGTCTTCCGTGTCTGGAATGGATGTATTCTTGAGTCTATAAGGTGACAATAATATAATAAGATAACATTGTTTGAAATGGGTTTGGCTAAAAGAAGATTTTGGTTTTGTCTATAATATGTACTTATACTATATTGACTGGGTTAAATAGAATTGCATTACTAAAAAGAGACTAAAATACAATTTTCATTGACTAAAACTTGACTAAAATGTCATCAGTTATCGTCGACTAAAACTAGACGAAAATAGTCATAGATAATTCTGACTAAAATAAGACTAAAATGCTCAGACATTTAGTCGACTAAAACTTGACTAGACTAAAAAGAGTATGACTATGACTAAAACTAATAAAAACTAAAATGACAGCTTGACACAAAGACTAGACTAAAACTAAAATTAAAACAGGCCGCCAAAAACAACACTACCTGTATCAAGTTAGTTGGAACTGAAAACAGTTTTTGAGACAACTTTGAGATGTTGGTTGAATTTATTTGATCAAGTTCCTACAACTGTGAATCAAGTTGGCTCAACATGGAATACATAATTGATACAACTTGCGATTTGTTGACTCAACTTTCTGTAGCAAGTAATGTGGACTGGAAAACATTACTTAAGAGAACTAAAAAAGATGCTGGTTCAACATATTTTATCAAGTTAGGGCAACTTGTTTTTTTCCCTCATGCTCTATTGCCAAGTTACTTGAGTTTACAGAAATTGCTAGGTTTAAAAAAATGTAAGTGTAGCACAGGTGATTTTAGCTACATAGTTACAAGAGATTCAATATACACACAGTAGTTCTTTAATTCATTTATTTTGATTTTATTTAAATGTATAATTTATTTGGTTGCTAAACAAGAAGAAAAGTATTTCTGAAAAGAAAGAAACAAAAATAAATTGTTTTTGTATGTGTTTAATTTATTTTTGAGGTTTTTCATTTGGTTTCGTCAGGTTATGTGAAAATAGAGTACTGCCCCTTTAAGCCTGCTCTTCTAGAACGTGCTCGCGCCTCGCGTGCAGCGCGAGAGCTGAATCCTCCATTTTGAGCAGGTCGTTAGAGCAGAGCTCCTGTGGGTAAATGTGTCTGATCATCGTTGTTTTGAGACCAAATATCTGATATAAGACAACCATAGACACGGATTTGTCTAGTGTTAATGTTTTTTTGTATGTTTATGTTTGAAGTGAGAGAAACGATGGTTTAATATCAATTGGTAAATGAGTTGCAGGGAATTGTGTGACGAAGTTCTATGAAGTACGTTAGCCTATTCACTTTATGTGAAGTTTTGAGTTTATTATTAATGTGTTTGTATGATTTAATGTGAGTTTTATCTAAACTTACTTTATGTGAATATGTAACATATGTAATTTGATTTGAGTTATTGCCAGGGACGTCACTAGGATTGGAAGACAGGGCAGGGTATTTGTAATTTGCGTTTGCAAAATCTTTGCACTCTCACATCTAGAGCTACACTAATGTCAACAACCAGTCAAGAAACCAAGATGTTAACAAGTAAAACGTGACAGACATATCCTCTTCTTCCATTTCTACTCTGTTTAAGAAAAGTTACTATAATGTTAGCTTTTAGACACATCAAAGCTGCATGGGGGAATTTACTTAGGCCAGACTTTGCTCCTGATGAGTTACTATAAGCAATGACTTAAATGACTTAAAAATCTGTCCGCTCATGTAAATGTATGATAAAGTAATAGCATACTATATCTAATTCCTCTCTATAAATTGTCCACAGAAGGCTATTTAATTACACAGAACCGCATGTATTCAACCTATTTTTGAGCTAAAATACAAATATACAGCTAAACCTAAATTGAGCTAAACCTATAGGCTACAAATACCACAGCAATTTTCACACCCTATACTAAATGTACCCTATACAATAGCCTACTCATCTGACACACACACAAACACACTCATCTGGACTGAAGCAGCAAACATTCAGTGTAAGAGTAAATTACATAACATTATTTAATATTTGAATCACAGCTTGTAGTGTTTTGACATCGACAACCCAACTGCATTTTACCTCAAACTTGCGACTAGTTAACTTTCTAAAGTAGCAATCGCTTCTCGGGTCGACATTGACACACTGACAAAAGTATATTCTGAATTAAAAATATTTTTATACCACTTTTTAATGTGTGATTGTGTAAAGGTGTTCACAAGATGCCAACCTTTCGCAAACTTCCTTTCAATGTCGAACACTCATGGGAGGGTGTGTGTGTGGCGCGTGCGTGTATGTGAGAGACGCAGGGAAAGGAAATGCAGCTGAACGTTATTTGCTCTATGTAAGACATTGATAAAGACGAAAACTAAGGACATTTAATCTATAATTTTATTTTAGTTAGTTTTGCCGAACACATATTACAGATTTGGTTAGTTATTTTTTTTTTGTAATGCCTCGTTTTTATTTTTATTTCAGTTAACGACAACCCACCTAGTTTTTGTTTTTTTCCTTCATTTTCGTTAACGATTAGGCCTATAACCTTGGTAACGACGAGACGAGATGAATCCTCCATTACTTGCAGTAGCGCTCCGGTCTGCAACGCTCTGAAAGCTGCCACAGTTCACACCAATGCAACGAGACGCGGTGCATCATCTTGATAGCACAACGACTCTTTGTACTTCTGTCCAACTTCCGAGTTTTCGGATATTTTTTTGTAGCTGGATATATATAATTTGTTGCGTCTAAATATGAATGAGGATACGGTTTTTGATAAATCAAATTGTTATTGTTGTTCTTATTATTATTTAGGGGGGTTTAGGAACATTTTAGGGTAGCTTCAGCCCCCCTAAAATAGGCCTAACGATGTCCCTGGTTATTGCCGTAATGAGATAATAATGCAGCTTACCGCTGATTTAAGATTGTTATTTCCCTCTGAAATTATTTTGATATAATTTTGACCTAAAATACAGGTCAGGTTTTTGTTCCTGTGGACAAATATCTGGATATTCACTTTGATGGCGAGCCCCCATGGCTCTGAACACTAGGGATGAAACGGTATGGAAATTTCACATCACGATTATAGTGACCCAAATTATCACGGTTATCAATATTATCACGGTTTTGTTCAAATGAGATGAAAGTGTTCAAAAAGAACAGATGCACACACTTAAAACATTTCAACAAGTTTTATATTTGAAAATCAACAAACAACAAATAAATCAAGCAGCTCTATGCACTTTTTTAAGATAGAATCTATTCTTTTGGATTTCCTTCCTTATAATGGTCGTTAATAGCAACGCATGCATAATAATTGGTGTAAATATAATATCTAATATTATCTCTGTAAATGTATTCTCAAGCAATATTCTCATCAGTGTTCTATCAGCTATGACACATTTAAATCAGCATATTTTGTGTACGAGCCCAAACAGTATCCTAGTGAAACAATGCATATCCATATTTTCATATGATTTGAAAGCTTATTTGATTATATATCAAAATTCAATGTGTGCATCATACCTGACACCTAGATGAACACTTAACAGCTGGTTTTATGACTGCAAGTCATTCTCCAAATGCTATTGAAGTTAGAAATGTGTATATCAATGTTGTATGTAGCTTTAGAGTCAAGCCAACTTTATGTCAGTCATATCAGATGCGCTGTGGTTCTGCTGTGTTTGTTTGAAACTATTTTCGCTGCTGAAATGGAACAAAAACAGTCAACCACTGTATGAGGAATGAATCTCCTGCGTACAGCGCACGTTTTGAGTGCAGGTTTCAGTGATTGACAGTGCGCTCCGGTTAATCTGAACGCCTCTGATTATTAGAAACACGTGTGGTTAGTTATAATGCGCAACGCGATTATAACAGATGGCTTTTGAGAAGACTATAATAAGTTCAACCGCCAAAGAGGCTAGTGTGAGTGGTAGTAATATCAGACGTAGTTTTGGTATTGAGATTAACCCTTAATCGTCCCTTGGGCTCCAGCTGACCCCACTGGACTTTTCCTCCATTTTTTAAAAGTGTTCCCTTCATCTCAGGGCCATGAGACTCGGTGACTTTTCCTAAATAATCTATCTAAACATGCACAAAAAATCTGGGCTTGATTTGGTTGTTCTAAAGGTGTGTACATTTTTTTTTACCGTTTAAGTCCCTCGAGGTCAGATTGACCCCACATTGAAAATGAATGGGAAAGTGTAAAAAATACATTTTTTTCACCTTTTTTGTCAATTTTTTTTTACTAAATCCAGTATAAATCTGAAAATTTCCACATTTATATCAAGGTCTGGTCCTAGAGCATAAACACAAAGTAGAACGAACTTTCTGTCTCATACACGCATGCACGCACAAATCTTTGATTAAGTTTCCCTCAGGACTTTTGTAAAAGCCAAAATATGACCACACCTCAGATTTGGTCCTTTTAGAGGCTGAACAATCCCCTGAGTGCTGTCACTGCCTTCTGCCATTTCTTCTCATTCAAAAGACAGCGGTGCGCTGCACCAGACTGATGCTGACTGGACAGGATTTACCGCAAGTTTTCAAAATCGTGATAATCACGCGCGGTTTTAATGTTAATTAATTTTTATCTCTAAATAAATCTATATGACAATCCATGTTTTTCTCCAATGTACAGTTTTTTTCCCCCACAGTGGATGCATAAGAGGCTCATATTGCATATTAAATACATAGACTTTAAGAAATTGATATCACAGATAAAAAGCACAGAATTTCATTTATTTTTTACATTAAATCCTTAGACCTTTCTAATGATTTTTAGTCATATGCTGTCTGCATATTAACAGGTAACCCAGCAGTTTTCTGTAAAATATAAATGTTATTATTATTAATATTATTATATTGTTTATGTATTCTTAAATGCTCTATTTAATTTTTTTTAAATAATGAAAATGTTATTGTAATAGTAATATTTCAAATTTTGTTAAATATTTGTATTTATCAAATATAATAATTATTATTAGTCTCATTAATATATAAACATTAATATATAAAATGTTATATGCATACATTTTTTATTTGTAAAAAAACAACAACAATTTTTTTTAACCAGAATAATCGCAGTTTGGAGTAGTCTGTTCAATCTCTATTAGGCTATTAATATGCTGTTTTGTCTATATCTATTCTATTGGAGGGCAAGTTTGTTTTAGCCTATTTTCTGCCAACAGAATAAAAGCCTATTAACAAAGATTGCATAATTTTATAGTTAAATGGCAATGGGATTAAAAATTGCAGTTTTAATGGGTTCCAATGAGGACATTTTTGTCAAAAAGACGCTGAGGGGAAGTATTTTGTGTACCTAGTGCAACATTGATTTTTTAAAGGAAATGGGGCTGAAATAAATGAGCACTTACTGCACATTTCAATATGCAGAATGTTGTTTTCCCGTTACATTATCACATGAGCAAAACATACATGTTGTACCATGTCACCATACTGTATGTTACTATTATGGTGGGATGGACGTTGATTCATAGTGGCCAAAATGTCCCCCCCCCCCCCCCAACGTCAAAGTCGTTCCTACGCCCCTGATTACCTCATAAGCGAATAAGAGGCTGTATTCACTTATTTCCGCTCATTTCCATGTGGAATAAGATTACATCCTTTATTTTGAGATAAAATACAAGACAGAAAAACATTTTAACTATAATGTGGGCCTAATTTTAAACAGATTTAAAGAATTAAATAATAATTTGGATACTATTTTCCTATTATTAAATTAAATAAAATATGCATTTATTCTTAAGACATTTGGAAAAACTTTTATTACATTGAAGTGGAAAATAAAATGGGTGTTGTGGAAAAAGATGGGGAGAAATATGGCCAAAAAAAAATTCACAGGAAAAAACACCACGAACCTTAAGAGACATCTCAATGTTTTTATTTATTTTATTTAAATGTATGCGTGTGTGTACTTCTAACATGTTTAGTTGGTAAAATAAATATGTTGTAACTTCAAATCAGAGCGTCTTCCGTGTCTGGAATGGATGTATTCTTGAGTCTATAAGGTGACAATAATATAATAAGATAACATTGTTTGAAATGGGTTTGGCTAAAAGAAGATTTTGGTTTTGTCTATAATATGTACTTATACTATATTGACTGGGTTAAATAGAATTGCATTACTAAAAAGAGACTAAAATACAATTTTCATTGACTAAAACTTGACTAAAATGTCATCAGTTATCGTCGACTAAAACTAGACGAAAATAGTCATAGATAATTCTGACTAAAATAAGACTAAAATGCTCAGACATTTAGTCGACTAAAACTTGACTAGACTAAAAAGAGTATGACTATGACTAAAACTAATAAAAACTAAAATGACAGCTTGACACAAAGACTAGACTAAAACTAAAATTAAAACAGGCCGCCAAAAACAACACTACCTGTATCAAGTTAGTTGGAACTGAAAACAGTTTTTGAGACAACTTTGAGATGTTGGTTGAATTTATTTGATCAAGTTCCTACAACTGTGAATCAAGTTGGCTCAACATGGAATACATAATTGATACAACTTGCGATTTGTTGACTCAACTTTCTGTAGCAAGTAATGTGGACTGGAAAACATTACTTAAGAGAACTAAAAAAGATGCTGGTTCAACATATTTTATCAAGTTAGGGCAACTTGTTTTTTTCCCTCATGCTCTATTGCCAAGTTACTTGAGTTTACAGAAATTGCTAGGTTTAAAAAAATGTAAGTGTAGCACAGGTGATTTTAGCTACATAGTTACAAGAGATTCAATATACACACAGTAGTTCTTTAATTCATTTATTTTGATTTTATTTAAATGTATAATTTATTTGGTTGCTAAACAAGAAGAAAAGTATTTCTGAAAAGAAAGAAACAAAAATAAATTGTTTTTGTATGTGTTTAATTTATTTTTGAGGTTTTTCATTTGGTTTCGTCAGGTTATGTGAAAATAGAGTACTGCCCCTTTAAGCCTGCTCTTCTAGAACGTGCTCGCGCCTCGCGTGCAGCGCGAGAGCTGAATCCTCCATTTTGAGCAGGTCGTTAGAGCAGAGCTCCTGTGGGTAAATGTGTCTGATCATCGTTGTTTTGAGACCAAATATCTGATATAAGACAACCATAGACACGGATTTGTCTAGTGTTAATGTTTTTTTGTATGTTTATGTTTGAAGTGAGAGAAACGATGGTTTAATATCAATTGGTAAATGAGTTGCAGGGAATTGTGTGACGAAGTTCTATGAAGTACGTTAGCCTATTCACTTTATGTGAAGTTTTGAGTTTATTATTAATGTGTTTGTATGATTTAATGTGAGTTTTATCTAAACTTACTTTATGTGAATATGTAACATATGTAATTTGATTTGAGTTATTGCCAGGGACGTCACTAGGATTGGAAGACAGGGCAGGGTATTTGTAATTTGCGTTTGCAAAATCTTTGCACTCTCACATCTAGAGCTACACTAATGTCAACAACCAGTCAAGAAACCAAGATGTTAACAAGTAAAACGTGACAGACATATCCTCTTCTTCCATTTCTACTCTGTTTAAGAAAAGTTACTATAATGTTAGCTTTTAGACACATCAAAGCTGCATGGGGGAATTTACTTAGGCCAGACTTTGCTCCTGATGAGTTACTATAAGCAATGACTTAAATGACTTAAAAATCTGTCCGCTCATGTAAATGTATGATAAAGTAATAGCATACTATATCTAATTCCTCTCTATAAATTGTCCACAGAAGGCTATTTAATTACACAGAACCGCATGTATTCAACCTATTTTTGAGCTAAAATACAAATATACAGCTAAACCTAAATTGAGCTAAACCTATAGGCTACAAATACCACAGCAATTTTCACACCCTATACTAAATGTACCCTATACAATAGCCTACTCATCTGACACACACACAAACACACTCATCTGGACTGAAGCAGCAAACATTCAGTGTAAGAGTAAATTACATAACATTATTTAATATTTGAATCACAGCTTGTAGTGTTTTGACATCGACAACCCAACTGCATTTTACCTCAAACTTGCGACTAGTTAACTTTCTAAAGTAGCAATCGCTTCTCGGGTCGACATTGACACACTGACAAAAGTATATTCTGAATTAAAAATATTTTTATACCACTTTTTAATGTGTGATTGTGTAAAGGTGTTCACAAGATGCCAACCTTTCGCAAACTTCCTTTCAATGTCGAACACTCATGGGAGGGTGTGTGTGTGGCGCGTGCGTGTATGTGAGAGACGCAGGGAAAGGAAATGCAGCTGAACGTTATTTGCTCTATGTAAGACATTGATAAAGACGAAAACTAAGGACATTTAATCTATAATTTTATTTTAGTTAGTTTTGCCGAACACATATTACAGATTTGGTTAGTTATTTTTTTTTTGTAATGCCTCGTTTTTATTTTTATTTCAGTTAACGACAACCCACCTAGTTTTTGTTTTTTTCCTTCATTTTCGTTAACGATTAGGCCTATAACCTTGGTAACGACGAGACGAGATGAATCCTCCATTACTTGCAGTAGCGCTCCGGTCTGCAACGCTCTGAAAGCTGCCACAGTTCACACCAATGCAACGAGACGCGGTGCATCATCTTGATAGCACGACTCTTTGTACTTCTGTCCAACTTCCGAGTTTTCGGATATTTTTTTGTAGCTGGATATATATAATTTGTTGCGTCTAAATATGAATGAGGATACGGTTTTTGATAAATCAAATTGTTATTGTTGTTCTTATTATTATTTAGGGGGGTTTAGGAACATTTTAGGGTAGCTTCAGCCCCCCTAAAATAGGCCTAACGATGTCCCTGGTTATTGCCGTAATGAGATAATAATGCAGCTTACCGCTGATTTAAGATTGTTATTTCCCTCTGAAATTATTTTGATATAATTTTGACCTAAAATACAGGTCAGGTTTTTGTTCCTGTGGACAAATATCTGGATATTCACTTTGATGGCGAGCCCCCATGGCTCTGAACACTAGGGATGAAACGGTATGGAAATTTCACATCACGATTATAGTGACCCAAATTATCACGGTTATCAATATTATCACGGTTTTGTTCAAATGAGATGAAAGTGTTCAAAAAGAACAGATGCACACACTTAAAACATTTCAACAAGTTTTATATTTGAAAATCAACAAACAACAAATAAATCAAGCAGCTCTATGCACTTTTTTAAGATAGAATCTATTCTTTTGGATTTCCTTCCTTATAATGGTCGTTAATAGCAACGCATGCATAATAATTGGTGTAAATATAATATCTAATATTATCTCTGTAAATGTATTCTCAAGCAATATTCTCATCAGTGTTCTATCAGCTATGACACATTTAAATCAGCATATTTTGTGTACGAGCCCAAACAGTATCCTAGTGAAACAATGCATATCCATATTTTCATATGATTTGAAAGCTTATTTGATTATATATCAAAATTCAATGTGTGCATCATACCTGACACCTAGATGAACACTTAACAGCTGGTTTTATGACTGCAAGTCATTCTCCAAATGCTATTGAAGTTAGAAATGTGTATATCAATGTTGTATGTAGCTTTAGAGTCAAGCCAACTTTATGTCAGTCATATCAGATGCGCTGTGGTTCTGCTGTGTTTGTTTGAAACTATTTTCGCTGCTGAAATGGAACAAAAACAGTCAACCACTGTATGAGGAATGAATCTCCTGCGTACAGCGCACGTTTTGAGTGCAGGTTTCAGTGATTGACAGTGCGCTCCGGTTAATCTGAACGCCTCTGATTATTAGAAACACGTGTGGTTAGTTATAATGCGCAACGCGATTATAACAGATGGCTTTTGAGAAGACTATAATAAGTTCAACCGCCAAAGAGGCTAGTGTGAGTGGTAGTAATATCAGACGTAGTTTTGGTATTGAGATTAACCCTTAATCGTCCCTTGGGCTCCAGCTGACCCCACTGGACTTTTCCTCCATTTTTTAAAAGTGTTCCCTTCATCTCAGGGCCATGAGACTCGGTGACTTTTCCTAAATAATCTATCTAAACATGCACAAAAAATCTGGGCTTGATTTGGTTGTTCTAAAGGTGTGTACATTTTTTTTTACCGTTTAAGTCCCTCGAGGTCAGATTGACCCCACATTGAAAATGAATGGGAAAGTGTAAAAAATACATTTTTTTCACCTTTTTTGTCAATTTTTTTTTACTAAATCCAGTATAAATCTGAAAATTTCCACATTTATATCAAGGTCTGGTCCTAGAGCATAAACACAAAGTAGAACGAACTTTCTGTCTCATACACGCATGCACGCACAAATCTTTGATTAAGTTTCCCTCAGGACTTTTGTAAAAGCCAAAATATGACCACACCTCAGATTTGGTCCTTTTAGAGGCTGAACAATCCCCTGAGTGCTGTCACTGCCTTCTGCCATTTCTTCTCATTCAAAAGACAGCGGTGCGCTGCACCAGACTGATGCTGACTGGACAGGATTTACCGCAAGTTTTCAAAATCGTGATAATCACGCGCGGTTTTAATGTTAATTAATTTTTAAACTATATTTCTAACCGTCGGTACATTTTATCGTGAAACCGGTAATCGTTCCATCCCTACTGGACACTAGACTGTCGGATTGAGCAGGCCTAAACCCATACTGCAAACTTTTATTTATTCAAATTTGAGTTGGGATCTTCACTCACAATCTTTCCTCAACTTTTTCCTATCACTTTTTTTTTTCCTCTCATTTTTTTGCGCTTTCACGCAATAGGACTGGACTTGTGGTTTTTCCTGAAACAGTTTTTTTCCTTTATTTTTTTAGGGAAAGCAAAGCTAAATTTGTCTGAAAAAAATAATCAGAACTGTTCAGGTTGAATTTTACTGACTGAGAAATATTTCTGGTACACATTCATTTTTGATTGATCGATTTGAATTTGGTATTCAGACTGATATTGAATGAATGTGAACAAAATTGATTTGCCATACTTTTAAGTGTGTGTTCATTTAGAAAGGTGCACCTATAGGGATCTGTGAGCTCTTATATTGTTGTTGTTTTTTCATTGATGTTATTTTTCTTGTAATTGGTTATTTGCAAAATCACCAAGAGTGTTGAGAACGTCCGGTCTGTTTTAAGAAATGAGCCAAAGCAATTGAGAAGGATCTTTGCCACTTTGGTGGCACTGACTATTTATATGGGAAAGGAATTTAGTTTTGAAGCATGCGTGAACAGTTTTGGGAGAGATATTAGCTTTTGCAAGTGAGCTGTAGTGTTGTGCTGAACTGTAAGACCGTTTTGCCAAAGGATCTTACAATTTTGAGAGTGTAATTTCTGTTTCAAGAAATGAGCCAAACCAATGGAGAAAAACTGTAAAACATTTGGATGCGGCGTGGTGGTGTGATGGCTTTAGATGGGACACGATGTGCTTACCGTATTTCTTAAATCGATTTGGTCAGATTTGTACGACTCCGTGTTTTCAATTTTAATTTCCATCAGTCTTATGGCTTTACGGTTCTCTGCCTCCTTTTTGTTCCTCGAGTATAACTGCTTTATAAAGTTGTCTATCTTCTTCTTGCTGCACAAAAACACACAAGACAAAAAGATGGTCAAACACTGTTACTGTCTTCAGTTCCCAGATTTCCCACCGATTGAGAGTGTGTAGAACACATGGTTGTGCACAAGAAACATACATCTTTTCCTTTTCGTCCTGATAGCGGTCCAGTTCATATTCATGGTCTTTCATTAAGTGCATATACATCCACTCTAAGTGCCGTTCAAAGTCCTGTTGCACTGTGCATATGCAACATCATACATTAGGGGTGTAACAATACATAGCTTTTTTATATCTTGATATACGATGTAAATTATATGATTTGCGTTATAGAGTTGTTTTTATCCAAGGCTCAGCTGTGTTTACAAGGTATAATTCAGCCCGAAATTTAAATCCTGTCATCATCTACTCACCCTCATGTCGTTTCAAACCTGTACGATTTTCATTTCTTCAAACTTCAAAACACAAATGAAGATCATTTTCAAGAAACCAGAGAAAGATTTCTGTCCCTCCATTTAAAGTCCATTCCTCTCAAAAAGATCCAAAAAATGTCATGAATGTCTCATGAACCCTCACCGGTCAAACAACGCTCGCTCAAATCCCTCAGACATGACATTTATCAGTACTGTAGCCGACTATACTTGTTGTAGCCATTACACAATGTATTTTGCTTTATATTTATGTTTAAATATTATAATGTTATTTTTTGAGATGTTCCGATACCCTTTTCCCCTTCCCGATACCGATTCCGATACCTGGGCTCAGGGTATCGGCTGATAGCGAGTACTGATCCGATACCTGGGTGTGTATCTGTATATACACAGCTGTATTCACTACTAGCCCTGTATGAACTGCTAGAATTATTTTATGGTGTGCTTCAGACTTATCCCTTAATAAAACATGGTAAAAAAAAACGTTTAAAAAGTGAACTACTGTATTTATTACAGTATTTGTATTATCTGACATGCATTTGACAGTAATATTATTTATTTTTCTTAAGTGAAGAAGAACTTCAAATGCAGTCACAAATCTAACACTGCAAACTGAAAAAGGTATTTTAGTTTTACAATATAACTGTATAAAAAACAGTATAATAAATGTAGGAATATAAAAAAATTATATATTAATCAGAAAATAATCTCTTTACAACCTTCTAGGCATAACTATTATTATTACATAAAGACGCAGCTAAATCTACAGTAGGCTACAACAGTAGCCTAACATATTCTGAAAATTTCTTCACGTTAAACCGAAACTTTTATTTTGACGGGTTGCCGTGAACACCTTTGAGTGTCTGTGTTCATGATATGACACAGTAAATTCTCATGAAGTGACGGTTTATGGGTTTGTGTCCTCATATAGTGCCCATAGACTGTAAAAACGCACGTAGAGGTAGAGAAACTGGGGGAGGACAAAGACAGCAAGCGAATGTCACGCGTGCGTGCGTGCGTGCGTGCGGGCGCCGCCATCCTCACAGAGACTAAATACTGCTAAACAGCGGACATACTGCTAATGCTTTTTCATTTCTTCTTCGCTGCTCTAAACGGGTTGCTTGTGGCAACACAGCACAACTTCCTGTGTTTGCAATGCATTCTGAGCAGCGAAGAAGAACCGCGCAGTGGTTAGGCAAAGCTCGCGGTCATAATAACCAGGTCTTGTTTAAGAAAATGGTATCGGATCGGTACATGGGTTGAAGTACTCGCCGATACTGATGCCAGAATTTGTTGTGGTATTGGGGATATTTCCGATACTAGTATCGGAATCAGAACAACTCTAGTTTTTTTTTATTTCATCTGATTATGAAAAGTGCAAAGATGCACTTAAGTTTTGTTTTGTAGAAAGACTTTCTTTAAAGTGACTTTAGTTTAGTATAAATTGTGTCTTAATTTTAATCAATGTTTCCTCAGCCAATTGCCTGGATTTAATAAATAAGAAGCAAATCGGCTATAGCAGACAGCAATCGTGACATGGAGGCGCGGGAGCGATCACGATTGCTCTTGAACATCTCATAAATAAACCCAAACTCAGCCTCACAGACATGAGAAATGTGTGTATAGAACGCTTGAAGTGTCCACTTTTAAACGAAACAATTTGAAACGAAAATAAATATTTAATCATAGCGCAGTGTTCCCACGAGCAGCTCATGACTGGCGTCTCAGAGCGGTTCTGTTCAGATGCTGCGCTTCATCAGTTTAGCACACATCTCTAATCCAGACTTGAGCAACTTTGTACACATTTGTTGTAGTATTAGTTCTTACTTTGCTAAAAAAAAATATATTATTTCTGATTCAGGCATAGCTTTCTGCCCATTCAATTAGGCTAATAAAGTAATGATAAAAAAAACAAATGCTTGATCAAGGCAGAGAACCTAAACTCTACTTTCTTATGATTAGATCTGTGACTGACTGCATTGATCATCTGAAGCGCACACACACTCCTCAAAGTGAAAGCGCAAACATAATTTAAATCACCAGATCACATCTAGTTTTAGTAATATGATTATTCAAAGAATTTGAGATGGTTTATTCTTATAAAAACAGGAGTGCGCACGGATGAACGTTTCAGTGACATTACTAGGGCTGTAATCTCCCAGTCGATTAGTCGATTTTTAGTCAATACGTTCTGGCTCGACCAAAATTCTGATTGGTCGATTTTTTTGCTGCATTCATTTAATTAGTTTTGCCGCGTTCATTTAATCAGTTTTGCCACGCCGTGTTCATTTCATCAGGTGGAAAGCACTAATTGCTAATGGGGGTGTTTTCAGAGCACCCCTGTTTCAAAGGTAACAGTCTGTCTTCAGAACACCCCCATTGTTTTCACTTCTTTTGGATTAGCCCAACCAACTGGCGAAGAGAAGTCTCTCGCTGGTCCTTTGTTTTTCATTCCTCGCTGGCTCAAACGCACGCCCATAGCGGTAAACTTGAGGAACGCCCATCAACATACACATGAGGGGAAGCGTCACAACACCGCGCTAAGTGGATCTGTACTGTCAGTTTTGCCGCGTTCATTTCATTAGGTGGAAAGCACTAATGGGGGTGTTTTCAGAGCACCCCTGTTTCACAGGTAATAGACTGTCTTCAGAACACCCCCATTGTTTTCACTTCTTTTGGATTAGCCCAACCCACTGGAGAAGAGACATATTGAAGAAGGCTAGTTTTCTGTATATTAACGTTATTTATTTAATTGTGAGAGCGTTTTTTCTGCTCTTGTTTAATAAATATTCATTTTTTATTAAAGTGGACGTGCCTTTTGTGTTTAAGAGTAAAAGCTTTAAGTTAATAGTCTATTCGTGTCTCAGCCGCGAACCTGAACTCATGTTCACAGAGCGGCTGAAATGATACTGTCTGTCAGTTATTATAATACATATGACAAAAACAATTGTCTAAATGATGTTGCATATTCCTCAAAAGCTCTTGTGATGATATCTAGTTGACAACATAGTACAATATTTTCGTAAATCATAGGCTATGATATTGCGCAGGTGCACGTGATGCAACGCTGTCAGAGCCTCATTTCAGTGCAAAGTAATCAGGTCAAAAACTATTAAATATACTGCAAATAGCCTACTAGTTTTTTATGTTTATTTATAATTCATTTAGGCAGACAACAAGGCTACCAAGTACTGCGCACAGTGCGCAGCTAATTAATTTAACGTTTTTTTTTCCTAACGTAATTTTTAGTCGAAAATGTCAGGACTTCAGTCGACCAAGATTTTCTTTGGTTAATTACAGCCCTAGACATTACTACATTAACCACTATATGTAGTGTTGAATATAATACATAGTAATGCAATGGGGGAATATTTGTTTGTCCTGATAATAATATAATAACAATAATATCATTTAAATAATAATTTAAAAAAACATCTCTTCTTTATTTATACCGCGATAAATATTGCATTGTGAGTTTAGTCTCAGGCGTTTGCATGGAATCGTGACACGAGTGCATCGTTACAGAGTTATACATATGCAAAACATCCATTGTGCACATTGGCATGACAGTGCTGACCTTTCCCACGCTTGTGCTGACCTTTCCCACGCTTTAAGCTCTTCCATTTCTTCTGATGTTCCTTCCGTTTCTTTTTGTGTTATGGTAAAAAAACTGAGCTCTGAAACATGACGAAATAAAAAAAACAATAAATCAGTGTCTGGCAACCAAAACTGAAACAAATTAACATGTAAAAGTACTTACATTAGTTCGGCCTCCAGGTCAATCGTCTTGCTTTCTGGTGTTTTCTGAGACATACGATCGTCCACTCGGGAGTCCTCACACTTTTCCGAGCTGATATAATGAAATTGCTTGGGAAGTGCGTAGCGTTTTCCTGTTTTAAGCTCTAATCTATCAATATGAAAAAAGTCCAGAATCTGGAGAGAGAATTACAAAAACATCAGCTCGCGTGTTGCATTTTATCACACATTGCTGTGTGCTGACTTTACTGGAAAAAAAATCATATCAAAAACAAATACAGTTTCTTTCAAGATTGGCAGAATTATTTGTGCATTATTCACCACTTCCAGCTGTTTCAGGGGGTCATCAATTTCCGGGTGGCTACAGTCCATGATCTTATCAAACGTATCCTGGACCCAGGACTTGATAATATAATCATGGCGGTTCTGGAACTGAAGTTCTCTAGCATCCCTTTCCTGTAGAACACATGAATAGTCAGTGATCTTAAGAGACAGAACTGTACAGAAGACATCAGTGTCTTTTTGTCTATGTAAATGTATGTGTGTATTTACCAAATCTCTTAAATTACACGATAATCTGAACATCTTATCCTCTTGTGCTGCTACCCTCCACTGTGAATGTGTGTTCTTGGAAGCAATTTCATTGAGGACAGACATCATTTCCTCCAACTCCTTCTCCATTTCATTCTGCCGATTTAAAATATTCTTCTCTATGCTACTAAAAACTGCACTCCTTGGAACCTTTCTTTTAGGCACATTGATGTTCTCTTCTTCTCTGCCCTTTTTTTTCTGTCCTTTTCTTTTCGGCCCTCTTCTTCTCTGTCCTTTTCTTCTGTCCTTTTTTTCTGTCCTCTTCTTCTCTGCCCTCTTCCTCTTCTTTCACTTTCATACCCGGTAAATACATCTGAGAAACAACAAGTGAGGAAGGTTAGAAGAGAACATATGCTACACACAAATGAAAAACCTAATGCACACAATTTACAAGCAGTAGATATATTTCATATGTGACCCCGGAGCATAACACCAGTCCTGCGTCTCACGGGGATATTTGTGGCAATAGCCAACACTTCATTGAATGGGTCAGAATTTTGCTTTTTTTTTTTTTTTACGCCAAAAAATCATTAAGATATTAAGATCATGTTCCATGAAGATATTTTGTACATTTCCTACCGTAAATATATCACAAATGTATTATTAGTAGTTATATGCATTGCTAAGGACTTCATTTGAACAACTTTAAAGGAGATTTTCTCAATTTTTAGATTATTTTACACCCTCAGATTTTCAAGTGGTTGTATCTCGGCCAAATATTTTCTTATCCTAACAAACCATACATCAGTTGAAAGATTATAATTTTTTTTACATTTCATTATGACTGGTTTTATGGTCCAGGGGTGACATTAGGGCTAAAAAAATTCCTCAAACGTTCGGATTCAGCTCATCTCAAAATCAGAGACTGCATGATTATTGCTCGGTAGCGCGACCCGTTTAGCTCCACGAGTCGGTGGGCGGGGCTTGAGGCGGCGCTTCTGCATTCTAGGAAGTCAATGGTCGACATATTCTGAGATCTCTCGTTTTCTGGGCCTGGTGTCAATAAAAGCTTTTCTTCGACTAACAAGGACGTTTTCAGCTCTGAAACTTACAGGATATTCTTATATCACGATAAACTTTTATATATCAAAGGCTCAAGGGAAAGTTGATTTCTCAATTCATCACCCCTTTAAAATGTTCTCAAAGCTAAGACTTTATGATTACACTTTAATCATATTTATAGCTCCTAACTTAATAAAACAAGCTGTGTTACTATGATGAATGATTAAAATGTAGATCTGTATGTGCGATGTACTTTATCTGAATTAAACACAAACACATCTCTCGTGTTTCCTCACGCTCCAGCGGTTACTCCTCCGTGTGCTGTATAGGTTGTCGACCCTGGTTTAAGTTATTTAATTGAATGTAATTTCGCCAAAGAAGATTTTTTTAAAGCAACCCACATCAGTTTAGCGATAGCATCACGCTTACCACGGACAATTTGAATAATTGTAATGTGACAATCGGGTGCGGATCTAGAGAAAATCATGTGCGGGTGGATGGTTTGTTTTTAACAGCGGATTCAGTGACGTTAGAGCTGATCCGCGCATCTCTACTCTTGTTCTTGTTCCAAGTTTCCTTCCTGTCCAATCATTTTTGCTTCTTACAAAAGCCACAAAGCCTTCAGAAGACAGTAAAGGCTTGTGTCATACCTGAGCTGAAGCTGAGACTTGAAAGTTAAGTTCACAACATAAATGCATGTTTAGCCATTATTATCATCTATATTACTATTATATTGATTTATAGGTTGAAGGTTTTGTTTTAGGTTGTACTATGTTTTCCTTTTTAAAGTAATTTGAAATTGATTTTTATATATTTTTTATTCATATATTTGTATTTGCATTTTGAATATAATATGGCAATTGAATGCACTAAATTGGTTTAGTTTTCACAGATTTTAAAGTATGCAAACTTTTTCTATCTCCAAGGAAACAAATTAGTTGTTCATTTTAAGATGCACGTCTTTTCTCTTGTATATTTAGTATTGCTCTTTAATAAAGAAAAAGTACATCTTATCCGATTACGCGATGGAATAATTGATAGAATACTCGATTACTAAAATAATCGATAGCTACAGCCCTAGGTGACATATTACAAAATGTCATATTCATTTGAACGGGAACAATCAGAATATACAAAATTCACTTACTTCATCCTCAACATTGATGCCGAAAATTGATTTCGTTGGATCCCGTTCTGCATAAAACATCACATTTATTTCATGTTAATATGGTACTCATAAAGGAACTTATGCTTACTTCATACTCAAGTGATATGTTTTAAATTCAAATTTTACATACCGGTTTGGCGAGGGCCAAAGCTGGGAGGACGTGTGAAAGACTTTTCACTCATGAGAACTTTGTTCCGCTGCGGAGTGAGCTCCTGTTGATGACAAATGAGGATAAACACCATAATACTATGCTCAACATACAGGGTTAGGATTTCATGAAGGTAAATTTAAGACCTTTTTAAGACCTATTAACAAATGTAAGGAATAAAACGAAGGGAACACAACATCAATGTGTTCTCTAAATGTAGATGTTTAAAGGGGCTATATGCAACTTTTTCCCCAAAATAAACGTAACAATAGCCTTTTTATTTTACCATTTATGACTCAAACATCTCCTGATGAGCATACTGACACCTTGTCCGCTCACAGTGGGTGCACCTATAAGCCTGTATCCTATTTAGAGATGCTCCGATCAGTATTTTTGGGGCCGATCACCGATTACCGATCACCAAGATCGTGATCTGCCGATTGCCGATCACTGCCGATCACAGAATGGCAGGGGAATGGGAATCTTTTATCTATAATCTTGCAGAGTTTGCACCATTTGTAGAAATGAAACTAACTCTAAATTAACTGTATTGAGAAAAAAAACTGTAGAAATAGGCTAAAGTAAAGATCTTGAAGAACCACCAAGTGTTTATTTTAGAAAATGAGATAACTTAAGGCTACTGTAGGCCATCTTTCCCAAATAAATGTATATAATAAATGTATATAATTATCTCACCTAAATATTTGATCATGCAGTGCATTTTTGTTTTTAAAGACAAATTTTCAGGTAGGTCTAACATTAGTATTGAGGTAAGAAATACTAAAGACATTTAATAAGAAATCAAATGTAAATTTATATTGGTCTTCCCTGAATAAATTAAATTAGATTAATCCTTACACTTAAGGTTGCAAAAGTTAGTCATTCAAGAGCAGTGAGTGTCATAAAGGTTCATCAAACAACACAAGACAAAGAGAAACTCAGAGACAGCAGCAGTTTATTCGACAGCTGTCACTTTAAGAGCGAACACGGATACGGTTACATGCAGTTGCACAAACGTTCACTCGCGAGTCACGACGGGGTTTACGTGCACACTCGTCAAGACGGTAATTTAGTACATACATTTGTGTGTATCTGACCATTTCACCGCAATTTGTTCTCGCAAGCTTTTTGTGAGATGGCCTGTGTGTGTGTGTGTGTGTGGGCGCGCGCTGAGCGGTTTGAACACTGGCAAGACTTAAAAATAAATGCAAATGATAAACTTTAGTGACGATGCGACACTGCCTCGATTGTGCAAGTGGCAAATCCTGTCAACTGTGCAGCTTGATTTTAGTGCAGATGCGCTGATGTGAAGCCATTTGAGCATTTTGAAAGGGAGAGAGCGCGCGCACGCTGTGATTCACTCGCGCTGTTTGTGAACTTACGCAGTCATTTGAAAACTTTCTGTGAGACGTAAGTTATTTAATATAGAAATATGAATTGTAACTCACCTTCAGCATTATAATTATTTTACCCGCGCTGGAAAGAGAATGAGACGGTGTCGCTGCATATCATGCCCTAGCTCTCACGGCAGGTGCGGGTTTTATGTGTCGTCAGCATGCGATCGGTTCATGAGATCGGCCTTTTTGGAGACCGCCGATCAATCATCCCAAAGCAATTATCGACCGATCGAGATCGGTTGCCGATCAATCGGAGCACCCCTAATCCTATTTTTCTTATTTTCTGGCGGGTCGTTTTTTCCCGCGCTGTCTGCGTTTGTGACGTCACCACCGCTGCGAGAGCGAGCAGAAAATAAGAGCAGTTCTGTTTTTTGGTCGCGAGTTTAAATTTCAGAAAAACGCATATAGCCCCTTTAAGGAGAAACACTTCCAACAGATATCTGTCACTTTTTCATTCATTTGACTAAAAAAAGCATGAATGGTTTTGCTCAGAACCACTACAATATGGAAATAACTTTTACTGCCCCTTCTGATCACACTGCAGAAAGTGATTTCTCTTTTTCCAGCACAAATACTGTATCTAAAGATTCCTAAATCAAGACACATTTACTGCAGAAATGTGAAGTTTATTACTAAAACAAGAACTCAGAAAAATCAGCTTAATTTAGAGGTTTTGACAGATATTTGATGTTGTTTTAACCCCTTAACTGTCACTGGCGGGACGCCTGGCGCTCTTTTTTTTTTTTAGCGCCTTTTTATCGTCTTTTTTTCGTATTATATTTTAGTAGCCTAATTATCATAAATTAGGTATCATTCGAAAGTTTACGAACTCAAAATTTATCTTGAGAAAACCGTTTTAAAATGGGACGTTGCTTTACCATGGAAACAGTATTCTAAATTCTTCTAGCGGGCTCCTCCCCTAGTGGCCGGTGTCAGGTTTCATATTACAAAATTAATTTGAACTACTTTTATAATAAAAATATTTTCTAATCTTGACAAAACACATTTTGTCGGAAAGGTCTGAGTCTCAAGGTTCCATATTTGGTGACTGTTTTGTGCTGGAGTGACATTTGGACAGAAATTTACAGGAAAATAGATCATAAAAACAATCAATGGAATGTGTTTGACACCCGGTGGCTGTTTTTGGTACAGCGCCTAAACAAAATCTCATGGGGACTTTTTTAATTTTTGTGATATCAACTTCAAATTTGGAACACAACTTGGTTAGACATATGGCTTTGATTTTATAGTATTTATAGAGGTAAAATAAGGTAAAATATATATTTTAAATAAAATAACAAATATTTATTACCGTATTTGTAATTTTTTAAAACTTCCATCTTATGAATTGCTTTCACTTCAGGAATAATCGGCCGAGTGTCTACCAAACCTAGGTCTATATGAAGTATTCTTCAATTACAGCCATTTAAGTTTGGATAGTGCATTTTACATTTCATTTTACATTTGTGTCTCAAGTAAATGTATTAGAGATGCACCGATATGATCATTTTGGCCGATATTTGGCAAATATATTCTTTATATTTGAAAGCTGATAACCGATATATTGGGCAATAAATCTAAACCCAAATTTTTATATAATTTTGAGAGCCTGATTATAAAAAAAAGTCTCACCATTAAAGTCATGCCCCACACACACACACACAGTTGTTCTCGTTATAATTTTATATAGCCGATGTGACAGACAAACTTTATTTTCCTTTTTTTTTAATTTTTTATGTGATTCATAACCATCATGGTGAATAATGCGCATCTGAAGTGTCTCAGCTGAAGGAAATAATACATATTATCATTACATTTTACATAATAATACAATTTACATATTATCGGTTTTAATATATCGGACAAATGTTCTTATCGGGCCGATGACGATATCATTAAAAATACGCATATATCGTCCGATACCGATATGGTGGCTGATATTTCGCACATCCCTAAAATGTATCTTGTATTGGAAAACAGGACATAAATACTGAGGAAGAAAATATTTTTTGCAATGTATGCAGCCATGACTTTATGAATGTGAGACTTTCTGCTCTGATTTAAGATAATTTTAAGGTCTTTTTAAGACTCAGAGAAGCCCTGAATATATGAACGCAGGCTTAATGTTAATAATGACCCATGATGGTTGAAAAACACATTCAATAGTATGATAGCCTTCTTACCTTCTTCGCCAAATCTCTGTCTTGCTCGTATCCAAGCGTTGATTGTGTCCGCAGTTCATCTATGTATGTGGCTCTCCTTTCTAGTCTGGCACAAAAATCCTGAATATATGAACACAGGATAAATATTAATAATGACCCATGATGGTTGAAATAACACATTTAATAGTATGATAGCCTTCTTACCTTAAGCCTCGAAAGTCTCTCATGAAGGTTTCTTAATCGTTGTTCTCTCCACAATGTAGGCGGGCCAATCACGCTCCTGGGTGGTGTTCCAGTGCAGAAGCCCTGAACATATGAACACAGGACTAATATTAATAATGTCCCATGATGGTTGAAAAAACACATTCAATACACCCTTTTCACAGACTGTGATGACGCGTTTTTAACGGTCATCAATATCGTAAATCCTGCAACGGTTTTTGTATTTTCTTTTCTTTTCTTTTATAGGGTAAATGTACCTATCAGGCTCACCAAATTCTACACTGAGACATTTTAGTGCAAGAGTTTGAGTACAAGAAGTTATGTTAAAATAAAATATTAATCTCTCACACAATCATATTTAATGTTATTTTAAATGGCAAAAGCATTTCGATTAAGATGTACATCATTAAATGCAAAAAGTCAAACATGTTTGTACCCTTTACACCCCTGATGCCATTAAGCTCACAACGTGTTTTTTTTAACTTGAAGTGAAAACCATGAGTAAATATTTAAAGTCTGTTTATGAAGTATTTCGATAGACGTTCAATGTGGATGAGCTTAAAGGGAACACACAGAGCTTTATTGGAACAGCAAACCTTTTTTAATGAATACATATTATTAAATTACATTTAAAAGGACAACTTAATGTATTAAGTTCCTACATATTTTAATATGAACAGCTATTATTGAAAATATCTATGAAATTATACTTTTTCTTATTGATGTCACACTGAAGCTGTGATTTTCATAGTAGTGACCCTTTAAGCTCACCTCACAATAATATGATTTATTTAATAATTACTGCAGTGTAAAACCACAGAACATCAATAAACTGTACATTTATAATATAATGGATTTAAAAGTACAAGCCAGTAATGCCTGTGACAGGTGCACCTAACGTCCTTGCATCCGCTCAGCTGCCCCTCCACCTCCTTTGACTGAACTCACACACTCATGGTTGGATCATGTTGTGGTCTAAACCAATCAGAGACAGAGATGGGGCGGGTCTTTGCCTCTGATTGGCTGTGGTCCAGATATTCCTGCTACGTGCTGTGTGTGTGATTGAAATTGTGACCTGAGCAGCACCAGAGAATTTCGACCCCCTGCCAGATTATTACCCCTCTAGTATTGGTAAATTTAGGAGTAGGGGAGGGGTTAGGATTAGGCAATCAGGCGACTTCAATGAGGGGGCTAATAATTTGGCAGAGGGGCAAAATTCGGCACAACAATGTCTAACGTTACCATTAAAGTGAAAGAGTCCTGTACTCACATCGTCAAGCAAACCACCAAAACAAAATCATCGTGTGTAAGTTAATCATTTGCCGTTCGCCGTTTGAAATCTTCCTTTGAAGAGACTGGCAGATACAGTAAATGCTGAACCCAGTCGCCGTCACTGTGATTGTGCATTGTTATATTATATTCCAATAATAATCTATTTGAGAACGATATTTGCTGATCTTCTGACCTCCCTGAAATGCTAACGTTAGTATCATTGTTCATATGTTGTGCCTGCTGCAAAATGATGAATCTGGCTCTTTGAAAAAACTTTCCAGCTGGCACAGTTCTATTAAGAAATAAAAATCAGCACAATTACAATAGGGTTTCAGCCCTTTGGGCTCGAACCCCTAAATATAAGAAACTATAGGCCACCGCAACCTACAATAGCCTATCAGTAACGTTAGCACATAATCAGGGGCGTAGCCACTATGATGACTAGGTCCCCACCCCCAGTTTATTATACAAATATAATAATATTTGTTAAATAACAGTTGTTTAAATTATTTTAACGTAATTACAAAATTATTATAACATCTCAAATACTGAAATAAATAGAATGTGTTTTTTTTACAGTCTATGGTTTTTGCATAATGCTTAATGAGTTTGATTGACAGCTGTGTTAGGCAATTCGGTGTCAGGCTGTCTCATGCATCTCGCGCCTGTGAGTTCATGAAGTGTGTTTACCTATTCACTTAGCCTATAATTTGCAGTTGTGTGATAGATAAACAGCAGCGATGCAAAATTATATAAAAAAGACTTTTAAAAACTTGCATTAACGTGGGAGAGAACCCATCCATCAGACCGCAAGCCAAGGCCGAGCCACGTTCATTTCATTAGTTTTGCTGCGTTCATTTCATTAGTTTTGCCGCGTTCATTTCATTAGTTTTGCCGCGCCGCGTTCATTTTCATCAGGTGGAAAGCACTAATTGCTAATGGGGGTGTTTTCAGAGCACCCCTGTTTCACAGGTAACAGTCTGCCTTCAGAACACCCCCATTGTTTCCACTTCTTTTGGATTAGCCCAACCCGCTGGAGAAGAGAGACAGATTGAAGAAGGCTAGTTTTCTTGTATATTATTTCCTTTTTTATTAAAGTGGACGTGCCTTTTGTGTTTAAGAGTAAAAGCTTTAAGTTAATAGTCTATTCGTGTCTCAGCCGCGAAGCTGAGCTGATCCTGTGTTCACAGAGCGGCTGAAATGAGTGTCTGTCAGTTATTATAATACATATGACACAAACAATTGTCTAAATGATGTTGCATATTCCTCATAAGTTCTTGTGATGATATCTAGTTGACAACACATAGTACTATATTTTCGGAAGTCATAGGCGGCACGTGATGCAGCGCTGTCAGAGCCGACAAACTCGTGTGTCAGACTCATTTCAGAGCAAAATAATCAGGTCAAAAACGATTTAATATTCTGCAAATAGCCTACTAGTTTTTTATGTTTATTTATAATTAATTTAGGCAGACAACAAGGCTACCAAGTATTGCGCACAGTGCGCAGCTTATTCATTTAACGTTTTTTTTCCTAATGTCATTTTAGTCGATTTTTAGTCGAAAGTTTCAGGACTTCAATCGACCAAGATTTTCTTTGGTTGATTACAGCCCTATCTTACACTTTACGACAAATAATAAATAGCTTTTATAAAACTGTACAAGTCCTGGTAGCCGTTGAGAGCTGCCATTTCAACGGGGATCATTCAAGCTGATCTCGGTTTCTCGTTAGTTAAGTTAGCTATAAAAAAAAAATTCAACAACTGCTTCAAATTGGTTAAGTAACATTACCCACAGTCTACTTTAATTACTTTTGTTAATATTTATACCTTTGTGATTATGGTATCTTTCCTTAATCATCTGAAATATATATGTTTAGTACTACTAGTAATGATGCTGAGCACGTCTTGAATGCTTCATTCATGTTTCACCGTATATCCTGTTTTTATTCATAATTTGAGTGCATTTTATTGTTAATTTTGTGTTTTTCAAAATAAATGAATTGAATTCATTTTTGAATCCGCATTCATCATTCACAGCTGTTGAAATAGCCATTGTATAGGACATAAATTAGGTTAAACTACTGCATGTCCGCCCACAGAAAAATAAATAAATATAAAAATTACGGTTTAGATAATGTCTCATGTAAACAGTCCACCGAATCTTTCAATCGGAATGATTTTAATCGGAATGACAAAAAAGTGCCCATTGTAGCGTCTGGACCAATCAGGCACACACACATATTATTCATTTATTTAATGAATAATCCAGTAAACTCACTCTCCCAAATAAGGCCTGTGAAACGTCCCCAAATGAAGCTAACACAACGGCAGGACGCAGTGTCTTGTTACAGGACACACACTGAGACTGGGTTTTACGACGGAAAAGAATGTCCTGAGAGGTGTGACCCTCATTTAAATTCTTGCAGAGGAACAGGAATAAAAACCCTGTTAATCTTATATATAGTCTATATACAACCACTTGATAAATGTGTAAACATTAGTGCTGTCAGTTAAACGCGTTATTAACGGCGTTAACGCAAACCTATTTTAACGGCGTCAATTTTTTTATCGCGAGATTAACGTTCTTTTTGGTCTAACAAACTTTGTAGTTTTTTCACATGCTGTTGCAACAACTAGTAACGTTAGAAAAACTACAACACCACTCCGGATGTAGCTAGACCGGAAACAAAACATCAGGCACGCTGCGGCTGCCCGCACTCGTTTGGGCCATTAAAAGAGTAGACGTGGATGGCAAGCGTGAGACGCCGAAATGAGAAACGTATTAAGCCATGGTTTAACTCAGGGGTCTTCAACTAAAAGTGCTTGTCTTGAGCGCTGCTTTCTGCTCTGATGGTGCGTAGCCTACACACCAGACGCGAATGAAGCGTTTTGCGCGAGTGATTTAAGTCAATGCAAAGACGCAAATAGACATTCTGCGGCGCGGATTAAGCGGTGTGCATGTCGCGTCATTCGCGTCCGGTGTGAGCGCACCATCAGTCTCTTCTTCACTGCATGCTTGACCGCGCGTCTGGGTCTGAACGTAGTAACAGTGAGCATTGCAACGTTAACTGTTTCATTATGTCAAAAGGCTTCGCGGTCCGGATGGACGCATCTCGCGGTCCGGATTCGGACCGGAGTTCACTAGTTGGCGACCCCTGGTTTAACTGCACTATAGGCGGAGTCCTAGTTTACCTTGCATGTGCACTTTGTAATTTTATTTTGTATCACCCTGTTTTGATCCCTTAGAAAGGGCTGTTGAAGGGGCTGTTTGTGCAACAAAGTATTTGTTTCACCCTTTTATTGATGGGCAGTGTTACATTGTGTGAGATTATTTGCTCCAAGTGAGAATGTTGGTGTGAAATCGAACACTAAAGTATGCCAATGTTGTTTTCAATAAAACAAACATTTGAACAAAGCAAGCCGATCCACTTTTCTATGTTGATAAGAGCATTAAAATAAGAAAAAATAATGGGACAAAAAGAAATCAAGGGACATTTATAATAAATAAAAATGTGCGATTAATTGTGATTAATTGTGAGTTAACTATGACATTAATGCGATTAATCGCGATTAAATATTTTAATCGTTTGACAGCACTAGTAAACATGTATCTAATTTTCCCATCTCATGATTTTCCCTTTTATGTGGCGTTTGTATTCTTGTAAACTCAATTGGGGTAATGTTTCAGACTTTGCATATATGGGTAACCAACATTATATGTGCGGCATGTTTGGTCTCTAAAAAAGCCAATCTTCGTCACCGATTTGTTAATTTACATTACATGTTGCTAACGTTGTGATGCATTCGTATTATAAGAATCTTAAAGATTCTTTTCTTAAACACCCAATGAAAGTACATATTCAAATGCCTTGCTAGAACACAAAGGGTCGTAAAATTTCCCTCCAAAGGGAAATCTTCTCATTGGATCTCGCACCTCCAGGGGGTGTGCCATCTTCACGCTTTAAAGTAACTGATCAGCTTTTAGCTGGGGCTTTTTCTTTTTCTGAAATGCTGACGTGAAGATGATGCTAAACTAGAAGCCTCTAAGGACCCACCAAAGCTTGTGCCAGGCTGCGGCCTTGTCTTTCCATTCACCAAAGATACTCTGATTACCACTGGTTCTCTCTCATCAAGACACATCAGCAAGGATCAACTGGAGCCTCAACAAATTGCATCAGGACGGTTTAATTCAAATGGGCGAGACATGCAAGTATCAAACTTAGTCTCATTATTTGATACATTAAGTATCCTTACCCCTTTTAAAGAAGGGCATGTTAGAACTAAACTGATGGTTTGCTCAAGGCTGTTGATCTGCTGAATTTCAGACAATGCTGTAACTTCTTGCTTTCCTGTATTCTGCTTCAGCTCTTTTTCCCTTGGTAAACTGTATGCATGTATGTGTGTGTATGTTAGAGTAGTTTAAGTGTTTAGACTAGTTAATAAAATCTTGTTCATGTTACACGTAAAGTTGTCCGTGTCTCAAGCTCATAACTGGAGTCACTAATCATTTAGATCTTGGTTAGGGTTGGGAATCGTGAGAAATTTTCCGGTTCCGGTTCCGGTTCCGGTTCTGCCTAACGATTCCGGTTCCGATTCCGGTTCCATTAAAATTATTAAACAAATAGTGGTAAAGGAAAAAGGCACAATACGCAACTCAAACAATCCATTTTGTGTTTATACTTGCTCTAAAATTCATTTACAGGTTGGCAATGTCAAAAAAGTCCTGTACTGTACATATATTACAGTATTAATTAAGCCATTCTTGCAACACATTTTTTTCATATGAACACCTCTGAAATTGTCTTGTTACATTTTATCTCTCTGTCTCTGAATAAAACCAAGTTATAAATTATATTTATTAGTTATATTTATTAATTAGTTGTATATTAATTTAATAGTAATTCAGTTATTCAGTGAACTTGTAAATAATACATTGCAATTCAGCATTACAAAGGTAATTGTGCCTAAACGCTTACCTAAACCATGGTGACTCAACGGTTGACAAATATATATATATATATATATATAGGAGGCTGCACTAGCAATTTCTAGTGCAGCCTCCTTTGCATGTTATTAACTTTTCACATGTGTTACATTTTGCTTCATTATCATTCATTCTTTGGAAATGAATCCATACTTGTGACTTTCTCTTCGCCATGCTGGTGGTTAACGAGAAAATATCTGACGCAAAACCGTAAATGTGTAGCGCGAGGGCTTTCAGGCTTAACTGCGTTACACTCCTGGAAGCGGCAGGCAACGTAATTAATATTCATGATGAGGTGAGCCAGGGTTGCCAGGTTTTTACAAAAAAAAACACACAATTGCACAATCGCTTCAACTCGCGGACATGAAACACAGCCCGCGGCAACAGTGGAAAGCGGGAAAACCACGGACTTGGCAACACTGGCTGTCACTCGCTATGAAAGGATACGCTTCCAGCGCTTCGCGCACACACATTGCACCAGAACCGTTTTCGGAACCGAAACTTAGGAATTTCGCGCGGTTCTGGTATTTTTAAAAAAACAGTTTCGGTTCTGCATAAGAACCGGTTCTCGGTTCCCAACCCTAATCTTGGTTACTGCTCTTAGTAGTATTGGAAATTAAGAAAGACATTTCCCATGCCCCGGAAATGTACATTTCTTAGAGTTAATAAACAATTGATCCTGAGTGTTCATGGGACAAATAGGTTAATTGATTGTAATATTAATTTACGACAGTAAATTAATTATATTAACTAATCAAAATATTCATAATCAATTATAACCAGTTATTATTGATTATTAATATTTCATATAGAGCTAATTTGCTACACCATGTAAACGTGGCTATTGTTACCAATTAGCAAGCTAGCATTTATTGAATTCGCTAGTTAAAGCTAGCCAAGTTTTCACTATTTAAAATGTTGAGATTACATGATAAAAGTTAAAGGTATGAATTCAGTCAAATATTTCAGGTTATGATCAGTTAAAGGTCCCATGGCATGGCATTTTTCTATTATTTTATAGTGTTTCCTGAGGTGTACTTATATTGTTAGTATGATTTTTACATCATAAAATGTCATAATTTAGAAATAAAAGGCATTTTTTCTATACTGCTGTTTGCCCTGTGGCTGAATGCCCTGCTTCAAGAGGCGTGTCTGCTGTGAGACTTCAGTAAAAACGCCCACTGTTGTGATTGGCTGACATCTTTGCATTTTAAATGAGCGGAGGGGGCGTGGTTTAACGAGGCACGAGCTGCTGCCAGAGAGACGGATGGACCTGAGTTCACTTCTCATCAGTTCTCTCAGCATGTCTCAGTTCAGGGTGAACTGTTGTAGTTACTAGCATATACTTCAGGTTATTAGTTTATTTCTAGTCGGAGGGGCTGTCACTCATGTCAGAAAGTTAGTAACTTTAGTAAATTATGGATCAGCGCTGACTCGAGACGCGAACCGTTTAGAACGATTCAGTCCGATTTGGTGAACTGGTTCGGTTCACTAAAAAGAACCGATTCAAAAGAATGATTCGTTCGCGAACCGGACATCACGGAGACGGAGCGATTGCTAACAAAGTTATTTATAGTAACTACTGAGTTATGAGAGCGCTGTCTGTCAGCGCGAGTTTATTGTGTTTGTATCTGAGAGTTCTGAATAAACACGAGTCCCAGTCACGCCGAGTCCGTCTTCTTCATTATTCTACCAACTTTGTAACACATGCAATGTACCATTACAGCGAGATGAACGAGTTAGTAAGTGTTGAGTATAGCATTATTTCTAGATATGTTCCAATCATATGAATAGCGTCAGTGACGCGCATTGAGTAACGTTACACAGCGCAAACAAAGACACAACAGCAGTAATCGAATGTAATCCAGTTTATTGTGGGGAAAGCTGGCTAGCCTAGCCGGATACTCTCACGCTTACCCTCCTTCTGCTTAATCTCACGCCGCGTTTGGTGCCTCCGCTGTGGGCCAGATGCAGTACTGGGGGTCGGGGATGTTGAAGGCCGAGCTTCGGCGTGTGTGAAGTTTATCTCTAAAGATGTGACTGCTGATGTTGAGCAGAAACTCTCGACTGTATGCACATTTTAGAACAGATAGACGCGACGAGGACGTACAAAAACACTGACTCACAAGATAGAAAACACGAAAACACCTTTCTGTCGGGAGAGAGAGAAGCCGCAGTGTGTGCACGAATAATAAATAATTAGCTACTCTTAAGAAATAAATGATCACAGATCAGAAGGAACTGAAGAAAGACTTCTGTTTTCATTTGTACATCCAAACACTGAGAAACTGCCAGCGTTCACTCGTTCACAAGTAACGTTAATGATCTCGAGCGTTTGCATGGGCGTGCCAGATTCTCTGGGCGGAGGAAAGGGAGGAAACCGCTCCTGCTTGGACGTCAAACCAGGAGACTTCAGGATTGGCTCGTCTGGCCTGTCATTTTCTCAAAGGCAGAGAAAGACAGCCAGAACTCGGTTTTACACCGATCAACATTTCTATCCACTTGGGGACAATATTCAGGCTAGGGGAACTCATATTAATGTTGAAATACCTCATAAAATGAAAATTTCATGCCATGGGACCTTTAAAATGTATGAGTATGAAATTAAAACTTTTGCCAATTCTTTTTACTAAAACTTTAAGTTTATTTAAATCAAAAGGTGGATATGATGGTCTACCAGAGGAGAGGATCAGCAGCTTTAAACATCTCTGAAAGATCGATATGATCCACTCAATTATGACTTCATTTTATGTACATTTACTGCTATTGATGTTCAGTTATGTTAAAATGTTAGTAGAGCACTTTTGAGGACAAATATAACAAAAATTGCTTTTTCATCGTAGACATTGGGTAAAATGTTTCACAGAATAACTGTTTTGTTTAGGCTACTTCTGTTTTATTCTCTGTATGATTATACTTCTGTTTATTCTCTATTTCTGTAGAGCTGGACACCTGAATAAAGATCAACTGACTGAGTTCATCTTTGAGAATGAAACCAACCTGTTTGTTCCTCAGTTTCTTCATGTTTCACTCTGAATGTTTCTTCAATCTTCATGTCTTCACTCTCCTCTTTAATGAACTCCATCTTTATAATAGTGTCACATGGATCTGTCGCTTCACCAGGAGGTTTTCTGTGTTTGTCCTGTTTAAGATGAGAAAAAAACCCTCAAAACTAGCAAACACTCAAATTAATAACAAACTTTACAGATCTTGATATGATCTACATTTGGTATTAATGAATTATATATTATTTAAATGATTACACATTCATGAAAACATTGGTTTTGGTCAAACAGTTGGTTTGTTTAAGTTGTCATGACACATGTTAGTGTTTGTTGTTCTGGTTCATTTGCACTGTTTGAGCAGCACGAGTCGCGATTCGAATCACTGAATCATTTCGCAGGATATTCTCACGCATGCGTCGTGGAGGCACACACGGAAGCGAAGAACAAGTTGGATAAAGGTGTTATTTAGATTTTTTTTGCGCACAAAAACTATTGTCGTCACATCGTAAAGTTATTGTAGAGCCACTGTGGTGAGATGGACTTTGTAACGACGTTTTAAGTGCCTTTTATGGGTCTTGGGAGAGTAAATGTACTGAATGCCAATGGAGGCCTATCTGAAGCCTTTCTCAGCCATCAGCTTTCAACAAAAATATCTTCATTTGTGTTCCGAATATGAACGGAGGTCTGACGGGTGTCGAACGACATGAGGGTGAGTAATTACTGACAGAATTTTCATTTTTGGGTGAACTAACCCTTTAATACTGTCACTCAAATGAGCTGAATTTTATTTTTCCTTCTTTGTACGCTGACCTAAACACAGCTGATTTTCTTGAATCATTATTATTTTCTCTTCTTTGCTCTATGCTGCGTGTATAACACGGTCAAGGTTCAGAGGTGTGTCAGAACATTGCTATATTGTCTTCTTTGCTGGTTTAGGTTTATTGATTTGATTGATGAAAAAACAGAGAAACTCACATGTACACACAATTCTTAGCTGAATTTTCTTTTCTGATATTAATTAATGTAAGCTGAGCATTTGCTTTGATGTTCTTGAGTATGTGGTGTGTTTAACACAGTCAGGTTCAAATGTGGGGGCAAAAAATCCATTAAAACTCTAGCAGAGGTTTATCAGAGCGTTGCCATTGTGCTATTGCCTTGTGGGCAAGTGAGAAATGTTAAATAAAGCAACATGGTAAAAAGTTGAAAATTACTTTTACGTTCTCCAAGGTATTAACATTTTTCATAACTCCATGTAGGACGTTTCTGTACATAAATGTAAGCACTGTGGCAGAAGTAATGCAATATTTAGAAAATGTACTCTTGAACTATTGATACTCAAGTACATTTAAAAACAAGTACTTCAGTACTTTTACTTAAGTTTACTTAAATGGTTCAGGTCAGGGCCGGCGTTTGCTATAGGCGAGCTAGGCGGTTGCCTAGGGCGACAAATGTGTTGGGGGCGCAGCCAGGCGCCCTCTAGTGGCGCCCTTAAACTTACTTCCCATTAAGCATAGAAGTAAAACAAGCGAAATAAAACATACTGTTTATTAAACACGATCACCCTTGGGCGCCCCCTCAGCCACACGTTTAATTACTTAACCTGATTATTAGATTGAATTGATGGTGAGTATTGTCGAGCACAGGCGTTCAGGCGGTTGGTCAGGCAAGAGCTCATCACTGCTCAGCACTGGCGCGTTCTTCAAATATGAAGCGGTCTAAACCCTCGAGTGCACAGGGGCGGAAAAAGAGAAAGGCAGACGATCACAAGAAAGCCCAGTATAGAGGTAAGTCTTCTCATCTCAGCCATAAAGGTGTTAAACGAAATAAATTTACTTCGTATTATCGATATTATCAACTAATATTGGACGGCATTGGACGTTTTATTGCTGTCACTAAGCTATCACTAGCTAGCTAGTTATCTACATATTTCTACGCATTTCACTGACAATAAGGAAATCCAGACGAGCCAAATTTTAATGCTGCGTCAATTTTGAAGGTGAATAGAAATGCCAGAAACAACTGTTCATCTTTTATTATTTAAGATAGGGATAGAGCTACAAGAACTTATATATTTTAATTTTGTAGTGGTAAGTACAGTGTATCCATAATAGCACTTTTGTTTGTAGAGGGTACAGTTAATCCAGTTTATGGGTCATCATTTGCTTAAGTGTCTTTACAGTTGCTTAAGAGAGTTTTTGCACAGTTTATGGAGTTAATATTTGGTAAATATCCTTGAACATTCTTTCTAGCATTTGTGTATGAACAATTTATTGCAGTTGATCCTTCAAGTCTTAATTTTCTTGATTAAGTGTTGGAGTGACTATAAAAGCCTTTTTGTTTGTTCATCCATAGTTTGAGTCATAATTTGTTAAATATCCTCCAACGTTCTTTGTAACATTTTTGTATGTGCAATTTATTAGAGTGTATCATTTAAGTCATAATTAGCTTTTTAAGTCTTGGAGTAACTATAGGAGCATTTTTGTTTGTATAGTTTTTATAAATACTTAACCCATTTGTGCCCAATTTTTTTCTGAATGGCATGTCCTGCATTTATTTTCCCCAGGTTTTTGTATTTTTTCTTGAAAATCGTATTTGAATCTGTGGCAACTATAGTTGCCGGTGGGCAAATATGTTGTAGCCTATGCACCCCTTCAATGTCAAATATGTATAAGAGGAGAACATTTAGCATCTAACTCAAAATAACTGCTTTCAACAGATCAATCTGTATTCATAATCAAATTTATTATGTTTGACTAAGTATACTAAAAACTATAGATCTGTTGTAAGATTTGTTATGTTTGGATGATTCTAGAGACCTTCATGATTATGTTGATATATGTCAACAAAAAATACTTATTAGTAACATGAAAATATCCTTTCTTTGGGAGGGTTTGCCTTCGTTGTGCTCCCTGGAAGTAGGGGTAGGAAGTGGGCAGTCTCATGTGACAGGAAGGAAATTAAGACTTTTTTTTTTCTTGAAATCCTTTATTTGGTTGTCTGCTTGTGTGTCATTAAGATATAAAACATGGATAATATCTAGAAAAATACTTACAGAAGGAAAATGACAACTATACACTGGCAACTATAGTTGCCGGTGGGCTTAACAATTAAGGGGGGGGGGGGGGGCAAAACTCAATCTCGCCTAGGGCAACCAAAGAGCTAGAGCCGGCCCTGGTTCAGGTCATACTTATGTTGTGAACTTCTGTTGTTTCTTGAAGTAGAGACTAGGGCTGAACGATTAATTGCATTTGCGATAATATCGCGATATGCTATAACGCGATTTCCTAACCGCAAAGGCTGCGATTACAGTCTGGTAACGTGACACGCGAGAGTAAAGTCTGCAGAAGAAGCATCAACATGGCACGTTGCACATAGCCTATCATATGCCTGGCCTAGAAAAAAAAAACTATTTGTGTTTGATCTATCTAATATTTTGTTGTTCATACTATAGGCTACTATCATCTCTCCAATGATTCTGGATCGATTCTGTGCTTAGATTTTAACTGCAGGTGCGCGGTGGCGCTGCGTGTGTTTTAGAAACACCCGTATTCTGATTGCTTCCATTATATCTCTCTCTCACACACACACATACACACAATCACGCACGAACCATAAAATAATATTTCATGACGTTCGGAAAGGTTGACGGCGCGAATTGCAATGACATTCGCAGGCTTCTTTGCACAGGATAAGCGCTGTGAGAAACTGACGTCACGCTTACAGTGTGTGTTCTCGCCCGCCGGTATTTTCCTTACAAATGCTCAACGAAGGCTTCATTCATGTCGTTAGAAACTCACTGACAGAAGGCTTTCCATTTCAAATGCTCACACGGCGCATTGTGAAGAGTGCTCGCGAGCACGCGTCTGTGCGCGTCTCAAAATGCTTTTATGACGCAAAATTAATGTAAACACCATCAGTAATGTCTTAATGAATTAAACAGACAGGGCAAAAACATCTTATATTTCAAAAGAGATCTGTGCATTAGTGTGAATGCAGGTCTCCCGCTGTCTATGATGTCATGATTAATAATCAAACAGTAAAGCTGAGAAAGAGAAAAATCACTCACAGTTCAGACACTCTTAAATACTGAAAGCACTCTTTGTTCATTGCTTGTAATATGTTTTTTGGTTTCTCTTTATGATTTACTACTTTATGTTATTTTAAAAAGCTTATAATTACATATATCATAATAAAAAAACATATTAATTATTAATATTAATCTTATTAATTTATTAAAAAATTAAAAAGTTCAAGAATTGTTTTGGAATCGGATCGTGACTCCCAGAATCGGAATCGGATTGTGAGGTACCAATTAAAGATTTTCACCATTACTATACAATAATGTATTGTTGAATAATACAGAAGATAAAGAGTTTAAAAAATAATCGCATATTAAATCGCAATCGCAATATTGGTAAAAAAAAATCGCAATTAGATTTTTTCCCAAAATCGTTCAGCCCTAGTAGAGACCAGGAGAACTTGGATAGGTTTTTCAGCAGGATTCTTTATTGAGAAAAACATGCTGTCTTTCCGCTGAGGTTCCAAGTCTGACTAAAGCCAGTTGAACATTGTATTTTATATACATTTCAAGGGGAGGGATTATACAGCAGGGGAGGAGACACTCTAAGCAATACAATGCTTGATTTAATCAGCATAACAGTGTCACTCAAATGCATAGATTCAATCAGCCTACCACTCAGGGGCTCCAAAAGTCATTAAAGACAAATGGTGCTCATTTTAGAAACAATGAAGAGAACAGGAACAGGCCTGGAAAATACAGGTTTTGGGAAACCTGCCCAGACAGAGTATCACCAATCTCTGAGCTTGTTATGCTAAATGGTCAGGAAGTGCATAAAGACAAAAGACTTAATGTCTCAAACACTTACACGGTCTTTCGTAATCTCCTTAGAATTTCCTCAAGTTTACTTCAAAATGTAAAACACAAATATAGATAATGTTTTCAGTTATATTCTATTACATTGGAACCTATATATAACAATGTATAAATTTGTAATCCCAGACTTAGAAGGGGGAGTATAGGTGACCATAAGTCTGAGTGGACATTCATGACATGGACAAGGGTCAATTCTTGCACCACTCCTATTAAACCTGTACATTCTCCCACTGAGCCAAATAATGAGAGAGAACAATATTGCTTACCACAGATATGCTGACGACACCCAGATTTACGCCCCATTGATGAAGTTGGATGTGCCAAAACTTTCTTCAGTTAAAGGATTAGTTCACTACAAAATGAACATTTCCTGATATTTTACTCACCCCCATCTCATCCAAGATGTTCATGTCTTTCTTTCTTCAGTCGAAAAGAAATTACGTTTTTTGAGGAAAACATTCCAGGATTTTTCTCCACATAATGGTTTCAATTGCAACCAAAATGCTGAAGGTCCAAATCAATGCAGTTTCAAAGGGCTTCAATGAGCTCTGTGTGATCCCAGACGTGGAACAGGGTCTTATCTAGCGAAACGATTGATAATTTAACTGTATATTAACATACCATTGTGTTATTAAGTGAATTTCAATAATACGTTAAAATCTGAATGTTTTTATATAATTGTTTCTATGTACATTTCTGTGCACTTTTGTGGTTTTAGACACAGCAGAGTGTGAACGGGACTTTTATTTTGGTGTGGTGGTGTGACGTCATAAGGCCGCGCCACACTCGTGCATCGGTTGTGTGAGCCTTTTGGTGAGAAGGTGGTTGGTTGACAACACTGGACTGTAGGCGTTTCTCAATGTCAAGGAAGGATCCTCGGAAGCCAGAATTCCGAGGATGCTACGTCATCGACATCCGTCGAAGGGCTGTTCCAATGTCGAGGATCCTCGGAATTTCAACCAAGGTATGAGTCCTTCATTCGAAAAATATGCCATATAGGAAAGGATGCATACGAGTAGCCTTCGCGCTCTCAAATCACCCACAATCCTATGTGCGCAGCTTTGCTATCTTGTTCAAAAAATACAAAATGCCGTTAACGGCGCAATATGCTTTCAAGTGTAAGCATTTACGTTACCAAACATTTGTTATAACCGTAGTAAATATAAGTAAAGTTTAACGTTTAAATGCCAGTACAAATTACTACCGTACTGATATTACACAAATTACGTTATTGATGGCTAACGGACCTTTTCACTGACGTAATGAGCCAATGACGTGCACTTGCTAGCCTGTTCCATTTACGTGTTCTCCGAATGCTAAAGAGGAGCCTCGCCTAGCCTCTGAAGGAAGTGACTTGGAAGGACCAGTCCTGCAGAGGAAGGATCCTTGACATTGAGAAACACCTTGTGACTGGAGCATTGATGGAGGGAAGTGACGGTAGTACCGGAAGTGATCCGGAGATGGAGGAAGAGACTAGTGGTAGGAATACAGAAGATTGGAATAAAATTGCCAAACGTAAGAGAAAGAAAACTTATAGTAATGATGAACTGATGGTGGAATAGAAAGGATGCAGGCACGGACAAGCAAAGAGGATTTTAAGGTACTGATGACGTTTGTAAATGATAGTAAAGTGATCAATCCGGTAAAACTTACGAAGGCATTTAAAAAAGCACTAGGTGATATAGTGAGTGCCAAGACTTTGAGAAATGGAAATCTTCTAATTTTATGTAAAGATGAAAAACAGCAGAAAGTGGCACAGGGTAAAAAATCAATGGTTGGTCAGACAATGACATGTATAATACCAAGTAAGAGAGCTTGGGTAAGGGGAGTGATATATGGAATACCAATCGAGGTTTCCACTGATACAGTAAAGAGCAACATATCAGGGGCTAAAGTGATTGAAGCGAAAAGACTAAAATGTGTACGCAACAAAGAGAAAGTAGATAGTCTTTCTGTAATGCTTCAGTTTGATGAGGAAAGAATGCCTGAGAGAGTGCACATTGGATATGTCAGTTATGTAGTAAGAGCATATGTACCACCTCCAATCAGATGTTTTAGATGTCAAAAATATGGGCATGTCGCTGCAGTCTGTAAGGGAAAACAACGATGTGCTAGATGTAGTGGTAACCATGAATATGGGAAGTGTGAGCAAGGGACACAGCTAAAATGCTGCAACTGTGGAGGTGAACACAGTGCTGGCTATGGGGGATGTGTGGTCCATAAGAATGCTGTAAAAATTCAGAACGCCAGGATGCAAGAGGGAATCTCATCTGCTGAGGCAGTTAAAAAGGTGAAACAGACGGAAGTGGGTCAGGAAAATGTACAAACAGTCCAAATAAATCCAAAAAATGTACCATCGATGCAATCCAGAATAAATGAAGAAGTTTTAAAAGTTGGGAAAGCTAATTTCATTACTTTCTTAGCTGAGGTAATAAACTGCGCTGCACAAACTGAAAGCCGAACTGAAAGAATTAAAATCATAGTCAAGGCAGCTGAGAAACATCTACAGTTTGTAGATGTTACTTTGGAACAAGTTAATGAAAAACTTAAAGGGTTAGTTCACCCAAAAAGGAAAATTCTGTCATTAATTACTTACCCTCATGTCGTTGGACACCCGTAAGACCTCCGTTCATCTTCGGAACAGAAATGAAGATATTTTAGTTGAAATCTGATGGCTCTGAAAGGCCTCCATTGGCACAATGGCACTTTACACTCTCAAGACCCTTAAAAGGTACTAAAGACGTCATTACAAAGTCCATCTCACTACAGTGGTTCTAAAATAACTTTATGAATCGGCGATAATAGTTTTTGTGCGCAAAAAAACCCTAAATAACGACTTACATAGTGATGACGATTTCAAAACACGGCATCATGAAGCTTCGAAGCGTTATGAATCCAACGACATGAGGGTAAGTAATTAATGACAGAATTTTCATTTTTTGGTGAACTAACCCTTTAAGGGTCAAGTAATAGATTCTCAGGCAACATGTGGAGGCTTTTAATGTTTTATTAATTTTACAGTGGAATGCAAGGAGTTTAATCGCAAATGGACAAGAGTTTAAGAAGGTAATAGAAGATATGGATTATAAGCCTCATGTTATATGCATACAAGAGACTTGGTTGAAAACTAATTTAGATTTTGTGATTCTAGGATATACAAGTATTAGAAGGGATAAACCAAAAGGAAATGGTGGAGGGGTGGCTATATTTATTAAAAAATGAAATTACATATAGGATTTTAGAAGTTGGTGTGGAATTTGAATCAATTTCAGTTGAGGTATATTTAAGAGAACAGAGTGTTAAATTAGGTAATTCACTTTTATAATCCTTGTTATAGGTCAAGTATAGAAGTGTTAGATAAGATAATGGGAATGGGTAATCAAAAAGTAATATGGTGTGGGGATTTTAATGCACACAATACTTTATGGGGAAGTGGTAATACTGATCACAATGGCAAGGTAATAGAAGGAATGCTAGATGAGAAGGGTATGGTATGTATGAATGATGGTAGAGCTACACGATTTGATGTAACCCGGGGTAGTTGCTCATCTATAGATTTAACACTGGTGTCGGAATTTTTAGCAGGGATGTGCACATGGGATGTTTTGGAGGATTCTACAATTGGAAGTGATCATTATGCCATTAGTTGTAAAATAGGCATGGATATTACAGAAATTATAGAGGATAGGATGTGTAGATGGAAATTTAAACAGCAAATTGGGAGGGATTTAAATATATTAGTGAAGTCAAGTTTCAAGAGTTGAGTCTTAATGAGGAAGTGGAGAATGTAGAAATATATAATGGAAAATTGTGTCAAGTATTATATAGTACAGCTGAACAAATTATTGGGAAAAGTAAAGGAATAAATCAGTCCCGTGGTGGACAGAATTATGTAGCAAAGCAATTCAAGCTAGGAATAAGGCTTTTAAAAAGGTTAGGAAGACGTATACATTTGATGAATTAATTATATAAAAAAAGCACAAGCCAACGTGAGAAGGATAATAAGAGAGGCTAAAAAGAACTACTGGAGAAGTTATTGCAGGGTTTTTCCTACATTGAAAATTTTTTGGCGGCCGCCAAAACAAATTGTTGTCCCGCCAAAGCCTTATTTGATGAGTTATTGTGATTTATGAGTGATGTAGAATAGATGACTGCTGCACTTAACTGAGTGACAGAGAGAACGATCAGAGAGCTCCTCCCCCGCTCACACTCTCTCTGTCTTCAAAATAAGCATTCTTAGCTTTCTAATATTTCACACATATTACGTTAATCAAAATCAAAAGGTCGGAAGACCGAATCCATGTTGCACGTGGCGCTATCAGACGATGTTTTCCTTTAATTACCGCTGGGTGTGAAATGCGCTCAAAAAACATTGACTGATTCTCTGACCAGCTGACATAAAGCATACTTTCAATAAACGGGAAACAAATCCTATCCGGTTATGAAGTGTTTTCTGTGTGTTGACATCTTTCGCGATATTCTAACAGAAGGGATTCACACACAACGCGTCTGCTAATGTCCGATTCGCCAACTAATGACTCCTTTGAACCGAATCATTTTAACGACTGGCTAGAACAACTGATCAGTCCAACACTGAACTCATGAATCAGTTTAATCATTTACTCAGAACACCTGAAATGAGAACACAAGTGTGCTTACCCACTTTAGCAAGAGTGGATAGTAAGAATTAGCTTTAATCATCCACAGTCTTTCAGCTTATTTATTTGGACAATGTGTAGTAAAATAAATAGCCTAAAATAATTTAGTTTAGACTGGAGTGAGGTGAACCCAGAACAAAGTTGTTGTTAGCTAGCTGATAATTTTATGAAATTGTATATGGTAGAAAATTAGGCTATTTGTTAATTTTTTAATACTACTTTTTCATATTGATATTATTATATACCAAAATAATTATCAGTATAGTGTAAAAATGAGGAACAAAAACAAACATCAAGGTATCAAAATAAGATAAGCAAAAATTACAAACTTTCTTTGAATTTATTTAAATTTTTTTGTCAGTATTGCACTTGCAGATCACGTGGGTAGGGTACTTTTTTACTGTGTCGTATGTGTGTGTGTATGGATGACCATGTCTGTCAGCCACCACCGAAGACCATTTTTGACCCAGGAAAAACCCTGTATTGTAATTATATTGGGGAGAAAGTAGATGTTAGTGAAGTATGGGGTATGATCAGAAAGATGGGGGGTTTAAAAAGAAACTGGTCTACCCGTTCTGAATAATCGGGATAGAATAGCTGTGACTAATGTAGAAAAGGCAGAAATGGTAGCAGAGGTGTTTGTTAAAGTACACAGTAATTAATGATGTGTCAGAAGAAATGAAAATAAATAGAGAACAAAGTAGAAAGGTACATCCAAATATTATGATGGATAAAGAGGCTTCTAATGATCATTTTGATGTGGACTTTTCGTTACATGAATTAAAGAGAGCTGTTGGGAGGGTCAAGCAAACATCTCCAGGGAAGGATGAGATATGTTATACGATGATTAAAAATGTATCTGATTTATCTTTGAGTGTTATATTACGTCTTTTTAATAAAGTATGGCGCACCGGTAGACTTCCTTCTTCGTGGAAACACAGAATTATTATCCCTGTTTTAAAACCGGCTAAGAACAAGCATAATGCTTCAAATTATAGGCCTATCGCCCTAACATCAAACTTGTGTAAGATTATGGAACGTATGATTGTGTGTAGATTGAACTATTTATTAGAAAGGAGAGGGATTATGTCACCACATCAGAGTGGCTTCCGTAAAGGACGAAGTACTTTAGATGCTGCCATTTGCTTAGAAACAGATATAAGAAAAGCTCAAGTTAACAAAGAGGTGGTACTAGGCATATTTTTTGATATTGAAAAAACTTATGATATGCTTTGGAAGGAAGGATTACTAATAAAGTTAGAACAGTTAGGGGTAGAAGGAAGAATGTTTAATTGGGTTAAAGATTTTTTGTTGAATAGAACAGTCCAGGTAAGGGTAGGATCTTCATATTCTAAAATATATAAAATAGATAATGGCACTCCACAAGGAAGTGTCTGTAGTTCAATATTATTTAATATAATGATAAATGATGTATTTCAAAATGTAAAAATTGATATAGGAAGATCTCTCTATGCTGATGATGGAGCGATATGGAAGAGGGGACGTAGTGTATTATATATAACACAAGTCATACAAACAGCGGTTGAAGAAGTGGGAAAATAGGCCAACAAATGGAGTTTTAGATTATCAGTTGCTAAAACTCAACTAGTTTGTTTTGCAAAGAGAAATCGTATTCCTGAAATAAAAGTGAAATTGTATGATCAGGTTCTTGAACAAGTTAAAGTTATAAGATATTTAGGGATATGGATGGATTCTAGGTTGACTTTCAATGCACATATACAGAAGTTATTAGAAAAATGCAAAAAAAAGTAATAATATATTAAAGCAGCACTAGGTAGGTTTTGCTCTCGGGGTCCCCCTACAGTTGGGAAACAGTATTGTCCTCTACTACTGTCGTAAACTCTGTCAGGGGATGTGCACGTGCATTTGTTGACATGACAACTATGATAGCCCTGAACACTGCAGGAGTTCACATGCAGGAGTTCTGCTTGCATCGCGTGTGAAATGTCTTCATCCCAGGTACAGTGGCATATGTTTCAGCATGTCATATGAATATAATTTCATGGGTTTTATTTTTTTCAAACGCCAAATGATTGCGATGCTCACGTTTACAAGCCAGCGTCATTATAGTAGCCTAGTCTATTGGTTACCGTTTTACGGAATCTATATGATACTTCAATTTAATATTTGAGTGGTAGGTAATAACCAGAGATGTATAGTAACGAAGTAGAACTACTTCACTACTGTACTTAAGTACTAAAAGGCAGTATCTGTACTTTTCTAGAGTATTATTTTTTTCTCCTACTTCTACTTTTACTTCAGTACATATTTTCGATGAGTTTAATACTTTTACTCCGATATTTTTTTTATGTGCTGAATCGTTACTCGTTACAATTATATATAATTATAATCATTCCATTTCAAACCCACATTACCACTGCCAGAACGGTAGATGGCAGGTTTGATGAAGCTGGCACATCATTGAGCGAATCAAGCGATCAAGAAGACTGCGCGCGCTCCCGTTCTGCCTTTTGATCATCTTAAAAGATGGACGAACCAAACACACCACCTTCCACCGCTTCAACTTCTAGTGATCATGGCTGTGAGAGTGAGGAAGGAGACCACCCCTGGCCCTACTTAGAGTCCATGTTCTTATATGTCGGAGTGAAAGATAATTCATATAGAATGAAGTGCTTACTCTGCCGCCCGAAAGGTTGTGAAATACTGGCCTTCAAAAATTCACCGTCGAATTTGAAGAAACATATCAAGGTAAGTTACAAACATCATCACAAATCAGTCACACAAGCTTAAGCCCTTTTGCTAACTAGCCACATGCTGCGGTGTTCACTTAACGTTAACTAGCTGGCTATCATAAAGGCTGTCACGCAGCGCAGAGAGAGAGAGAGAGAGAGAGAAAGAGAGAGAGAGAGAGAGAGAGAGAGAGAGAGCTGTATTTGTATTAACTAAGATTAACAAAGATTAATATATACAGTAACAAATGTATTGATCATGGTAAGTTCATGTTAGTTATTAGTCTAATACATTAACTAATATAATGTTAACAAGTCAAACCATATTGTAAAGTGTTACAAACAAATTTACTCAGAATGCCTCTTGAAATGAGAATATAAGTGTGCTTAAACCATTTTTTTTTACTAAAAGTTGGTTAGTAAGATTTAATCTGAATGAACTACAGTATTTTCAGGTTATTTATATGACTGTAGAAAAATTACCTAAAAATAATTTAGCCTAGTTTAGACTGGAGTGAGGTGAAAACAGAAAAAAAGTGCAAAGCAAGTTGTTGTTAGCTAGCTGTTAATTTTATTCAATTGTATATGGTAAAAAAATAGACAATTAGTCAAAATACATTTTTTGGTAATTAAATCAAAGTGCTGACAACAAACAAAGCATCTCAACTTGTCTGCATCTCAAGTGGTCTTCGCGCACTCCAGTTTCTCATGATGCATGGTTGGTTGTATCAAGTTAGGCCTACATGGTTTTGCAAGTAATTGCAGAGAAGTACTAAAGCAGAATCCATGAAGGATCTTTGGTTATTCGGTTTCTTGCTTAATTTTTTTTATATAGAATTATGGTGGATAACTGACTTTAATTAATTTAGCTTTTATCAATAGTGTCACAGCAGTTATTACACAATACACTCACCTATAATGTTGCTCACGTTATAATTCTGGGAAGGTAAAACTATATCTTTTTTTGTGTGTCTCTTTTCAGAGCAAGCATGACTGCCACTTGAGTAGATATGAGGAACTCACATCTGCAAAGCGAAAGAAGAAGACTGCGATTCCCTCCCCTTCCATTAAGCAGGGCACATTAATGGGTAGCTGGACCACGATGCCACAGAGATCCATCGACAAGGCAATCATGAAGTATGTTGCGAGGACTTCAGCCTTTCAACATTGTAGAGCAAGTAGCTTTCCGCGATTTTGTGTTTGACCTGGTGCCAAATAGCAAAATAATGACAAGAATCACAGGTGAAGATCAGGATTATTGAGGCCATGAAAACTGTTGACCACATCGCGACAACCACTGACTGCTGGTCTGCCAGGCGGCGTAGTTTCATTGGGGTCACGGCTCACTGGCTGGACCCGGAAAGTTTAAAAAGGTGCTCAGTGGCCCTGGCCTGTAAAAGATTAAGAGGCTCTCACACTTTCGACCTTCTGGCAAATGCACTTAATGATATCCATGCTGAGTATGACATTCGGGGGAAGATAGTCAGAACAACCACGGACAATGGCTCCAACTTCATTAAAGCCTTCAAAGTCTTTGGTGAAGATGAAAATAACAATACTGGTGCTCTAGTTCAGGAGGAAGAGGAGGAGGAAGAAGAAGCAGACAAAGATGAGGAGGAGGTAGAGTTTGTCGATGTATCTTCACTTTTGGAAGAGGATGATGGTTTTGAGTTCCAGCTCCCAAAGCACCAGCGTTGTGCATGCCACATTCTTAACCTAATAGCCACTGCCGATGCCAGCAAGGCAGTGTCCAATGACGTGTACAAGAAATTGTACTACTCAACATTTGGCAAGTGCAATGCACTTTGGAATAAATGTTCAAGATCCTCAACAGCAGCTGAAACTGTGGAAGATGCTTGCTCCCTCCAGCTTGTGCGACCAAATGCAACAAGGTGGAACTCTGTGTTCATGGCTGTGGAGAGACTGCTCAGGATAGTGAAAGAAAAGGGAGAGGCAACAATGAGAGTTTTCTGCACAGATTTGAAGGTTCCAATGTAAGTTTAAAAATGTTTCATATGTTACTCTTTCTGTTCAAACTCAATTCTGGTCCATATTGTCTACTTGTACAACATTGAATTGAATGATTAACATTGAACGATGTACCAATTAATTGCATGATAATCATCCAATCATGTAGCAATGCTGTTTTTTGTCTCTTATTGTTTATATGTTCTTGTCTTCTTCACAGGTTTAATCCAGCTGAACTTGCATTCCTGTCAGAGTATTCTGCTGTCATGACTCCAGTCGCCCAAGCAACTAACATTTTGCAAGCTGAAACAAATGTCCAGATGGGGTGGCTGCTCCCAACCGTCAAGCTCCTGAAAATCAAGCTGAACAGGATCAAGCTGCCGCTGAAGTACTGCAAGCCGCTTGTGGATGCCTTGCAGGTGGGCATTGAGAATCGCTTTGGCCCCATGATGGAAGACCCAGAGCTGGTGGCCGCTGCTATTCTCCTTCCAAAATTCAGGACAAATTGGACACAGGAAGATGAGACAATCAAAATAGGTAAGAAATATAGTGTATGGGTGCATTATTTGTGTATTTTACCAATTTGCAATCACGAGTCACACATACAGTACCGCTCAAAAATTGGGGATTACTTTGATTTTTTTTTTTTTATATGGAAACACACAAGCTTGTCCTGCATAGAAGATATTGCAAACATACCTATAAACAGGGCATTATGATGTTAGAGTGAGAAATTATGTGGTATGGGAGCCTTCCTCTTTAGCCTAGTAGTATGGCAGCCAAGCCTTCCTGTTTAAGGTCTGCCAGGCTGTAAATGCTGGGGAATTATTTGAAGTATAAAGTCGTCATTTCCATTAAAATCATTTACTGACAACGAGGAGGAGGAAGAAGAAGCAGACAAAGATGAGGAGGAGGTAGAGTTTGTCGATGTATCTTCACTTTTGGAAGAGGATGATGGTTTTGAGTTCCAGCTCCCAAAGCACCAGCGTTGTGCATGCCACATTCTTAACCTAATAGCCACTGCCGATGCCAGCAAGGCAGTGTCCAATGACGTGTACAAGAAATTGTACTACTCAACATTTGGCAAGTGCAATGCACTTTGGAATAAATGTTCAAGATCCTCAACAGCAGCTGAAACTGTGGAAGATGCTTGCTCCCTCCAGCTTGTGCGACCAAATGCAACAAGGTGGAACTCTGTGTTCATGGCTGTGGAGAGACTGCTCAGGATAGTGAAAGAAAAGGGAGAGGCAACAATGAGAGTTTTCTGCACAGATTTGAAGGTTCCAATGTAAGTTTAAAAATGTTTCATATGTTACTCTTTCTGTTCAAACTCAATTCTGGTCCATATTGTCTACTTGTACAACATTGAATTGAATGATTAACATTGAACGATGTACCAATTAATTGCATGATAATCATCCAATCATGTAGCAATGCTGTTTTTTGTCTCTTATTGTTTATATGTTCTTGTCTTCTTCACAGGTTTAATCCAGCTGAACTTGCATTCCTGTCAGAGTATTCTGCTGTCATGACTCCAGTCGCCCAAGCAACTAACATTTTGCAAGCTGAAACAAATGTCCAGATGGGGTGGCTGCTCCCAACCGTCAAGCTCCTGAAAATCAAGCTGAACAGGATCAAGCTGCCGCTGAAGTACTGCAAGCCGCTTGTGGATGCCTTGCAGGTGGGCATTGAGAATCGCTTTGGCCCCATGATGGAAGACCCAGAGCTGGTGGCCGCTGCTATTCTCCTTCCAAAATTCAGGACAAATTGGACACAGGAAGATGAGACAATCAAAATAGGTAAGAAATATAGTGTATGGGTGCATTATTTGTGTATTTTACCAATTTGCAATCACGAGTCACACATACAGTACCGCTCAAAAATTGGGGATTACTTTGATTTTTTTTTTTTTATATGGAAACACACAAGCTTGTCCTGCATAGAAGATATTGCAAACATACCTATAAACAGGGCATTATGATGTTAGAGTGAGAAATTATGTGGTATGGGAGCCTTCCTCTTTAGCCTAGTAGTATGGCAGCCAAGCCTTCCTGTTTAAGGTCTGCCAGGCTGTAAATGCTGGGGAATTATTTGAAGTATAAAGTCGTCATTTCCATTAAAATCATTTACTGACAACGTCATGTCAAATCTGTGGTTTCTGTCATGATCGGTTGAAACTATTATTATTGTTTATAACACACTCTTATATTTCAGGAATGGACTATATCAAACGAAGCATTGAAGACCCCTCATTGCAGTCCAGTGAGGTCAACAGGTCCAGCTCATCTGATGAAGACGACTTCTTTTCTGGCATGCAGGGTTCGAAGGCACAAGACAGCGCCAAACAGCTAGATGCGTACTTGTCATGTTCAGCAGACAACATGGACTTGCTCAAGTCTTTTCCAGCTGTGTGCAAGTTGTCTGTTAAGTTAAACACACCCCTTCCAGCATCAGCAGCCTGCGAGAGGCTTTTTAGTATCGCAGGATTAGTCTTTAGCCCTAGAAGAGCGAGACTGAATGCATTCAATTTTGAAAACCAACTACTTTTGAGGATAAACCAAAGATTTCTAACTTCCTAAATATGACTGCTTTATGCATACCAGTTTAAGAAGGGAATAAGCTGTGGAGAAAAAAAAAGCACAAGCAGGGAAGAGAGGGTAGGAATGCTTTAAAGGGGAAGGGGCATATTTGATCTGTTTTTATTTACAAATATTTAAGCTCTGTGTTTTTAGGTGCTCTAATCACTTCTGTTTTTACATAAGAAATACTTGAATGTTGCGTACTGGTCTTTGAGATCTTCTTTTAGTTGCCCTAACAAGTTGAGGGTGAAAAGAAAATGTGTAACTTCCAAAAATGACTGCTTTATGCACACTAGTTTAAGAAGGTAATAAGCTGTGGAGGAAAAAAAAAAACAAGCAGGGAAGAGAAGGGAGGGATGCTTTAAAGGGGGAATTGACATACTTAATCTGTTTTTGTTTACAAAAAGTTACAGACAAAGGAATTGTGATTGTCCTTTAGGTTAATCATTTGAAATAATAAAAACAATATGTTCAAACTTTTGACTACTTTCTTTAATAACTACATAACACAATACTTGTACTTTTACTTTCAGTACTTGAGTAGTAAATTTTAAAATAAACTACTTGTAATACTTAAGTACAAAATTTTTTGAATACTTTAGTACTTCTACTTAAGTGTGGTGCTTAAAGAGCACTTCCACTTCTACTCAAGTCACTTTTTTGATAGAGCACTTGTACTTTTACTCAAGTCTTGGTCTCTAGTACTTTATACATCTCTGGTAATAACCATATATTGTCAATATTATAATATCAAGCTACCATAGATAAATCTGCAAATTTGAAAAATCGATTTGCATTATAGCTTGAGGCAAGGCAAATAAACAAATATCACAGACATGTTAGGTATCCTAAAATATGATTTTGTAGGTCTTATGTATTTACTTGCAAGAATGTAGCCCCTCCTCCTTCTGCTCACGCCAACGAGCAAACGCTGGCCCAATGTTGATCCTCGTCCTGCCTCGTTTCCTCTTTTTGCTTTCCTCCAAGAAAACCTTTGCTTTCTTATTTTTCTGTGCTGCTTCGGCCATGACTATAACATCTGGCAAACAAACGATAGTTGGGCTCGCACGTCCGAATTAAAGGAAGTGGGGGTGGTGGTGGAAGTGACGTATATGCCGTAAAGCAGTCGAATTTTGTAGTTCTTTTTGTTCTCGGGTTACTACCCGAAACCCGAAGTTTAAAAGTACGATTAAAAACGATACAGACCCCGTCAGGCTATGGCAGACGTGTCATTCAACCTATTGTAAGTCGATGTATCATCACAAGAGTCTTGAAAATATATTATGAAGGTTGAAAAGTTACCTAGTGCTGCTTTAAGATGTTTGTCAGGAATGGAATGGGGAGCTAGTCGGAAATCTTTACAAAGAATGTATTGCGCATTGATAAGGTCAGTTATCGATTATGGAAGTATTATTTATGGATCTGCATCAAAATCCTTGATTAAGAAAGTTGAAACTATTCAGGCACAATCATTAACAATATGTTGTGGGGCTTTTAGAACATCTCCTATATCAGCATTACAGGTGGAGGTAGGAGAGATGCCAAGTAATATACGTAAATTAAAATTAACAATGAATTATTGGATTAAAGGTCCCGTTTTTCGTGTTTTTTTGAAGCTTTGATTGTGTTTACAGTGTGCAATATAACGTGTTCATGTTTCGCGTGTAAAAAAACACAGTATTTTTCACACAATTTACTTATCTGTATACTGCCGTTTTCACTGTCCTCAAAACGGCTTGAAAGATTTCCCTGTTCTATGAAGTCCCTCCATCAGAAACACGTAAAGAGTTCTGATTGTGCCAGCGGTTCCCGTGTTGTGATTCGACAGCAGCTTAGGGCACGCAGAGCGCACGTTACCGGAAAGGTCACGCCTCTTACCATAACGGGGATGCATGCGCTCAATGATCTCTAAGTACAGCGTCCCTGGGAAAGCCAAACAAAGGTGACTTGACTCCGGGATGAAAATAACAGCGTCTCGACGACATGGCGACAAACAAACTATACGAACGCAACCGAACGCAACACTTCCTATTCTCCACACGGGAGCAACAAGACCACGCCCCCTTTTTCGCGTGTTCTTGTGGGCGGAGGTTAGTCGACATACTGCTCTACTGACGTAATTAAAGCAGCAAATACCAGGATGTAGTCCTAACCGGCCGTTCGCTGTAGGCTTTGAAAGGGAACTTCTGTTAAATAAAATATCTCGCTTGGCATTGAACTTTGAGCTTTATAATTTTACAGGTATTATAAATGCTCTAACAGCAACATTACACACTAACTAAAGTTTGAAAAATGGGATCACGAAGAACAGGACCTTTAATATTAAAGGGCATTCAGAGAAACATCCAGTCAAGGAAATTCTAAAAGAGTGCTGGGAATATGGAAATGATAATATCAATAGTTTTGGCTGGATAGCAAATAAAGAGGCTATGAATATGGGTATTATTGAAATTCTAGTTAGTCCCTCTATTGTGTGGTTGCCCTGCTCGCTTAATAAATAAACTCCAGCTGGTCCAAAACGCAGCAGCTCGAGTTCTTACTAGAACCAGGAAGTATGACCATATTAGCCCAGTTCTGTCAACACTGCACTGGCTGCCTATTAAACATCGCATACATTTTAAAATCTTACTTATTACTTACAAAGCACTAAATGGTTTAGCTCCCAATACTTGAGCGAGCTCTTAACATATTATACTCCATCACGTCTACTGCGGTCTCAAAAATCTGGCCAGTTGATAATACCGAGAATATCCAAATCAACTGCAGGCGGTCGATCCTTTTCCTATTTAGCACCTAAACTCTGGAACAGTCTTCCTAACATTGTTCGGGAAGCAGACACACTCTGTCAGTTTAAATCTAGACTTAAAACACATCTCTTTACTGTGGCATACACATAAAACACTTTTTCAATGAAATGATTGTTAGGCTGCATTAGCTAGGTCAGCCGGAACCGGGAACACTTCCCATAACACCTGATGTACTCATTACATCATCAGAAGAATGGCATCTACGCTAATGATAGTCTCTCTGTTTTATCCCGAGGTTTACTGCAGTCAGCCGGATCCGGGCCGTATCCAGATCAGATGGTGGACCTGCGCCCAGAGAAGACCAACACAGGACCCCGAAGTGTCTGAGAGACCGTGATTTGACTCCCCCTGCAACTGCCTCATCGACACGGCATCTCAATAAACCCGTCTCCGGCGTGTTGACTCCGATTGTTCGAATATTACAATTAAATAATACTTAAAGGTCCTGTTCTTCGTGATCCCATTTTTCAAACTTTAGTTAGTGTGTAATGTTGCTGTTAGAGCATTTATAATACCTGTAAAATTATAAAGCTCAAAGTTCAATGCCAAGCGAGATATTTTATTTAACAGAAGTTCCCTTTCAAAGCCTACAGCGAACGGCTGGTTTGGACTACATCCTGGTATTTGCTGCTTTAATTACGTCAGTAGAGCAGTATGTCGACTAACCTCCGCCCACAAGAACACGCGAAAAAGGGGGCGTGGTCTTGTTGCTCCCGCGTGGAGAATAGGAAGTGTTGCGTTCGGTTGCGTTCGTATAGTTTGTTTGTTGCCATGTCGTCGAGACGCTGTTATTTTCATCCCGGAGTCAAGTCACCTTTGTTTGGCTTTCCCAGGGACGCTGTACTTAGAGATCATTGAGCGCATGCATCCCCGTTATGGTAAGAGGCGCGACCTTTCCGGTAACGTGCGCTCTGCGTGCGCTAAGCTGCTGTCGAATCACAACACGGGAACTGCTGGCACAATCAGAACTCTTTACGTGTTTCTGAAGGAGGGACTTCATAGAACAGGGAAATCTTTCAAGCCGTTTTGAGGACAGTGAAAACAGCAGTATACAGATAAGTAAATTGTGTGAAAAATACTGTGTTTTTTTACACGCGAAACATGAACACATGTTATATTGCACACTGTAAACACAATCAAAGCTTCAAAAAAACACGAAAAACGGGACCTTTAAATCGATATGTCATCCTCAATAAACCCGTCTCCAGCGCGTTGCCTCCGATCATTCGAATATTGCACTTTAATAATTATTTAATCATCATCATCCTCAATAAATCCGTCTCCAGCATGTTGCCCCCGGTCCCTCGAATATTCCGATCTATTATGACCTCTGAGTTGTAAAGCTGCCAGAATAATAATAATAATAATACGCTGTTTGTTAACTGGCCAGAGGAGAACTGGCACCCCGACTGAGCCTGGTTTCTGCCAAGGTTTATTTTTCTCCATTAGGTCACCTAATGGGGTTTTGGTTTCCTTGCCACTGTTGCCTCTGGCTTGGCGTGCTCAGTTGGGGACACTAAATTTTTCAACTAAACATCGAAATAAATCTAAATAATAAACTAAATTAACCATTTAAACTAAATTACTGATCGAATTATTGATCTAAAGCCCACACTGTCACTGAATGATAATTGAAATGAACTGATGACATCAGCGTTTTTTCCAGAATGGCTATACAGCTGAATAAAATTATGCTGCATTATTTTCCTGTTTAACACTGTAAAGCTGCTTTGAAACAATCTACATTGTTAAAAGCGCTATATAAATAAAGTTGACTTGACTTGACTTGACTATTGTAATGTCAAATATTCCCCCTTGGCTGCTACCTTTACCTCAAGTCTATTTTTATATTCAACATAAAATTAAAAATTAAAAGTCTATACCGAAGGAAGTTGTTGTTCAGGAGTATTTGGATCAAGCATACTCCTCAATGCTCCATATATACACAGATGGGTCAAAGGATCCTACATCAGGACATACAGCTGCAGCTGTATATATTCAGAAATTCCAAGTTGAAATTCAGAAAAGAACAAATAATTTTACTTCTGTTTTTACTACTGAGCTGATAGCAATTTTATTGGCAATTCATTGGGTGGAGGAAGTTAAGCCGATAAGGGCAGTTATTTGTTCAGACTCTCTGTCAGCTTTAAATAGTTTAGTAAGTGGACAGTCAACAACAAGACAAGAATTAATATATGAGATACTTATAAATCTATTTAGAATACAGAAAATGGGTATAGTCTTAGTGTTCATATGGGTACCTGCACATGTGGGAGTACAAGGTAAGGAAATGGTTGACAAATTGGCCAAACAGGCATTACAGCATAGGAATGTTGATTTGCAAATTCTACTTAGTAAAGTAGAAATAAAAGGAATAATTAAAGAACACATGAATAAAAAGTGTCAAGTAATGTGGGACAGGGAAAAGAAGGTTAGACATCTATATAAAATTCAAAAACAAGTTGGTAAAGGGAGAGAAAGTTTTAATAGCAGGAAAGAAGACATAATTATTTCAAGACTCCGTATAGGACATTCTGGGTTAAATAATTCATTGTTTACAATAGGGAAACATCAAACTGGATTATGTACATCATGTAGTGAAGCAGAGACAATTGAGCATGTACTTTTACATTGTGTAGGATTTGTAAGGGAAAGAGAAGTGTTAAAATTAAAAGATACAGGTTTAGTCAATTTCAATTTATCAAATATTTTAAGTTGTGCCTCAGGACAATCAAATATACAGAGAGACAGGGGCGTCGCACCCGTGGGGGATTCCCGGTGAGAGGGTTCAACACCCACACTTTTCTGCAGTTTTCCCGCAGTTTTGCACAAACGCTTTAGGGATGTCACAATTCTCATTATAATATTGAACCGTTCGGTACGGCATTCACGGTTCAATTCGCGCTTGATTGCGTTGTTTTTTTTTTTTTTTTTTTTGTGCAGTGTGCCTTTGAGTGTACGCGCTGATATGAGCAAATATCCATTCACTATACACAGTGCTAGACACGCTTGCAATGGTGGTGTCAGAGAGTTATAATCACGGAACACTAGTTATTCACAACCAAGAAAATTCATTATTTGCATGCGTTTTAAAGCCTTGCCGGTTATTCACGTGCTTATGCACCGTTTTAACGCGCAGAGCGCGCGCACTAAACTTTACTGCGCTAATACTGTCAAATACACACAAGGTTAACATAAACACAGTCGGTTATGTGTAAAGTGAAAGTAAATTCGCGCGTGTCTGTATATTAGATGCACGTCATACATTGACAGCAGCGCAGTTTCGTGGTTTTTTAGAGTGAGTAAATAATGACATCATTTTAGAGGTGAAACCTCTAAAATTATGTCATTATTTACTCACTCTAATGTTGTTCCAAACCTGTATTCATTTCTTCAGTTGAATACCAGACAGTTGATGGTAGCCATTGACTTCCATATTATTTCCTACTATGGAGATTTTAATGTTAATAAAACTACAAAAGACATAGAAAATCACTTTGTTCTTGACTGAAAAACTATACAGTAGCTTTAATAAGAATCAGTGTATATTTTATAGTGAAGTCAATGTAGTGTTTTATTTTTGCATTTATTCATTACATTTCATATTTAAATGCTGCTGTACAGCTTTGAGCTGCCAGTGTAAATCTTTATATATATTTATTATATATTATACTATTCACTATAGGAATGTGTACAAGGTTTTTTTTAAGTAAAGTTTTAAGTTTAAGTAAGGGTTTTCAAGTCTTTTAAGTAAAATAAAAAAGTAGCATTTTTTTTTCTCCTTAACCTCTTTCTGTTCCCGTCGCCTAAGAATAGAATAGCAAAAAACTGATGTGACAAGCCATCAGAACCGAACCGAACACCGTGGTTGAAATGTGTATATATATATGTTATACCTTTTGTACCCTTCTGTCATTGTATTCATCGTTTTTATTGTTAACAAACAAACCACATCCATCCCCCACACTTTTGAAAAGCTTGCTACGCCTCTGCAGAGAGAAATACTAGGGTAAGGATAACAGGATTGGATAGGAGAATTTAAATCACAGTTTTGATTTAAATATATATATATATTTTTTTTTTTCCGTTCTTTCCTCCGCATTGATGCTTCACACTCCACTCCAGTCCATTAAACCCTACAAGAAGAAGAAGTGCATCTGTTGTGATTCTGCTGGAGAAAGGTTTGTGTTTAAAGCTTTTAAAGTGTTTAAAGCAAATCAGAATAATTGATATATCATTAAATGCAACTTTGCATTGATTTATCTAAGATTAATCAACTTTGTGTGAGTGTAACGATATATCCACTGGAGGCAAGTAGTTGGACCCAAATGCAGCTTTATTCCAAATTAAACATAAATCTTAACATAAATCAAAACAAGGACTTGGCATTAACTATAACTAAACTCACCGACAGCGGGTTACAACATGTAAACATGAGGGCTTAAATACACACACAGACTAATGACAAGAGACACCTGTGAACAGTGATGAGACAATGAACCAATGACATGACAACACATGAGGGCATGGAAATCACGTGACAAGACCAGGAAGTGCATGACAAGACTGTGAACATAACACACTAAAACAGAACCAAGAACAAGATAAAACTAAACCATGAACAATGAACATGAACCAACACCAAAACACCCTGTGACAGATCCCCCCCTCTATGGGCGGCCCCTGACGCCCAAACAATACCACAACACCAATGGCCTAACAAAGAGTCTCAACAAAAAAGTCTTGGGGGGGCGGTCTTGGGGGAGGGATGGTGGGCCAGGCCCGTGCAGGGGCACCGGACCCAGACATGACCTGGACGGGCCTGGGAGCGTGGGCGGACCTGGACCCTGAGGCGTGGGCGGACCTGGACCCTGAGGCCTGGACCCTGTGGCGTGGGCGGACCTGGACCCTGTGGCGTGGGCGGACCTGGACCCTGTGGCGTGGGCGGACCTGGACCCTGTGGCGTGGGCCCTGAGGCGTGGGCGGACCTGGACCCTGAGGCGTGGGCGGACCTGGACCCTGAGGCGTGGGCGGACCTGGACCCTGTGGCGTGGGCGGACCTGGACCCTGTGGCGTGGGCGGACCTGGACCCTGTGGCGTGGGCGGACCTGGACCCTGTGGCGTGGGCGGACCTGGACCCTGTGGCGTGGGCGGACCTGGACCCTGTGGCGGGGGGCGGACCTGGACCCTGTGGCTTGGGCGGACCTGGATTCTGTGGCGTGGGCGGACCTGGACCCTGTGGCGTGGGCGGACCTGGACCCTGTGGCGTAGGAGGACCTGGACCCTGTGGCGTGGGAGGACCTGGACCCTCAGGCGTGGGAGGACCTGGACCCTCAGGCGTGGGAGGACCTGGACCCTCAGGCGTGGGAGGACCTGGACCCTCAGGCGTGGGAGGACCTGGACCCTCAGGCGTGGGAGGACCTGGACCCTCAGGCGTGGGAGGACCTGGACCCTCAGGCGTGGGAGGACCTGGACCCTCAGGCGTGGGAGGACCTGGACCCTCAGGCGTGGGAGGACCTGGACCCTCAGGCGTGGGAGGACCTGGACCCTCAGGCGTGGGAGGACCTGGACCCTCAGGCGTGGGAGGACCTGGACCCTCAGGCGTGGGAGGACCTGGACCCTCAGGCGTGGGAGGCCATGGACCCTCAGGCGTGGGAGGCCATGGACCCTCAGGCGTGGGAGGCCATGGACCCTCAGGCGTGGGAGGCCATGGACGCTCAGGCGTGGGAGGCCATGGACCCTCAGGCGTGGGAGGCCATGGCGGCAACGGCAGTTCACCGGGCCATGGCGGCAACGGCAGTTCATCGGGCCATGGCGGTAACGGTAACAATTTTCTTGGGCAGGACAGTGGGGCCGTGGGCTGGAGCCTGGACGGGGCCTTGGGCTGGAGCCTGGACGGGGCCTTGGGCTGGAGCCTGGACTTGGGCTGGAGCAGATGACTCTGGCTGGGTTGTGGTGGGTACTGTGGGGTTGTGGGGCCCCTCCTCCACAGTCCCCACCATAAAAGTTGACCCACCCAACTGCAGTGCAAAGTCAATATATCTGGTCAGAGTCCATGGCACAGTGCTCTCAGGCATTAAATAACTTAAAAGGTCATTGAGTCCATGGCGAAAAATGCCCTTGAGAGCAGCATCATTAAAATCAACCTTGTGACAGAGCCCACAAAATTCCTCCACATAGTTCTCTATGGATCGCTGGCCTTGGCGTTGGCGAAACATGGAAACTGCTGGGTCCATTGTTGGCGGTCAAGTATTCTGTAACGATATATCCACTGGAGGCAAGTAGTTGGACCCAAATGCAGCTTTATTCCAAATTAAACATAAATCTTAACATAAATCAAAACAAGGACTTGGCATTAACTATAACTAAACTCACCGACAGCGGGTTACAACATTCAATACTTGACAAAGACACATGGCAAACATGAGGGCTTAAATACACACACAGACTAATGACAAGACAAGTGACACCTGTGAACAGTGATGAGACAATGAACCAATGACATGACAACACATGAGGGCATGGGAATCACGTGACAAGACCAGGAAGTGCATGACAAGACTGTGAACATAACACACTAAAACAGAACCAAGAACAAGATAAAACTAAACCATGAACAATGAACAATGAACATGAACCAACACCAAAACACCCTGTGACAGTGAGTAAGTAACATAATAAACTCATGAGTAACAGAAGGAGCGACTCACCTTGCTCTTTATCGTGAATAAGTTCAAACATGAATTTAGTCTTTTGCGAGTGACGAGAGAACCGGAGCTTTCGACTCTCCAAGTCAATTGAACCGATTGATTCACAACAAATAATTCTGTGATTCGAAGCGCTCTATTTCTATTTCTGTTTCAATTTCTACAAATCATTAAATAACTAAACTGACTAATATATCAAGGGTCTGTATAATTTGCATTATAATATTAATATGTACTGTTTTTAATCTAAACAGGTGATTTAGGTCCATTAACTCTTGCTCTGACTGATGAATGTATCCATGAAAATACAATACTCTTTAACAGAAATATGCTTACATTTAAAGGTCCCATGGCATGGCATTTTTCTATTATTTTATAATGTTTCCTGAGGTGTACTTATATTGTTAGTATGATTTTTACATCATAAAATGTCATAATTTAGAAATAAAAGGCATTTGTTCAATACTGATGTTTGCCCTGTGGCTGAATGCCCTGTTTCAAGAGGCGTGTCTGCTGTGAGACTTCAGTAAAAATGCCCACTGTTGTGATTGGCTGACATCTTTGCATTTGAAATGAGCGGAGGGGGCGTGGTTTAACGAGGTCTACGAGGCACGAGCTGCTGCCAGAGAGACGGATGGACCTGAGTTCACTTCTCATCAGTTCTGTCAGTCTCAGTTCAGTGAACTGTTGTAGTTACTAGCATATACTTCAGGTTATTAGTCTATTTCTAGTCGGAGGGACTGTCACTCATGTCAGAAAGTTAGTAACTTTAGTAAATTATGGATCAGCGCTGACTGGAGACGCGAACCGTTTAGAACGATTCAGTCCGATTTGGTGAACTGATTCGGTTCACTAAAAAGAACCGGTTCAAAAGAAAGATAGTTCGCGAACCGGACATCACTAATGTACCAGAGACTGAGCTCAGCTATTGCTAACAAAGTTATTTATAGTAACTTCTGAGTTATGAGAGCACTGTCTGTCAGCGCGAGTTTATTGTGTTTGTATCTGAGAGTTCTGAATAAACACGAGTCCCAGTCACACCGAGTCCGTCTTCATCATTATTACCAACTTTGTAACACATGCAAAGTACCATTACAGCTGTCGAGATGAACGAGTTACGAGTAAGTGTTGATTATAGCATTATTTTTTAGATATGTTCCTATCATATGAAAAGCGTCAGTGACGGGCATTGAGTACACTGCGCAAACAAAGACAACAGCAGTAATCAAATGTAATCCAGTTTATTGTGGGGAAAGCTGCCTAGCCCGGATATGCTCACGGTTATCCCCCTTCTGCTTAATCTCGCGCCGCGTAAGGCGCCTCCGCTGTGGGCAGATGCAGTACTGGGGGTCGGGGATGTTGAAGGCCGACCGGCCAGTGCAGCCCGAGCTTCGGCGTGTGTGAGGTTTATCTCTAAAGATGTTACTCGGTAACACTTTATTTTGATGGTCCCCCTATAGATAGTCTATAGACAGTCTGCTGACTATAAGTTACTTTACAAGTACATATCTACTTACTCTCATCAGGGTAGAATCTGTAGATTGTCTATTAAATGTTTTATAGCAATCATTACACTGTATGCAATATGTAAACAGCCATTAAACATTCTGTCAGTAAAGTGTTACCAATGTGTTATCTGTTTAGGTTGTAGATGTTCAACAGCGTATTAGCAGACATGCAACAAATCCTCAATAAGGTATCAGTACTTTAAAGTACAGCAAAATAACAGCTTTTAAGTAGTCAGTATGTAGCTATTAACCAGTGTATCAACAGACTTTCAGTAAACATTCAGTTGTCTATTAGTAGCAACAGAACATAATTTCAAGTGTTACTTACCCTTGATCTTTTGCTTTCGCAAAGATTTTCAGGAGTGCTCTACTGACTGTTTGTTGCATATAAATTACCTTTCAGTAGACTGTCAGTTTACTTTGAGGTCAATTCATATATTCCTCTGTTGACACATTAGGCCCATCAAAATGAAGTGAAAAACAAAGAAATGCTGTTGAATGACTCTTACAGGCTACTACTAGTCATCAGATTTTCAACAGACAGTCAATAGATACAATAGATATTACAGACACTGATAACTATTTGGTTTCATATTAAAGGTGCACTGTGTAAATGTTAGCGCCATCTAGTGGTGAGGTTGTGAATTGCAACCACCCACCGCTCAGCCCTCCCTTTCGAAGCAAATAGAGAAGCTACGGTGGCCTACACGGGACGAAGATGTCGTCATCAGAGAGAGCAGAGGGACTAGCGCATTGTAGATAAGTTTGTCCATTTAGGGCTACGGTAGAAACATGGCAGCACAAAATGGTGACTTCACTGTACGGAGCCCGCAGTGTATGTAGATAGAAATGGATCATTCTAAATAATAAAAACATAACAGTACATTAAGTACATTCATTTATACACCACTGAAAACATGGTTAAGTATTTATATTGCATTTCTGTCAATAGATCCTCACAAATACTACACACTGCCCAGGTGAAAAAGAAATATATTTAAATTGTGCTTTTTTGGACATATTTATTACATTTAAATTATACTATACTAAATGCATATTAAATGTATTATTTTGAAACAACTTTAAGTATATTAAGTGCATTTTAAGATATGCTTAAGATCAATTTTAAGCTATTTGCAATATATTTTAATATATTAAATTGTGCTAAAATGGAACAACTTTAAGTACATTTAGTGCAATTTAAATGTATTTCTTTAAAATTAATTTAAAATATATTTTTAATAATTCATTTTAATGCACTTCAAGAACATTTTAATAGCATTTTTAGTACATTAGAAATGCATTAGTATTACACTACTAGTATATTATAAAGCTGTTTTTTCAGTATTCAAAATGGTATAAAAAGGTGCAAAATTATTAAATATAAATGTTAAGACACATACACACTTTGAAATCTAGAACACTTTAATGTACTATATCATTATATACATTACAAAATAAATTCCTTGAGTACATTAAAAAAGTACAGCAGCATACATAATCTCTTGACAAATACATTATAATAAATGAAAGATTTCATCCACTTGTAGAACATTTAAGTTATACCTATATTACTGAAAAGCACACTATGAATATGACATTGAATAAAAGTCAGAAACAAAACCCAGGTGAAAAAGACATACTATTAAATGTATTAGAAATGCAATTGAAATTCAGGTAGTATGTGTATATTATATTTGAATTGTACTAAAAACATACAAGTACATTTTTAATACATTTAATAGTGTCTTTTTCATCTGGGACTTTTTTTATTTATTTAACAAACAAGCCTGCAAAAGGCTGAACCAATTAAAGAAACAGAAGAGTTTAAATGCCACATCATCTTCAAGTGGACGCTCACTTCGGAGTACGACTTGCATTTTCTGCAACTGAGGGCTTGCGATTCAGACACCGTAATGTTTGAAGACTTCTTTATCACAGGATCTGTGAAAGGGAAAAAATAATTTATATAAAATTAATCAATGATTAACAGTTATGCAGCCATGTTTGAATATAATATTTAATATATAATTTACATAGATATGCATTACAATTTCGTGACTTCTCAGTTTACCTTTCAAATCTTTGACTATATCTTCATCAAGCTTGTCCATTTGTGTCCTCTTGTCTGTCGTCACTATACAGCACTCTATGAGTTACAATGAACATAAGATTAGAAGAAGAGAAATACCTGAACCTGGTATATAACCTGAAATACACAGGTTGCATTATTGCTTCAAATAACAATATCAGTGACTGATGAATCTCTACTCACTGATATTGTTATTTGAAGCAATAATGCAACCTGTGTATTTCAGATTATATACCAGGTTCGGGTATTTCAACATATATAAATGCAGTTCAATTACCATTTACATCACTTTGTAGGCCAAAACACGGAAGCGAGTTAGCATTTGGCACTTTCGGTTCTCTCGTACCGAAGTCAATGTGTTTTTTGAATGCGTTTTTGTTTAAATGGCTGAAATAAGGTCTGTGGTGAACACAACCTCAAGACACTTTCACGTTTTATTCTACGACATAACAAAACATCAGTATTACCCCTGCGCCACTTTATTGTGGTTTATTTTAACCTATATTTCCAATTAATGTGTCTATTTTGGTCATGATAACATGCATTCTAGGGATGGGCAACAGTGGTCGAGTAATCGAGTACTCGAACGTGACAGCGATCATCGATCATGAGAACGATGATCGCCCTGAAAAAAATATATTTGTCTCTTTTTTTTATTGGTTATTGCGTCGTTTTGCGCTGTACCGGAGGTCTGATTGGTTAGCGTTATACAGCACGCCTCCTGACCGCGGCGAAATAAAGTGAAACTGAGGCGTGCACTGCAGTGATGTCTTGAATCTCTGTGATCATTAAATGGTTGGTGCAAGATGTGCAGCGCCAATCATAGCATTATAATGAGAACACGATGGAAATGGAATGCTGTAAATGATCTGTGCTTAGTTCCCCGTGTATCAGCTGATCCACAGAGAAACTAGCGAGAACACTCAGACTAGCGAGAACACTCAGACTAGCGAGTGAAGTTCATGTGCGCATTCGCGTCCTTTTCTGCAGATGCACGTTGTAAGATTACTTTTATGTTGTCTATCTGATTAATCTAATATAAGAAGCTTTTGGTTGAGCTTAATAAGCTAGCAAAGCGCTGTTATACCGGCTGTTGTTCATTCTCTTCAGTTTCAGCTCAAACGCATATTTCATGCTTGACATGATGGTTTAGAGTCAAGTCAAGTCAACTTTATTTATATAGCGCTTTTAACAATGTAGATTGTTTCAAAGCAGCTTTACAGTGTTAAACAGGAAAATAATGCAGCATAATTTTAATCAGCTGTATAGCCATTCTGGAAACATTTCAAGTATCATACAGTGATAGTGTGGGCGTTAGATCAATAATTCGATCAGTAATTTAGTTTAAATGGTTAATTTAGTTTAAAATTTTCAACTAAACATCGAAATAAATCTAAATAATAATGTCCCCAACTGAGCACGCCAAGCCAGAGGCAACAGTGGCAAGGAAACCAAAACCCCATTAGGTGACCTAATGGAGAAAAATAAACCTTGGGAGAAACCAGGCTCAGTCGGGGTACCAGTTCTCCTCTGGCCAATTAACAAACAGCGTATTATTATTATTATTCTGGCAGCTTTACAGCTCGGAGGTCATAATAGATCAGAATATTCGAATGATCGGAGGCAACACGCTGGAGACGGGTTTATTGAGGATGACATATCGATTTAAGTATTATTTAATTGTAATATTCGAACAATCTGAGTCAACACGCCGGGTTTATTGAGATGCCGTGTCGATGAGGCAGTTGCAGGGGGAGTCTAATCACGGTCTCTCAGACACTTCGGGGTCCTGTGTTGGTCTTCTCTGGGCGCAGGTCCACCATCTGAACTGGATACGGCCTTGGGATAAAACAGAGAGACTATCATTAGCGTAGATGCCATTCTTCTGATGATGTCACGAGTACATCAGGTGTTATGGGAAGTGTTCCCGGTTCCGGCTGACCTAGTTAATGCAGCCTAATAATCATTTCATTGAAAAAGTGTTTTATGTGTATGCCACAGTAAAGAGATGTGTTTTTAGTCTAGATTTAAACTGACAGAGTGTGTCTGCTTCCCGAACAATGTTAGGAAGACTGTTCCAGAGTTTAGGTGCTAAATAGGAAAAGGATCGACCGCCTGCAGTTGATTTGGATATTCTCGGTATTATCAACTGGCCAGAATTTTGAGACCGCAGTAGACGTGATGGAGTATAATATGTTAAGAGCTCGCTCAAGTATTGGGGAGCTATACCATTTAGTGCTTTGTAAGTAATAAGTAAGATTTTAAAATGTATGCGATGTTTAATAGGCAGCCAGTGCAGTGTTGACATAACTGGGCTAATATGGTCATACTTCCTGGTTCTAGTAAGAACTCGAGCTGCTGCGTTTTGGACCAGCTGGAGTTTATTTATTAAGCGAGCAGAGCAACCACCCAGTAGAGCATTACAATAATCTAACCTTGAGGTCATGAACGCATGAACTAACTGTTCAGCATTTTGCATTGAGAGCATGTGCCGTAATTTAGATATATTTTTAAGATGGTAGAAAGCAGTTTTACAGATTCTAGAAACGTGGCTTTCAAACGAAAGATTGGTATCAAAGAGCACACCCAGGTTCCTCACTGACGACGAGGACTTGACAGAACAGCCATCAAGTGTTAGACAGTATTCTAGGTTACTACTTGTGGAGCTTTTTGGTCCAATAATTAAAAATTCAGTTTTTTCTGAATTGAGTTGCAAGAAATTACCGGTCATCCAATGTTTTATATCAGCTATGCATTCCGTTAATCTTGTGAATTGGTAAGTTTCTTCAGGGCGTGAAGAAATATAGAGCTGAGTATCGTCAGCATAACAATGAAAACTAACGCCATGCTTCCTAATGATATCTCCCAGTGGTAGCATGTACAGGGTGAAGAGTAGCGGTCCTAGCACTGAGCCTTGTGGTACTCCATACTGAACTTGCGATCGGTGTGACATATCTTCATTTACTACTACAAACTGATAACGGTCGTAAAGGTATGATTTAAACCATGATAATGCAATTCCACTAATACCTACATAATTTTCGAGTCTATTCAAAAGAATGTTGTGGTCGATAGTATCAAATGCAGCGCTAAGATCGAGTAACACTAATAGAGAGATACAGCCACGATTGGATGATAAGAGTAAATCATTTGTAACTCTGATGAGAGCAGTCTCAGTACTATGATACGGTCTAAATCCTGACTGGAAATCCTCACAGATACCATTTCTTTCTAAAAAGGAACATAATTGTGAAGACACTGCCTTTTCAAGTATTTTTGACAGAAAGGGTAGATTTGAGATTGGTCTATAATTGACTAAATCTGTAGGATCAAGTTGCGGTTTTTTAATAAGTGGTTTAATAATAGCCAACTTAAACGTTTTCGGTACATATCCTAATGACAAAGATGAATTAATGATATTAAGAAGAGGATCTATGACCTCTGGTAGCATCTCTTTTAATAGCCTAGTTGGTATAGGGTCGAGCATACATGTTGTTGATTTAGATGATTTAACGAGTTTAGCCAATTCTTCTTCTCCTATAGCAGTGAATGAGTGTAATTTTTCCTTAGTGACACTACAATGCTCTGTCTGATGTGATGCGGTAGTAGACGGCTGCATGGTTAAAAAATTTTTCCTAATATTATCAATCTTACATGTGAAGAAGTTCATAAAGTCATTACTGCTGTGCTGTTTACAATCTCTCAGAAGTTGAAGCTTTATTTTTGGTTAATTTAGCCACTGTATCGAATAAATACCTTGGGTTGTGTTTGTTTTCTTCCAAGAGAGTTGAGAAATAAGCAGATCTAGCAGTTTTTACGGCCTTTCTGTATGTGATCATGTGCTCTTTCCACGAATTACGAAATACGTCTAATTTTGTTTTCTTCCAGCTGCGCTCCATTTTTCTGGCTGCTGTTTTAAGGGCCCGGGTGTGCTCGTTGTACCACGGCGTTGGACTATTTTCTTTAATCTTCTTTAAGCGCAGAGGAGCAACTGTGTCTAAAGTACTGGAAAAGAGAGAGTCAATAGTTTCTGTTGCAACATCGAGTTCTCCTATACTATCTGGTATGCTGAGCAGATGATACTGATGAGGAAGATTATTTAAAAAGCAATCTTTAGTAGCGGCAGTGATTGTCCTGCCATTTTTAAAGCGAGGGGGCGGCTTTGCAACCTTAGCTAAATTAAGTATACATGATACTAAGTAATGATCTGAGATGTCATCGCTCTGCTGCAGAATTTCAACGGTATCAACATTTATTCCATGTGACAATATTAGGTCTAAAGTATGATTATGGCGATGAGTGGCTCCTGACACGTGTTGCCCAACTCCAATAGAGTTTAGTGTGTCTTTAAATGCTAATCCCAATACGTCTTTTCCGTTGTCTACATGGATATTAAAATCACCAACAATTAGTACTTTATCTACAGCCAGTACTAACTCTGATAGAAAATCAGCAAATTCTTTGATAAAGTCTGTATTATGCCCTGGTGGCCTGTATACAGTAGCTAACACAAATGTTGAACGGGTTTTATCATGTACACTACATAGCGTTACATAAAGCACCAAAACTTCGAAGGAATTATATTTGAAACTAGACTTCTGAGTAATGTTGGGGTAACAGCTTAGGACCCAGGACCAGTAGTGAAAAATGAAGACCAGGAGTCAGATTAATTAAAGAAAATTTTACTGAAGAATAGTTTGCAGTTTCATCAGCAGAAGCCAGCTCAAGAGGAGTTCGTAGGCCACGCTCCCTCTAACAGTCTCCCCGCCTCCGTCTAACGTACATACAATTTTCTGAACAGTTATACGGTTTTCAAGGTCTAGACACGTCATTACTGCCATGTGGAATGATTCTGTTCCCTTTCAAAAGCTACACTCAATGCTGCATAAGCTTATGCAAATGGGAATGTCTTTGACATAACCAGCTGTGAAAATAGTGTGAAAACACGTCAATGAAATTGACCCGGAGGTATTTATAGCCTCGGCCGGTGACGTCATAGGCGCACCTGCTGCACGAGGCTATAAATAGATGAGCTTCAGCTGGAGCAAACCAGGTCTTTTTGTTTTCAGACCAACTCTGTGTTATGGTGTGTTACAAAGTCTCTGAAAAAAAAAAAAAAAAAAAAAAATTCTCTCTCTCTTTCAAGTCTCAACTCGAGATCTTTGTTAGGAGTTAGTTTTCAACATGGCAGTGTGCAGATTTCTCTCTCTTTCTCATCTCTGTTACAAAGAAACATAAGTGGAAAGAGTTCTAGTTAAATCTGATCAGTTGGAAACAAGTCAGCAGAGTAAAACGCTGTATATCCATGTTCTCTTTCAAATAACAGAACTGGATGCACACGTGTATTGCTGTGTGTGTTTAGGGAAAAGCATGCGGTCGCTGCATTGAGTCAGACGAGTGCGGGCATTGCAAGCCTTTACAGTTAGAATGCTTTATGCTCGTCTGGGCTACTTTCAGTCCGCACCAGTTTTCGGAGCTCTCGAATGGGTTTGTTGACGAGCAAGAGACGGGTCCGTCCCTTTCGCTTGCTCGCTCAACAAATGCATGTTTCCCCGCGTGATCCCGAAGCGCGCTCCGGCGTTTCTTCGGCTCGCGCGGGGAATGATGATGAATCTCTGGGTCCGCGGACCTCGAGCAGCCGCCTGCGATCGTTCCTCACATGATAGTGAATCCATACGAGGAATTTATCGAGGTGGTTGTTCGCGCGGTGGCCAGGGCAGTTTGTCTGGTACCGTGAATGAGAGATCCCCGAACGCAGTGAGCTTGAGGTTTCTGTCTAGAGAAAAAAAAAAAAAAAAAAACATTTACTTCACGTGTTTTTGTACCCTTGACGTCGACATTTTCGACTATCATGGGTGCGAAATCGCGTGGATATGTGAGAATACCCCAGGTGGGAAACGCTCACGAGCTATCTCTCGCCTGGGTCTGCATTTTCATTAAAGAGACATACCTCCCCATAAAGCCATGTAGAAAATAAACGTCGGCTGTCATGGGCAAAGCTTATATATATGAATTATATATTGTATATTATTTTATATGGAATATATATATATATATATTATTTTATATGGAATATATATTGTATATGATTTATATAAGAATAATAAATATAAAGGGCCAGGCTGGTGCTGCGCTGCACACTATGGCTGTCTTGCAAGCATATCAGGCTGACCTTCTGAAGGATTTGAGTGGTTCATTTGGTGACTCAGTTAACTCTGTAGTGGCCAGATTTAAAGGAGTGGAAGAAACATGAGGAAGTGTTCACTCAGTTTCTTCCTCAATGCACTCAAGGGGAGGGGCTATCAGCCACACAACCTCTCTTCAGTCCTTTAAGATTTAGGGGGGTAATAAGCAGAGTGTGGCGAGTCGCGCTCTCCCTCGTAAAGACTGGAGACCGGCTCGTCATCCTCAACAACCTCCCAGGGCAGACTTCGGGACTGTCATCAATATAAGAAGTCCGGTGGTCTGGTGCCCAGTCTGCCCCCACGGGACAGGGCGTGTCAAACATTTGCTCGCCCCACCCCGTTATCCTCAAAACTACTCCATCCCCGCCGCCTCTGGTGATTCGGGGGGGCAGTGGTTTCCGGTGAAATGTTAGACGTTCAGTGTTTAAATCCTGCTATCATCCAGGACATAGAACGTCTAACATCCCCTCAACAGGAAGTGTTAAAATTGTCACTCTCAGAGTCTCAGGCAGCGTGTGAACTTCTGCCAGGCGTTTCTGCATGGGTGTTAAGCACAGTAAAAATTAGTAAACTAATTTATTTGTCATCCTCCTTGTTTGAACGGCGTGGTCTCCACTTCCGTGAAGGCGGAGTTGGCGTTCGTACTGTCACAAGTGACAGCAGTTACTTCCTGGTCCCCAGTAGGGTGGGGGGGGGTGTCTAATCTCAGATCTTCGAGTCTTAAACCGTGAAGCAGTTAAAGTACTCAAGGTCAAGATGTTACAGTGAAGGCGGTCGTGTCGCATATTCAACATTGTGATTGGATTCGGCACGATTGATCCGAAGGACGCATGTATTCGCATATAAAGTCTGCCACAACACAGGAAGTTCCTGAGGTTCGCTCTTGGGGGCAAAAGCTTACCAATTTCGGGTCTTCCATTTGGCTAGCCTTGTAACCGCACATAAACAAAATGTATGGATGTATTACCGGCTCCATTGGGATTCCGGGGCATTCAAATTTTGAATTACAAAGGCGATTGCTAAAATCACATGAGATGGTGCTTCAACACAGTGTGTTGGCTCATCTAGTTTCTCTAGGGTTGAGACTCAACACCAAGAAAAGTGTTCTTTCTCCTGCCCAGAGAACGACTTATCTAGGGTTTGTTCGGTTTTTGGTCACAAGGTGGGCACAATGGTTTCCCGCTTGAATCAAGACCATTCAGTATTCCCTGAGCAAAGTCAGGCTAGACCAAGATCTTACTGATCATCAGCACCAGAGTGTTAGTTCTAATGGCATCAGCATCCACGGGTTTCCCTTTGGGGTTGTTGCACATAAGACCGTTTCAGTTGTGGCTCAAAGCCAGAGGACTTAGGGCCAATCCTCAGGCAAATAAAGTGGCGCGCCATGTGGCTTCGTACACTAACTATGTGGTTCAGACCCCGGTTTTTGCCTTGGGTCCCACTCTAGGCGTACCTTGTCGTCGCAAGTTGCTAACGACGGACGCTTCCCTGACGGGCTGGGGTGCGGCCTTAAGTGGTCGTCCAGCCCAACGGGAATGGGAGGGTCATCAACTCAGTTGGCACATCAACTGCCTCGAGTTGACGGCTGTATTTCTGGCCCAATTGAGGGGCTGTCATGTCCTAGTGCGGGTGGACAGTACAGCTAAATATCTTGTATATAATCACCAGGGGGGTCTGTGCTCACGCTATCAGAATAGCGAGACAGATTTCAGGGCTCCAGAGTGCGACTAAATGGTCGCATTTTGCGACTAAAATTTGAGAGTGTGCGACTGAATTTTACATCCAGTCGCACATGTGCGACCAGTAAATTTGCCTGCTGTCGGTACTGGAGAAATTAAGAAAATACACTTACTAATTATAATTGATAGACGTTATGTCTCGAAAATTCTATCTTTGCCAGCCGTTTCTATATGAGATAATATTAAACCATTTGTCCGTGATGCATTTTTGCCATTCGCAATCCAGAAGAGAGAGAAAGCGAGTGAGCTCTCTCACGTGGAGCTACAGCGAACGCAACACCACAGTCAGCTTAATGAGTGACGATGGCCAAGAACTACACAAAAGTTTAGTCTGCTTAAACTTTAGGGATGTGCTGTGATATTAATCTAATTTTATTTTCGATTTTGGCTTCCAAGAATTATAAAAAGATGGTATGAGGTAAAACTATTCCGTGTTCAGTCGAGCTCATCCTTCCCTTCACAGCTGCGCTGTCATTTCTCATTAAACCTAAACTAAACGTCAGATTCAGTGATTGTTGTAAACTGTAGTCTCTACTGTTGCTAAACTGCGGGATGTGTTTGATAATAAAGAGCTATTAAATGCACAATAATCCGCACAAGAGACGCTGTTTCCAACTTCAAGGCGGTTTATGTGTGTGTGCTGCGAAATGGACCGACTTGCACTTAATATTTATAGGCTTCGTGTGCGCTTCTAAACCATCAAATAAACAACAAATAGCCGGTGTCAAAATGACCGGATTGGAGAGTAGTTATTTTAACAGTTTATATCTTAAATGGGCGTAAATAGTTTGGAGAAATAGGAGAATATGATATTAGTTCACATTCGATCGGTCTTAAAGGGGCAGCGTCTAATAAACCTGCTGACGATTGAGCCATTCATTCGAATCGAACAAAAGGCAAATAGAAAATATTCACATCTCTTGAATTAATAACTTTAGCTTTTATAAGCATTAATCTATCAATTTTTGCAGTGAAAACTATGCAGTGTTATTTTACATTTCATCACTTTATTAGATTTCTTTGTAGGTTTGTTCTTTACTGTAATATTAATGTTAGCAGACCTTCCGAATGCCTGCACACTGGTCCATTTACAAATAGATGTTTTATATTTTGTTCAAACTTTGCGGTTTCTTTTGCTATAGATATTTTACTTTTCAGATTATAAAGCCATGTTAATTATGTTCTTAATTATGTTTTTTTTTATTATAAAAAAATTAAATAAAGTATAATAAAAAGAACCAGTAAGTATACTGTTAAAGTACCGGATCGATAAGCAGTATCGGTAAGAGTAGTAATACCATTAAAACCTTAACGATACCGATCCCTATTAGTAATACAGTGGAAATTAGTAGATTTGGTTAGCATGTTGATTTACGGTGTGCGACCCTAAAATTTCTGGTTGTGCCCCTTAAATTTTCAGTTGGGGGCCACTGTGCTCCTAGTGAAAAAAGTTAGTCTGGAGCCCTGGATTTTTCTCTGGGCTCAGAACAAGTTCCTGTCACTCGAGCAGTGTACATTCAAGGGCGGGAGCAGATTTACTGTCCAGACAGAGTTACAGATGGGGGGGTGGAAACTCCACCCAGAAGTAGTCAAGCAGATCTGGATCAGATTTTACAGAGCTGACCACAGGGAGTGGACCTCTTCGCCTCTTCTCAGACAGCGCAATGTCCCTGCTTCTCTCTGTCACCCAGCCCCGCTGGGTCTGGATGTGATGGTTCATACATGGCCCAAAATGTGTCTGTATGCCCTCCTTCCAGTCGCTCTGCTCCTGGGAGTTCTAGCCGGGGTTCGCCAACAAGGGTCTTGCTTCTTATCGATAGCGCTGCGTTGGTCGAACAGGGTTTGGTTCTCGGAGATAGTGTCTCTCCTCAACGGCTCGCCTTGGGCGATTCCGGCGAGGAGGGACCTTCTGTCTCAGGCAGAGGGCACGATATTCCATTCCAGGCCCGACCTGTGGAACCTTCATGTTTGGCCCCTGAAGGGCACCAACTGAGGGACACGGGGCTTTCGCCTGCAGTTATTGAGACCATTCTAAGTGCTAGAGCTTCCTCCACTCGGAAGTTTATGCTAATAAATGGGGTGTCTTTGAAAGGTGGTGTACGACACAATGTAGATTCAGTCAACTGCCAGGTATCTTCAGTTCTGGATTTTCTGCAAGAAAAGTTGTCATCAGGCACCTGCCCCTCCACTCTCAGGGTTCATGTGGCCGCTCTTTCGGCTTGCCACGCCTTGGTGGATGGGGTGCCGCTCGGGAGACATCCTCTACTCGCTCGCTTCATTCGTGGGGTAGGCGGTTGAGGCCACCTGTTAGAACCAAGATCCCTTCATGGGACTTAGCTTTAGTCTTCGAGGGTCTGGTTGAGACCCCCTTTGAAACATTAGCTTGCCCCTCCACTCTCAGGGTTTATGTGGCCGCTCTTTTGGCTTGCCACGCCCTGGTGGATGGGGTGCCGCTTGGGAGGCATCTTCTGCCTGCTCACTTTGTTGTGCCAGGCAGTTGTGGCCTCCATTAAGAGCCAAGATCCCTTCATGAGACTTTGTTTTAGCCCTCGAGGGTCTGGTTGAGACCCCCTTTGAACCTCTAGAATCAGCGTATGACGAACTTCTGACTCTAAAGATGGTTTTTCTTATGGCTATAACTTCTCTGAAAAGAATTGGGGACATGCAGGCTCTGTCAATATCGCCATCCTGCTTAGACTTTGCCCCAGGTTTGGTGAAAGTGATTTTGCATCCCCGCCCTGACTACCTGCCTAAGGTTCCTTTGTCGACTGTACATCCTGTCACTCTTGAAACCTTCTGCCCTCTGCCGTTCACAACGCCGGATCAGGAGAAACTTCATAGACTGTGTCCAGTCCATGCTCTTCAGGCCTACGTCCACCGCACTAGCCAGTGGCGTAAGTCAGAGCAACTGTTTGTTTGCCATGGGGGCCGTAACAGAGGTTCTGCCACCATCAAACAATGTCACATTGGGTCAGGGATGCTACTGCTCTTGAATATGAGGTGCGCGGTCAAGCTTCACCTATAGGATTAAGGGCTCACTCCACCAGGGGAGTCGCCTCTTCTACTGCGTTAGCAAGGGGTGCTCCCTTACAAAATGTTTGTGATGCGGCAGGTTGGTCCTCTCCGCACACATTCTTAAGACTTTATAGCTTGGATGCTCATGCCACTCTGGGCTCTCATGTCCTTGAGTCGACATCACAGGCTAATGCCTGAGGCTTCTTGCGTTCTTGTGCACACCTACACAACCGTAAGGGGTCCAGGCACCATCAAGCACGGCGGCGTGGGTATTCTCGTTCCCATTTGCATAAGCTTATGCAGCATTGAGTGTAGCTTTTGAAAGGGAACACTTGGGGTTACTTGACTGTAACCCTGTTCCCTGATAAAGCGGAACGAGATGCTGCATTGCTAGGCCGTGCTGATGATGCTTCAGGACTGGTCTTCAAACAAAGAAGATCTGGTTTGCTCCAGCTGAAGCTCATCTATTTATAGCCTCGTGCAGCAGGTGCGCCTATGACGTCACCGGCCGAGGCTATAAATACCTCCGGGTCAATTTCATTGACGTGTTTTCACACTATTTTCACAGCTGGTTATGTCAAAGACATTCCCATTTGCATAAGCTTATGCAGCATCTCGTTCCGCTTTATCAGGGAACAGGGTTACAGTCAAGTAACCCCAAGTGATTCGTTCTAACAACATGCAATGTAAGCAACTTTCCACACGTAGACAGATAGGAGCATATATCACTAAAAATGCGTAGACTTGATGTCGCCCAGGCCCAGATTAATCCTCAATGACCTCGGAGGTCACAGAAAAGACGCCTCAAAGTCTGGAATCGTCTGCCGAAAGGACCATCTCCAATACTGGATCTGCACAGAATCATGAGACGCACACACAAAGTTTCCCAGAAAAACAGTCTCCATCAAGGTCGGGACATCTTAATTAACTATCAACAAAGTCCTTCTTCAAAACATGCTGATACTAACTCTACTTCAGAAGTGACTTTATTCTATTCTATAAAGAAAGAAGATATATCAAAGAGGTACATTTTTCCCTGAGTCCCCAAAGAATCCCACAGATGTTACAGGGATGACCCCGGGGGGGGGGTCACCTCAGGAAGACATATAGTTAACACATGCTGATCTCGTTTGACTCCCTGGAGTGTTATTACTACACCAAGGGCATCTGCCTGCCAGCACGTCTTGACACAGACATCAGAGCAGCACCTCAACAATAGGAATTCAAAAGCACAGCAAAAACACTTCAATCATCAAAATCACTCATTGAATACAGAGAGGATTAAATATAAATAGGTTATATGTGAATTGATTTAGTAAATGTAGGAAATGGTTATAAATTGATTGTCATTAATTCTTATTTTGATATTAGATCATAAAATCATTCTTGAAGGATATGTGTCTGATGAAGAGACAAGTGATGTTTGGCTTGACCCTTGACCCTTCAGTAATACTGAAGATATTATTATAAATTACAGCAACCCCTCCCCCTTTACCTTTCAGACGCGGCTCATGTTTATAACAATAATCTTGGGGGGTGGACTCATTTAAGGTAATGTAGTCGTCAGGTTTTAGCCAGGTTTCTGTCAAACAGAGCACATCTAGATTATTATCTGTAATAATATCATTAACAATAAGCGCTTTTGGGGAAAGGGATCTAATATTCAGCAACCCAAGCTTTATCAATTGTTCATCTGTATTATATATTTTGTTTCTTTGTTGGACGTCAATTACATTTTTACTGTTGAATGGTTTTGATGTTTTTTTGTATTTACTAATTCGGGGAACAGACACAGTCTCTATATGATAATATCTAGGTGAAAGAGTCTCTATGTGCTGGGATTTATCTGACTCCAGTAACGTGAGACAGCTAGCAGACGGTCGTTTTAGCCAGTTTGTCTGCTTCCTGACCTGGGCCCTAGTGAGTCAAGGTTTAGCTCTAAGACTATGTGCCAAATTACTAGAGAGAAGAGCGGCACCACCCCAAGAGGGATGGATGCCATCCTTCTTCAACAGGTCAGGTCTGCCCCAAAAACTTTTCCAATTGTCTATGAACCCTATGTTATTTTGCAGACACCACTTAGACAACCAGCCATTGAGTGATGATAGTCTGCTAACTATCTCATCACTCCTTTTTACAGGGAGCGGTCCAGAACAAAAAACAGCCTCAGACATCGTACTAGCGAGTTCACACACCTCTTTAATGTTAATTTTGGTGATCTCCGACTGGCGAAGTCGAACATCATTAGTGCCGACGTGAATAATAATCTTAGAGAATTTACGATTAGCTTTAGCCAGCACTTTTAAATTTGCTTTGATGTCAGGTGCTCTGGCTCCCGGTAAACAAGTGACTATGGTGGCTGGTGTCTCTATCTTCACGTTCCGTGAATGACTAGGGCACTTTCAACAGGATACTCAGTGGGTGCTTCACTGAGAGGGGAGAACCTGTTTGATGTTCTAACCGGAACGGAAAAGCGGTTCTTTGGTCTGCGACTATGCTGCCTCACTGTTACCCAGTTTCCCTGCTGCGAGGGCCCTGCAGCCGGAACCGAAGAATGTACAGAGTTCACTAAGCTATTCGCATCCAAATCAGTGTCTAAAGCTGTTACATCCTCACTACTCTCAGATAAAGTATGGATGCGTGTTTCTAATTCTGAAATCTTCTCCGTCAGCCTAACTATCTCCTTACATTTATCACATGTGAAGCCCTGTTCGCCAGCGGAGAAGCCTATATTAAACATGCGACATGCTGTGCAAGTGATAATGACAGGAGAAGACATGACTTACCGTGTTTGTTGATTAATCCAATTTACCACTTACCACAATCCTTTGCTGGACACAATTTACTAATCCAAGTTATGAACTAAGAAAAAGGGAGACCCGGGTGCAGAGATAACAAGCTAACAGGCTAGCAAAATGCTAACGTGTGATGGTGATTTAGATTAAAAGCTAGCGATGTCAAATTTAACGTGATAGGCAATTTTTAAACAATGTATGGTGATGAGTAAGTTATATTTAGCAGTAGAAGAAAGAGGAAATATCAAAATAAAGATTCAAATGTAAGCAAGGCTCTACAGAGCTACAGACTTGAGCTACAGAGCAACAGACACAGCAGGCAGACAGGAGCAATCGATCAGGCAGGAGGAGCAATCGATGTCACCCATCGAGACAGTCATATTCTTTTAGATAGGCTATTTCTTGTAGCAGAAATGCACCAAATGCAGCAGTGCTACTGTTCTCGTATTTTTTAACAGTAGGCTAGACCTAGTTTATTTAAAGTTGTTTTTCGTTATGAGTTCGAAAACGCGCAGTGATGTCTGTAAACACTTCGATCATGAATAATAAAATTAAGTGCATGATGTGCAGAGTCAATCTGTCAAAGCATTATAATGAAAACACTATTTTAATAAAATGTTGTTTCTGTGTGCTTTTGTTGTCCGTGTATCAGTGTTGTTAAGGGAAGAGCGCATTCAGAATGTTCCGTTTCAAACCCTTCGCCTGTCAAATCTAGCACGCTGAAGTTCACGTGCGCATTCACGTCCTTTTGTGTTGATTTATGTCGTAATAGGTTCATAATAATCTTCATATTAATATTGATATAGGGTGTGTTTGGTTGAGTTTATTAAGCAAGCTGCAGGGTGGTGTTATTTCAGTTTCAGCTCAAAGGCAATGCTCGATATTACTGACTTGATTATTTGAGACGTCATTGTATAAAGATGTTTCTTTTTCAAAGACATTTATGCATCATAATCTAGCAGTTATTTTTTGTTTTATATGTTCATGTTTTCATATACCTGTTTTCATGTCACGTTTGTATTTGTCAAGAACCATTTTCATAACAGTATTTTCATTATCTCGATGACGGACATGCCCCGCCCCCTGCACATGCCCCGCCCCCGAGTACTCGAGTACTCGTTTTTGAGACCTATCGATGATCGAAATGAGAAATTGACAAAAATGCCCATCCCTAATGCATTCTTCACCTCTAAAGAATATGCTTGTCGCTCGAGAATGGTTTTGATGAAAGTTACGTCCCAGGGCCGGGGAATTAGGCAAACGCGCCTGGCTAGGGGCCGCCTTCCTAAGAAGGCACAACTTGAAGGCCTCGTCCTCCTCCTGGTCACATCCTACAAAGCAAAGCGCCATGGAGCGCCCAAAGGTTTGAAAGGCCTGACGAGCGTTATGGAGAAACAAGGTTGTAAACCGTGATGATCTCCTTCCATAATGCAGGAAAGGAAGATCCCTAGCTGTTGGCCCAGGTCGTCCAAAATTTCCGCCTGGTAAGCGGAGAGGAGGAGACATTTAGGGCCCTAACAGCCAAGGCCGAGGATTGGCCTGGTGCACCGAAGCAGAAAACGATTCATCAGGGCGAGCAGCCCTCCCTGGACTGGGTTGAGGTGCCTGGCGATCGCTCAATAGCGGGCGGTTAACCCATGCCGAGAGCCACCATATTTTAACCTCCAGACCCGCGAGACCGTGTTTAAGGTCGAGCGGGTCGCTCCAGTAATGCCGTGTGTGCTTAGCGCACGCTAGGAGAACGTGAAAGTTGTTACCTCAGGCCGAGGGGAGCTCCCAGCATTTTACCGTCGTAAATATCCCTCTCCTGGTCGGTGGCGCTCTGTGGAGCCGATGTTGAGACAAGCGGCCGCTCGCTCACACATCCAGGAAGATGGGTTGAGGCAAGGCTGCGGGGGCGCAAGCCTGGGGAATGCCAGAGGGCGGGATGGCCTCCTCGTCCTCTGATGGTGCGTTCACACCGGACGCGAATGAAACGTTTCGCGCGAGTGATTTACATGTTAAGTTACATTTCATGTTAAGTCAATGTAAAGACGCGAATAGGCATTCTGCAGCGCAATTCGCGTGAATGAGAAGTCCCGCACGTCGTCATCACCGGACCCTGCTGGATCGTCGGCGAGCGGGGGGTTTCCCGCAAAGATGTCCTCTTCGGGGAACTCAGGATTGGGCTGGTCAGCCCAGACAAGAGCAGTCACGCCCCGGGAGGTCCCCGGTGGCGGGCTGTCGTCACTATGTCCCACTGGGTAGCAGCAACTTATGGTGGCGTCGCAGGAGTAACTAGGCAGCACCAGGCAGTGACTGCAGTTCTCCGGATTCTCTATGGCCTCTTCCGCGTGCTTGAGGCCCAAGCAGACCGCGCAGAAAGGGTGAATATCATAGCGGCAAGAGCACCACACGCGGCCGGGCAGGCCCGTGATAAACTAGCGCCGGAAAGAAGCAGGAATAGAGAGCGACATACCGGCGAAGAACTCAGAAAAAATCTGTGGCGGCAGCCGTGGAACAGGAATGACGAGGAAGAGCGTGGGCGGCTCCGAGAGCAGACACAGAGAAACTGGCAGAATAGAAACTGTCACGCCCGGCGGAGGCTGATCCGAAGATATTTCCTCCTGCAGACAATAAGTGAGCAGCGCAAATTCGACCGAGCTGTATCAGTGCAGAGATCGCGAAAAGCGAATGTCAACTGGAGTACAGTAGCGCGTGCAGGCTATATATGCCCGCAGGTAAGGGGCGGGGCCTTACCGGGCATTGGCTGCGCGCTCCTGCCTGTCTTGTCAGACTTGGTGCAATTGGATGCTTCTGCAGAGGTCAGGTACGGATGCCCTTCCCATAGGTGGATCTCGAACACGAGATGATGAAAGAGAACCATAGACTGTAAAAAAACACATTCTATTTATTTCAGTATTTGAGATGTTATAATAATTTTGTAATTACGTTAAAATAATTTAAACAACTGTTATTTAACAAATATTATTATATTTGTATAATAAACTGGGGGTGGGGGCCTAGTCATCATAGTGGCTACGCCCCTGATTATGTGCTAACGTTACTGATAGGCTATTGTAGGTTGCGGTGGCCTATAGTTTCTTATATTTAAGGGTTCGAGCCCGAAGGGCTGAAACCCTATTGTAATTGTGCTGATTTTTATTTCTTAATAGAATTGTGCCAGCTGGAACAAATGCTATAATGAAATTATGAATTATTACGGGTAGATCACCGCAGGATTAAAAGTGGTCGAAAGTTTTTTCAAAGAGCCAGATAGTCATTTTGCACAAATGAACAATGATACTAATGTTAGCATTTCAGGGAGGTCAGTAGATCAGCAAATATCGTTCTCAAATAGATTATTTTTGGAATATAATATAACAATGCACAATCACAGTGACGGTGACTGGGTTCAGCATTTACTGTATCTGAGGGAAATGTTGCAGCGCGATCTGCCAGTCTCTTCAAAGGAAGATTTCAAACGGCAAATGATTAACTTACACACAATGATTTTGTTTTGGTGGTTTGCTTGACGATGTGAGTACAGGACTCTTTCACTTTAATGGTAACGTTAGACATTGTTGTGCCGAAATTTGCCCCTCTGCCAAATTATTAGCCCCCTCATTGAAGTCGCCTGATTGCCTAATCCTAACCCCTCCCCTACTCCTAAATTGACCAATACTAGAGGGGTAATAATCTGGCAGGGGGTCGAAATTCTCTGGTGCTGCTCAGGTCACAATTTCAATCACACACACAGCACGTAGCAGGAATATCTGGACCACAGCCAATCAGAGGCAAAGACCCGCCCCATCTCTGTCTCTGATTGGTTTAGACCACAACATGATCCAACCATGAGTGTGTGAGTTCAGTCAAAGGAGGTGGAGGGGCAGCTGAGCGGATGCAAGGACGTTAGGTGCACCTGTCACAGGCATTACTGGCTTGTACTTTTAAATCCATTATATTATAAATGTACAGTTTATTGATGTTCTGTGGTTTTACACTGCAGTAATTATTAAATAAATCATATTATTGTGAGGTGAGCTTAAAGGGTCACTACTATGAAAATCACAGCTTCAGTGTGACATCAATTAGAAAAAGTATAATTTCATAGATATTTTCAATAATAGCTGTTCATATTAAAATATGTAGGAACTTAAAGGTCCCATGGCATGGCATTTTTCTATTATTTTATAATGTTTCCTGAGGTGTACATATATTGATAGTATGATTTTTACATCATAAAATATCATAATTTAGAAATAAAAGGCATTTTTTCTATACTGCTGTTTGCCCTGTGGCTGAAGGCCCTGTTACAAGAGGCGTGTCTGCTGTGAGACTTCAGTAAAAACGCCCACTGTTGTGATTGGCTGACATCTTTGCATTTGATATGAGCGGAGGGGGCGTGGTTTAACAAGGTCTACGACGCACGAGCTGCTGCCAGAGAGATGGATGGACCGGAGTTCACTTCACATCGGTTCTGTCAGTCTCAGTTCAGTGAACTGTTTTACTTACAGCATATACTTCAGGTTATTAGTCTATTTCTAGTCAGAGGGGCTGTCACTCATGTCAGAAAGTTAGTAACTTTAGTAAATTATGGATCAGCGCTGACTGGAGACGCGAACCGTTTAGAACGATTCAGTCCGATTTGGTGAACTGATTCGGTTCACTAAAAAGAACCGGTTCAAAAGAAAGATTGTTCGCGAACCGGACATCACTAATGTACCAGAGACTGAGCTCAGCGATCGCTAACAAAGTTATTTATAGTAACTACTGAGTTATGAGAGCGCTGTCAGTCAGCGCGAGTTTATTGTGTTTGTATTTGAGAGTTCTGAATAAACACGAGTCCCAGTCACGCCGAGTCCGTCTTCATCATTATTACCAACTTTGTAACACATGCAAAGTACCATTACAGCTGTCGAGATGAACGAGTTATGAGTAAGTGTTGATAATACCATTATTTTTAGATGTTCCTATCATATGAAAAGCGTCAGTGACGCGCATTGAGTACACAGCGCAAACAAAGACACAACAGCAGTAATCGAATGTAATCCAGTTTATTGTGGGAATAGCTGGCTAGCCTAGCCCGGATACCCTCACGCTTACCCCCCTTCTGCTTAATCTCGTGCCGTGTAAGGCGCCTCCGCTGTGGGCCAGATGCAGTACTGGGGGTCGGGATGTTGGAGGCCGACCGGACAGTGCAGCCCGAGCCTCGGCGTGTGTAAGGTTTATCTCTAAAGATGTAACGACTGTATGCACATTGTAGAACCGATAGACGCGACGAGGACGTACAAAAACACTGACTCACAAGATAGAAAACACGAAAACACCGTTCTGTCTGGAGAGAGAGAAGCCGCAGTGTGTGCACGAATAATAAATAATTAGCTACACATAAGAAATCACTGATCACAGATCAGAAGGAACTGAAAAAAGACTTCTGTTTTCATTTGTACATCCAAACACTGAGAAATTGCCAGCGTTCCCTTTCAGTCGGTCACGTTCGACGTACGTCGGAACTGACCGACGAATTGGGATCTGATCTCAGAGACCAATCTACTTCGAGTGTATTAAAAACGAGCCATTGGAGATTGGCATGCGATCCACGCATTCCACGCACCGCCCCGCAGCGCGGGTATAAATAAGGAAGTGGAATGCTTGATCATTGCTTTCTACTTCGGAGCCGAACAGCGAATGTTTTCCTGTTTCTACGAAGAGTGTTTCAAGACGAGCCTCATGAGAGGATCTACTGCTTCCAGTGCGGGTGTGACGGCGCGTCTCAGCGAGTGCCGCTTCAGACGGAGATCAGCTGTTGGTTCGCTGGGCGTTTTCCATTCTGAGTGCACACACAGGCTTGCACCTTTGTACTGTGTGGTGCCGCGGTCATCTCCCTGAGTGCTTCAGCACATAAAAGAGCAGTTTTTCCTTTCTAAAAGAGCAACACGGTTTGACCCTGCGTCTTTTTCAAGATGTCATTCAAACCGTGTGTTTCTGGATGCAGTCGATATCTGTCCCCAGCTGACGGTCACGTTCGTTGTCTCACGTGTTTGGGCGTTCAGCACGCTGAGGCAGCGTTCGTGAATGACTCATGTTCCCATTGCGGAAACATGACCATCGCAGTTTTACGGTCCAGACTCCATTACCTCGAAAGAGGCGGAGCACCATTGCGCATCCCCCGATCTAGTGGTCCTCCCGCTGTAAAGCAGAGGGCTGCTACTTTGGCTGATGGCCTTGGTGGGGACCTGAGGGTTACTGTGAGGGCTTCCCCGACGGGTCAAATGGCTCCTCGGGCCCCTCCCCCCTCCGCTGCGCCGGTGGAGCTTCCAGAAGAGCGCGCTGGTCCCCCCCCCCCCGGGGGGTCCCAGGCGTTTCTTTTGGGGCTCCGGCTGAGGACATGTTGTCGATTGCAGCATCGGGGCACGAGCTAATGGGCTCTGAGGATGAAGATTCGGCTGCGCTGCCCCCTTCGGGTGTGACAGCGTTGCCCGAGTCCAACCCAGAGCTTACGGCTATGCTTTCCCGGGCCGCCACGTGTGTCGGGCTCGAGTGGAACCCTCCACCGTGTCCCGAACCCTCGCAGTTGGACGATTGGTTTCTCGGGACGGCCCGTGCTGGTTCTCAGCGCCCCGCCCCGGTTCCTTTCTTCCCGGAAGTGCATCAGGAGATCACGAAATCGTGGGTAGCGCCTTACAACGCTCGCTCACGGTCGACTGACTCCTCCGTCCTCACTACCCTCGATGGTGGTGTGGCTAAGGGCTACGTGGGAATCCCCCCAGTCGAGCGGTCTGTGGCGATGCAGCTGTGTCCCAAGACCGCTGCAGACTGGCGGGGTGCCCCGCGTCTCCCCTCCCGGGCGTGTAAGTTCTTGTCCAGTCTCACGGGCAGGGCTTACACCACCTGCGGGGAAGCCGCATCATCTCTGCATGCCATGGTGCTCCTGCAGGTCCACCAGGCCAAAGCGCTAAAGGAATTGCACGAGGGTAGTTCTGACCAGGGTGTTATGCAGGAACTGCGTGCGGCGACGGACCTCGCTCTCCGGGCGACGAAAGTCACTGCACGCTCCCTGGGTCGGGCGATGTCCATACATGCGTGATTCCGACAAGGTCCGGTTTCTCAACGCCCCTGTCTGTCAGGCCGGCCTCTTCGGCGACGCCATCGAGAGCTTCGCCCAGCAGTTCTCGGTGGCCCAGAAGCAGACGGAGGCCAATAAAAACATCCTGCCCCGACGACCCGCTGCTGCCTCCACCCAGTCGTTGCCGGCAGCACCTCCGCCTGCTCGTCGCCGAGGGCGTCCCCCTGCGTCCGCCTCCACCGGGAAAGCAGGGTACCGGACGTAAGGGAGGCGCCCAACCCGCTGAGGGCCCCGCTGAGACGGGCAGCCCAGGGAAGACGGGAGCTGCTCTGAGGGAGATGATGTCCGCATCCCTCTCCCACCCCCCGGAGGAGGACCGGGGGGCTCTGACTGGTATAACATCTCTGCCGCTGGCTCTCCGGAGTCCAGTGGTACCCACATTTTCAATAAAAGAGCAGTTTCCATTTTCCCTGGGCCCCAAGAGGGCCAGGTTGGCAGTGCGCGACGCCCCCGGGCCTTGCCACTCCTTTCCTCCCCTCTCCCCCTCGCCAGGGGGCAGCAGTGTGGGCACCGAGAACGCCCCCGGGCCTTCTCACCCACACTCTGGCCCACTCTGGAATATTCAGACAACACTCTGGGCCGCCTCCGGGCCTCCCGAGTCGGGTCTGTCTATTCCACCTCGCTGCCCCACCCCGGGTACGTCTGTGGTGCCGTTGGTCCCGCTTGTACGGTCTCTGGGGGCTTGGCTTCAGCTCCCCAGGCCGTCTCGCTGGCTCATCCGTACCATCAGACTCGGCTATGCGATTCAGTTCGCTCACCGGCCTCCCAAGTACAGGGGCATCCTCTTCACCTCCGTGCGGAGCAGCGATGCCCAGGTCTTGCGGTCAGAGATCGATGTCCTACTGGCGAAGGACGCGGTCGAGCCGGTTCCTCCAGCCGATATGAAGGCAGGGTTCTACAGCCCCTACTTCATTGTACCCAAGAAAGGGGGTGGGTTACGGCCCATCTTGGACCTGCGTATCCTGAATCGGGCCCTGCACAAGCTCCCGTTCCGGATGCTAACAGAGAAAAACGCATTTTCGAATGCATCCGTCCCCAAGATTGGTTCGCAGCGATCGACCTGAAGGACGCGTACTTTCATGTCTCTATCCTTCCTCGACACAGACCGTTCCTACGTTTTGCGTTCGAGGGGAAGGCATATCAGTACAAAGTCCTGCCCTTCGGGCTGTCCCTGTCGCCTCGCGTCTTCACGAAAGTCGCAGAGGTAGCCATTGTTCCGCTTAGAGAACGCGCCGTTCGCATCCTCAACTATCTCGACGACTGGCTTATACTCGCCCAGTCTCGGGAGCAGTTGTGCGAACACAGGGACATGGTGCTCAGTCACCTCAGCCTGTTGGGCCTTCGGGTCAACCGAGAGAAGAGCAAACTCTGTCCCACGCAGAGGATCTCTTATCTCGGTATGGAGCTGGATTCGGTCAGCCAGACTGCGCGCCTCACGGAAGAGCGGGTCCGGTCGGTGTTGAACTGCTTGAATTCGTTCAAGAGCAGGACAGCGGTCCCACTGAAATTTTTTCAGAGGCTCCTGGGGCATATGGTATCTGCAGCCGCGGTAATGCCGCTCGGATTGCTTCATATGAGACCGCTTCAACACTGGCTCCATGGCCGAGTCCCGAGGTGGGCGTGGCAGAGCGGCCAGTACCGGGTCCCAGTGACTCCTTACTGCCGCCAAACTTTCAGCCCATGGTCCGACGCTTCGTTTCTCCGGGCCGGGGTGCCCTTAGAACAAGTGTCCAGGCATGCTGTGCTCTTCACGGATGCCTCCTCCACGGGCTGGGGGGGCCACGTACAACGGGCATGCAGTTTCAGGTCTGTGGACGGGACCTCAATTGCATTGGCATATCAATTGCCTCGAGTTGTTAACGGTACACTTGGCACTGCAGCACTGCGGCCGTTGCGTACATCAACCGTCAGGGTGGTCTACGCTCCCGTTGCATGTTCCAACTCGCCCGCCACCTCCTCCTTTGGAGTCAGAAGCATCTGAGGTCGCTTCGTGCCATTCACATCCCAGGTGCGCTGAACCAGACAGCCGACGAGCTCTCTCGCCAGTCGACACCTCCGGGGGAGTGGCGACTCCATCCCCAGGCGGTCCAGCTGATATGGGACCTCTTCGGAGCCGCACAGGTAGACCTGTTTGCCTCTCCGGACTCGACCCATTGCCAGTGGTACTATTCCCCGACCGGGGGCCCCCTCGGCACGGATGCACTAGCGCACAGCTGGCCCCGGGACCTGCGCAAATATGCGTTTCCCCCAGTGAGCCTTCTTGCACAGACCCTGCAAGGTCAGGGAGGACGAGGAGCAGGTCTTGTTAGTTGCGCCCTACTGGCCCAACCGGACCTGGTTCCCAGAACTAACTCTCCTCGCGACAGCCCCTCCTTGGCCGATCCCCCTGAGGAGGGACCTTCTTTCTCAGGGACGGGGCACTCTATGGCACCCACGTCCAGACCTCTGGAAACTCCATGTCTGGTCCCTGGACGGGACGCGGAGGTTCTAGGTGGTCTACCACAGGCAGTGGTGGACACCATCTCTTCTGCTAGAGCCCCCTCTACGAGGCGCCTCTACGCTTTGAAGTGGAACCTGTTCGTTGAATGGTGCTCTTCCCACCGGGAAGACCCCCGAAGGTGTTCGGTTAGTGTCGTGCTTTCTTTTATGCAAGATGGGTTGGAGCGAAGGCTGTCTCCCTCCACCCTCAAAGTGTACGTCGCAGCAATAGCGGCGTATCACGACGCAGTCGAAGGTAAGTCCTTAGGAAAGCACGACCTAATCGTCAGGTTCCTCAGAGGTGCGAGGAGGCTAAATCCTCCTCGTCCAAACTCGTTACCCTCTTGGGACTTAGCTCTAGTGCTCAGAGCACTTCAGAGCCCTCCCTTTGAGCCTTTGCAGTCTGTGGAGCTTAAAATCCTGTCAATGAAGACAGTGCTTCTGACGGCATTGGCCTCCATCAAGAGGGTAGGGGACCTGCATGCACTTTCGGTCAACGAATCGTGCCTAGAATTCGGGCCGGCCAACTCTCACATTGTCCTGAGACTCCGGCCTGGATACGTGCCCAAGGTTCCTACCACTCCCTTCCGGGACCAGGTAGTGAACCTGCAAGCGCTGCCTTCGGAGGAGGCAGACCCAGCCCAGGCTTTGTTATGTCCCGTCCGCGCTCTCCGCGCTTACGTCGACCGGACTCAAAGCTTTCGGACCTCAGAGCAACTCTTCGTCTGTTACGGAGGCCAGCAGAAGGGAAAGGCTGTCTCCAAGCAGAGGTTAGCCCACTGGATAGTGGATGCTATCGTCTTGGCTTACCAGTCCCAAGACGTGCCTTGCCCGTTCGGGTTGCGAGCACACTCAACAAGGAGTGTTGCTTCTTCCTGGGCGCTGGCTCAAGGCGCCTCGCTGACAGATATATGTAGAGCTGCGGGCTGGGCGACACCTAACACGTTCGCTAGATTCTATAGCCTCCGTGTAGAGCCGGTATCTTCCCGCATCCTCGCCCCCAGTGGCCAGTAGCGCTAAGTGCCCGTTCTAAGTGTCGGCTTGCAACGCCACTCCCGCCCTCTGGGCCGGATACGTGCGTCTATTTTCTCCAGTTGTGTTCCCCGGAAACGGCTAACCCTGTCGAGCTCCTCCGTCACCCCTGCGGTGCCAGACGTTGCGGCCGTCTGACGCCAGGCCTGCACCCGTATGCTTGTGAAACGTGTGTGTAGGCTGGGTTCCATATGTAGCGGTCCCCTCACGGCTACCCCATATGTGTATTCTTCCACGGTACCAGCTACCCTACTCGGCTAGCCCCGTGTCTTTCCCTTGACAGAGCCCGCTGAGTCGTCTCTGGGCGTGTTCTTTCCCCCCTGGGACCAGGCTGGAACCACCCCAGAGACTGCCATATGTTGCACTACCCTGCCAGGTTAGTCCTTATGTGTATTCTGCCACCTAGCCTTCTACTGAAGGACATGGCTCCGCAGCGTACCATCTCCCGAGACGGGCACGCTTTCCCAGCGTTATCCAATAGTCACACTGGGTGGGTCTTGCAGAAACAGCAGTGACTGACCTCCCTGCTTGGAGCCCTGACTTCCGTACCATCTAAGACGGTCCAGTGCGCTCAAGCAGGATGCTGGAAGGGCCAGCGCCCTGGCGTTTTGGTAGGGATCCCAATTCGTCGTTTTTTGTAAAAAGATTTACAAACATGCAAGACGTAGTTTCGAGGCATAGGGTAAGAAGGCTATCATACTATTGAATGTGTTTTTTCAACCATCATGGGTCATTATTAATATTAATCCTGTGTTCATATATTCAGGATTTATGTGCCAGACTACAAATGAGCACCACATACACACCTGGACTGCGGACACAACCACCGCAAAGAAACACACAAAACAAGGTTTCGGCGAAGAAGGTAAAAAGGCTATCATACTATTGAATGTGTTTTTCAACCATCATGGGACATTATCAATATTAATCCTGTGTTCATGTGTTCAGGTTTTAGGTGCCAGACCACTTATGAGCACCACAGCCACACCTGGACTGCAGACACTTCCATCTAAACCTAAAATAGATGATGTTTTGGCGAGGAGGGTAAGAAGGGTCCGTGTAACGCTTCACAATTCAATATTCAGACCATATAGTGCAAATGCAAAAAATAAAATATTGAAACAAACGTCCATTTTTTCCTTTTTCTCGGTTACTTCATCAGTGGATTTTTGCCATTTTCTCTCCTTTTTTAAAATTTCCTTTTGCTAAATTATGACTTAAGAAATTATCTTTTGAATAAATTGAAATCTAACCGATTTTATTTTCCTTCTATTTTTTCCCCAATTTACGTGGACTGTGCCATATAGCGGGGGGAGGTCGCGGACTGTTTTACATCGTTTATAGCAGGGGTCTCCAACCTTTTTGTGAGCGAGGGCTCCCTGAAGGGATAAAAAAGTCTTGAGGGCTACTTGTTTAATATAGGCACAGACACACACGCGCACGCACGCACGCACGCACGCACGCACGCACGCACGCACGCACGCACGCACGCACACACACACACACACACACACACACACACACACACACACACACACACACACGGCCGGCCCTGACCAATTTGCTGCCCTAGGCAAGATTTTATTTGGTGCCCCTTGTATCAAGGTTTAGCACTACACGTTATCAGTCTAAGTTGTGGAAACACTCGTACAGTTTTATTTTTGTAATGCATTGATGTTTTATTTTTATTGTTGTTGTTTTATATGATGTCCAGTCCATTCTACCCCATCATTATGTTCATGATATTATTATTATTATTTTATTTTTTAAAGGCTGATGATAGTTAAACTATACAAAAATAGCACCCACGCCACATTACAGCCTAAACACAAAGAGCAAGAGTAATAGCATCTAGCATTCATGCACAAACTATTCATTGAGAACTAGCAAAAGTGTTTGTTTTCCAGTAGATGGCAGCAATCTTACACTTGACTATGAGCATTCATGTTTTCACCAGGAATTAAACTGTGAAATTTAGATATTTAATGTGAATTTTACCTAAAATGTTGCTATTTTGTTATTCTGTTGCCTCTGGCTTGGCGTGCTCAGTTGGGGACACTACATTTTTCAACTTAACATCGAAATAAATCTAAATAATAAACTAAATTAACCATTTAAACTAAATTACTGAGCGAATTATTGATCTAAAGCACACACTGTCACTGTATGATAATTGAAATGAACTGATGACATCAGCGTTTTTTCCAGAATGGCTACACAGCTGAATAAAATTATGTTGCATTATTTTCCTTTTTAACACTGTAAAGCTGCTTTGAAACAATCTACATTGTTAAAAGCGCTGTATAAATAAAGTTGACTTGACTTGACTATTTTAAATGAACCTGTATATAAATATCATTACTAATTTTGGCAAATACATTTTAAATTGCTATATATCCCCTTAAAACTGCACAACAGCAGAGTAAAAACATTAAGCTATTAAAAAAAGTGATATTACATGCGTTTAATATTTATATATATATATATATATATATATATATATATATATATATATATATATATATATATATATATATATGTATGTATGTATGTATGTATGTATGTATGTATGTATATATATATATATATATATATATATAAAACATGTTTTTTTTTTTTTTTTTTACAAAATCACACTGGCTGTGTGGCCTCTGGAGAACCCAGAACAGCTGCTTGCATAGTTTAAGGTAAAAATAACGAATTAAATTAGCGAACATTAGTATTTTACCACTATGCAATTAGATACACTGTTCATTCATTAGCCTTCATCACTTTACTTCGGTCTTTACACTGCAAAAAATGCTCTTCTTATTTAGTATTTATTTCTTGTTTCCAGTATAAAATCTAAAAATGCTTAAATCATGATGCCTTTACTAGATAAGTAAAATGACATTAGATATTTTTTCTTATTTTCTGGGGGAAAAAAATCAAAATGAGAAACAAGATTTCAATCAGGAACAAGATTATTTTTCTCACCCCATTGGCAGATCATTTTGCTTGTTATAAGCAAAAACTCACTTCATTTTGATTTTATTTTCAAGAAAACATATCTTATGTCATTTAACTTATCTAGTAAATGCATCTTGATTTAAGAATTTGTATATATTTAGACTAGAAACAAGACACAAATACTAAATAAGAAGAGCAGTGTATTCCTTATCTTCCCATCATCAGAGGGCTTCTGTCTTTTTTGACACTACAATTCGGCCATCCGTCATAAATGATCAGGCAACTTTCACTGAGTCTACACCTGGCGCGAGCGGCCAAGCACCCTAAAAAATAAAATCAATCCTGTCTGCTTTGGATGCGGCGAAAGGCGGCGCGACACAACAAATTCCCCTAACGATAAACTGATTGCACGTTATATTTCTGACGCACTTCAAGTAGCTCGGCGGGGGGAGATTGATGCGGCGGACTGGGAAGAGGCGGGGGACGCTTTTTTCGCGCTTTATTTGGTAATATTTCAAATGAATATTAATAAAATATTGGTAATACATTTTGGCGCCCCTAAGGATGAGTGGCGCCCCTAGCATTTGCCTATTCCGCCTATGCCACGGGCCGGCCCTGTGAAGAGGAATTCTGTCTCCCACTCCTCATTGAAATAATAAGTATTTTTCTTTTTTGCATGACTTGCATCATCAGCCATAATTAGTCTTTTTTTCTTTTTTATAGTTCAATTTATCTCATGTAGAGTATGTATACCGTCTGCCCGCGACCAACTCAACTAACAGAAGTGACGTTTTTTTTGTTTTTTGTTTTTGCACAAAGTAATGTTGCCTATGGCAACGTACGTTGACTCGACGTGCAGATTCAAAATATTTTAAATTATTGAATTATTTTATTATGTTTTAATGGTATATGAAATGTCACCAATAGTTATTTTCTCATTTTATGCCATTATCATAAAAAAAAAAAAAAAAAAAAAAAAAAAAAAGAAAGATTACAATTCAGGCTATTTATAGAACGTGCTCGCGGGCGACCCAGAGACTCCACGCGGGCTACCAGGTGCCCGCGGGCACCATGTTGGAGACCACTGTTCTATGAAGTCCCTCCTTCAGAAACACGTAACGAGTTCTGATTGTGCAAAGCGGTTCCTGTGCTGTGATTCGACCACAGCTTAGCGCACGTGAAAGCGGTTCCTGTGTTGTAATTTGACAGCAGCTTAGCAGACGTTGGAAAGGTCACGCCTCTTAACGGAGATATGTATGCGTTCAATAATCTCTACAGCGTCCCTGGGAAAGCCAAACAAAGGTGATTTGACTCCTGGATGAAAATAACAGCGTCTCGATGACATGGTGATAAACACACTCAACGCAACAGTTCCTTTTCTCCACGCGACCGTCCGCTTCTCCACGTGGGACAGCAACAAGACCGCGCCCCCTTTTTCGCGTTCCTTTGTGGGCGGAGGTTAGTCTGTTCTACTGCTCTACTGACGTAATTAAAGAAGGAAGTACCAGGATGTAGTCCAAGCCAGCCGTTCGCTGTAGGCTTTGAAAGGGAACTTCTGTTAAATAAAATATCTCGCTTGGCATTGCACTTTGAGCTTTATAATTTTACAGGTATTATTTATGCTCTAACAGCAACATTACACACTAACTAAAGTTTGAACAATGGACTCGCGAAGAAGGGGACCTTTAAATCATACAAAACCACTAAGACATGGTCTATACACAAAAAAAACTAAACTTAAAGTTATCTCAAAGTTATCGCTATTAAAAAAAAGAAACGATTTATTAATGCAGTAAGTCCATTTGCAAATCAGAACTTGTTTATTTTTAATGAATAGAAATACTGAAAACCATAATCAAGTATCCAGAAATGACAATGACAATATCAATAAAGTAAAATTAAAGTAATGTGAAATACTTCCTACAGTAAACTATGCCCAAGAAAGGTTGGAAGTAAAAGCATTCTCTCAAAATAAAATATTCAAATAAAAAACTCACGTGATGATCACATGTTTATGCTATGACCAAATTCACTTATATAACTGCCACAAAAAAAGAAAGGTGCATGATGCCCAAAAAGTTTGGTATATTAGGAAAACCCTAAACTGACAGAACCTTCCCTGAACTTTTATCTAAAACAAAATCAAATGTTGGCATTGTAATGACATGAACTACATTGGATGATCTTCAGTTTTGAAGATGATTATCTCAATTTTTCCAGCACCTCACTTTCACCTTCATCTTTCCTCGGTTTCAACTCTAAACAAGTGAAAAAGCTCCAATTACCACACATGCAAAAACAGTTAGTCTTTCTATAAAATTATATGCAACATATCTAACAATAAGTACAAATTCTTGCTACAGTTGATAATATAGATCCCTTGTAAAATCTGCTTTGCTAACAATTTTGACACAAAAATCAGAGGGATTGCATGGTTATATTGTACAAAATAATCTAAACATACACAACATAACCTGTCCAAAAATATTTATACCCTGGTTATTACAGGGATAGTCCACCCCAAATAAAATAAAAAAAATCTCTAGTTCTTTACTCACCCTCGTGTCATCCTAGATTTTTAGTAAAATAGTCCAACTGAGTCCATGTAATGCAAGTGAAAGGCAATTAGATAGTTTATGATTTAAGAACCACACACAGAATTGGTTACGTCACGCTTCACAACATCTATCTCATGAATGTGCGACAGTTGGCCAGAAGTGATGGTTTATAGTTATTATTTAGTTATTATTACAGTATTTTTTTTGTTTAAGTTATTAACATTTACTTGGACACACCTATTGTTTAGTGTCAGGTGGCATTGATTCGTCCATTTGTGTCGCATAGATTACTGTCATATTCACTGTGTAATTTTTTTTAACTGTCAACTCTCAATCCTCATTAACTTGCATTATATGGACTCAGAGATAGATTAGTTTCCTAAAAATCTTTGTTTATCTGAAGAAATAAAAGTCATATACATCTGGGATAGCATGAGGGTGAGTACTTTCCTAACCCTGTGTACACAATCATACATATATATACACACACACACATACATACATACATACATACATACATATGTGTATATATATATATATGTGTGTGTGTGTGTGTGTGTGTGTGTGTGTGTGTGTGTGTGTGTGTGTGTGTGTGTGTGTGTGTGTGTGTGTGTGTGTGTGTGTGTGTATATTTGTATGATTGTAAATAAGTATTTGAACACCCTGCTATTTTGCAAGTTCTCCCACTTGGAAATCACGGAGGGGTCTGAAAATGTCATCGTAGGTGCATGTCCACTGTGAGACACAAAATCGAAGAAAAAAAAAATCCAGAAATCACAATATATGATTTTTTTAACTATTTTTTTTGTGTGATACAACTGCAAATAAGTATTTGAACACCTGAGAAAATCAATGTTAATATTTGGTACAGTAGCCTTTGTTTGCAATTACAGAGGTCAAACGTTTTCTGTAGTTTTTCACCAGGTTTGCACTGCAGGAGGGATTTTGGCCCACTCCTCCACACAGATCTTCTCTAGATCAGTCAGGTTTCTGGCCTGTCGCTGAGAAACACGGAGTTTGAGCTCCATCCAAAGATTCTCTATTGGGTTTAGGTCTGGAGACTGGCTAGGCCACGCCAGAACCTTGATATGCTTCTTACAGAACCACTCCTTGGTTATCCTGGCTGTGTGCTTCGGGTCATTGTCATGTTGGAAGACCCAGCCTCGACCCATCTTCAATGCTCTAACTGAGAGAAGGAGGTTGTTCCCCAAAATACATGGCCCCGACCATCCTCTCCTTTATACAGTGCAGTTGCCCTGTCCCATGTGCAGAAAAACACCCCTAAAGCATGATGCTACCACCCCCATGCTTCACAGTAGGGATGGTGTTCTTGGGATGGTACTCATCATTCTTCTTCCTCCAAACACATTTAGTGGAATTATGACCAAAAAGTTCTATTTTGGTCTCATCGGACCACATGAATTTCTCCCATGACTCCTCTGGATCATCCAGAGTCATTGGCAAACTTAAGACGGGCCTGGACATCTGCTGGTTTAAGCAGGGAAACCTTCCGTGCCATACATGATTTCAAACCATGACGTCTTAGTGTATTACCAACAGTAACCTTGGAAACGGTGGTCCCAGCTCTTTTCAGGTCATTGACCAGCTCCTCCTGTGTAGTTCTGGGCTGATTTCTCACCTTTCTTAGGATCATTGAGACCCCACGAGGTGAGATCTTGCATGGAGCCCCAGTCCGAGGGAGATTGACAGTCATGTTTAGCTTCTTCCATTTTCTAATGATTGCTCCAACAGTGGACCTTTTTTCACCAAGCTGCTTGGCAATTTCCCCGTAGCCCTTTCCAGCCTTGTGGAGGTGTACAATTTTGTCTCTAGTGTCTTTGGACAGCTCTTTAGTCTTGGCCATGTTAGTAGTTGGATTCTTACTGATTGTATTGTTGGGGTAACAGCTTAGGACCCAGGACCAGTAGTGAAAAATGAAGACCAGGAGTCAGGAGTCAGATTAATTAAAGAAAATTTTACTGAAGAATAGTTTGCAGTTTCATCAGCAGAAGCCAGCTCATGAGGAGTTCGTAGGCCGCACTCCCTCTAACAGTCTCCCCGCCTCCGTCTAACGTACATAAAATTTTCTGAACAGTTATACTGTTTTCAAGGTCTAGACACGTCATTACTGCCATGTGGAATGATTCTGATTGGTTCTAACAACATGCAATGTAAGCAACTTTCCACACGTAGACAGATAGGAGCATATATCACTAAAAATGCGTAGACTTGATGTCGCCCAGGCCCAGATTAGTCCCTAGTGACCTCGGAGGTCATAGAAAAGACGCCTCCAAGTCTAGAATCGTCTGCCGAAAGGACCATCTCCAATACTGGATCGGCACAGAATCATGAGACGCACACACAAAGCTCCGCAGAATAGCAGTTTCCATCAAGGTCGGAACATCTTAACTAACTATCAACGCAACAATCATTAACTAACAAAAAGCACTTCTCCAAAACATGCTGATACTAACTCTAGTTCAGAAGTGAATTTATTCTATTTAGTAAGAAAGAAAAGTATATCAAAGAGGTACATTTCTCTGAGTCCCCAAAGAGTCCCATAGCTGTGACATAGATGACCCCAGGGGTCACCTTAGTAAGACATACAGTTAACACATGCTGAGCACTCTTTACTCCCTGGAGTGTCAAACACCAAGGACATTTGCCTGTCAGCACGTCTTGACACAGACATCAGAGCAGCACCTAAAGAATGTGGATTCAAAAGCACACAGCAACTAAAACACTACAATATCCAAAATCACTCCTTGAATATAGAGAACTGATTTATCAAATGTAGGAAATGGTTATAACTTGATTATCATTAATTCTTATTTTAATATTGAACATAAAATCATTCTTGAAGGATATGTGTCTGATGAAGAGACAAGTGATGTTTGGCTTGACCCTTGACCCTTCAGTATGGGGTGGACAGGTGTCTTTATGCAGCTAACGACCTCAAACAGGAGCATCCAAGTTAGAATAATAAAGGGAGTGGAGGTGGATTTTAAAGGCAGACTAACAGGTCTTTGAAGGTCAGAATTCTAGCTGAGTGTTCAAATACTTATTTGCAGCTGTATCATACAAATAAATAGTAAAAAAAATCATACATTGTGAATTCTGGATTTTTTTTTTTAGATTATGTCTCTCACAGTGGACATGCACCTACGATGACAATTTCAGACCCCTCCATGATTTCTAAGTGGGAGAACTTGCAAAATAGCAGGGTGTTCAAATACTTATTTTCCTCACTGTATATTCTAGAAATGTATTAAAAAGAAAGACGCTTTCAGCCTTACTCAAAGGCCGCGGAAACATGGCCAGTGGGTTCTTTACGCAATCCATTCCCGGCATTCTTATTTTGCTTCTTATGTATTAAATATACAGGCAATTAGTTTATGAAACCTTGATCAAAATTAAAATACAATTTATAGAAAAAGAAATTCACTTTAAAGAAATGATTTCTGCAAAACAACACTCAATAAAAATCATGTCTGACCCCACTCCATGTCTCCAGACATATTGCGCGTCTTATAGCCTATATCTTACTCATGCTGCTCACTTTTCATCATTAACATATGAAATTAAAACAATAATACAATAGGCTAATGTTTAAACATATAGCCTAACTATGAATCTAAATAGGCTACGTTTTGCAATTAGCCTCCACTCCAAAAGCTTCAAAAATGTATTTTGTTTATTAACGCAAAGTTTTAATTTCAAATGTAATTTCTAAATTCAGTTCATATTTCCAACAAACGAAATTCTGAGCCAAAATAACGAAGTGGTAAAAAAAACTGCAAAAATGAAAAATATTAAAGAATTTGCGAGCGCTTTCGTCGGCATGAGTAAGATAGGCTATAAGACGCGCAATATGTCTGGAAACATGGAGTGGGGTCAGACATGATTTTTGTTGAGTGTTGTTTTGCAGAAATCATTTCTTTGAAGTGAATTTCGTTTTCTATAAATTGTATTTTAATTTTAATCAAGGTTCATCTAATTGCCTGTATATTTAATACATAAGAAGCAAACCAAGAACGCCGGGAATGGATTGACATGCGTAACGAACCCACTGGCCATGTTTCCGCGGCCTTTGAGTAGCCTAAGGCTGAAATAGCGTCTTTCTGTTTTTAATACATTTTTTGAATATATGTCTTAATTACAGTAGGCCTATTATAGACAGTTATGATATTTGTGGCTGTACCGGGGTCCATCATTACTAGGTTAAAGTTACACGCTTATCATTAGTGATCCATGGCACCTGCTACCCATGGCTGTTATGAACTGCAGGCTTCAATCAATAAATTACAACAATTTCGTGCTATGGGCACTGCCACTGATACAGGCAGCGGATGAGATATTTTTCTGCTTTCAAACAAGTGTGACAAAGGCATGGGCTAAATACATTCTCTAATGTGGATACAGACATATATACACACATCACTATACAACACCTTATTAGGAGAAAAAACATGTTGTTTTAATGAGAAAAATATGTCGTTTTTACGACATAAGATCACGTTATTACGAGAAAAGGTATTTATTTATCCTTTGTTTTACCAGGGTAGTCACATTGAGACAGTAGTCTCTTTTTCATAAGATCTCGTTATTATGACATAATTGAGTGAAAAAAATAATATGTATGTGGCAGCAATGCGTCACCGTAATATTTACATAAGGCAAAATGTTTAAAATCTATCTGAATTGGTAGCCTATGCCTGTGACTGTCTTTTCACTTTTTCTTTCTTTATAATTTTGTTAAAGTTATAAAGTTCAGCAAATTTTAGTTAGCTTTTATCCACATCTTAGCCAAGCCTACATGCCAAACATTCAAAATATTTGGGCCTAAATAAACTCCTTTGCCGATGTTTTCACTTAGTGATCATTATTCTCGTTTCCACGGCAACATTGAACTTTTCATTGCATATAGCCTACTGCTTCTCACATCTTCTCTTGCCCTTAAATTTAGCAGTCATTAACTCGGTTCATTACAAGCCATTAGCCGAGAATGATAGGCTTTGATATGCCTATGTATATGTAGGCTATAGCCTAAAATGATATGCTGCAAGTCAAGAGTAGCGGATTCATAATTTGTATCGGTTAATTATCAAATGGCGAGTCCTTAAATCATTCGGGTACATCGAGGCATGCATCAATATAATAAAGTAGGTGTGTGTGTGTGTACGTGCACTAATAACAAATAAGTATAGATAAGTACAAAGCAGCGGGCGAAATAAGTAGCCAGGCCACCGTTTTGCCCGCTGCTCCCGATGGCCAGACCTGAATTCTACATTTAGCATAGTATTATTAGCCTATTATATATTTATTAACAACAAAAACTATGGCGTCCTCTGTGTTAGCCTTTTAAACTATAAGTTACTTCTTAACGTGCACGCAGGCTATAGCCTATAAACGATGTAAAACAGTCCGCGACCTCCCCCCGCTATATGGCACAGTCCACGTAAATTGGGGAAAAAAATAGAAGGAAAATAAAATCGGTTAGATTTCAATTTATTCAAAAGATAATTTCTTAAGTCATAATTTAGCAAAAGGAAATTTGAACAAAAGGAGAGAAAATGGCAAAAATCCACTGATGAAGTAACCGAGAAAAAGGAAAAAATGGACGTTTGTTTCAATATTTTATTTTTTGCATTTGCGTTATACGGTCTGAAAATTGAATTGTGAAGCGTTACACGGACCAAGAAGGCTATCATACTATTGAATGTGTTTTTCCAACCATCATGGGACATTATCAATATTAATCCTCTGTTCATATGTTCAGGGCTTCTCTGAGTCTTAAAAAGACCTTAAAATGATCTTAAATCAGAGCAGAAAGTCTCACATTCATAAAGTCATGGCTGCATACTTTGCAAAAAAATATTTTCTTCCTCAGTATTTATGTCCTGTTTTCCAATACAAGTTACATTTTAGGGATGCGCGAAATATCAGCCACCATATCGGTATCGGACGATATATGTGTATTTTTAATGATATCGTCATCGGCCCGATAAGAAAATGTGTCCAAATATATTAAAACCGATAATATGTAAATTGTATTATTATGTAAAATGTAATGATAATATGTATTTCCTTCATTTGAGACACTTCAGATGCGCATTATTCACCATGATGGTTATGAATCACTTAAAAAAAAAAAGAAAGGAAAATAAAGTTTGTCTGTCATATCGGCTATATAAAATTATAACGAGAACAACTGTGTGTGTGTGGGGCATGACTTTAATGGTGAGACTTTTGTTTTTATAACCAGGCTCTCAAAATTATATAAAAATTTGGGTTTAGATTTATCGCCCAATATATCGGTTATCAGCTTTCAAATATAAAGAATATATTTGCCAAATATCGGTCAAAATGATCATATCGGTGCATCTCTAATAAATTTACTTGAGACGCAAATGTAAAATGAAATGTAAAATGCACTATCCAAACTTAAATGGCTGTAATTGAAGAATACTTCATATAGACCTAGGTTTGGTAGACACCCGGCAGATTATTCCTGAAGTGAAAGCAATTCATAAGATGGAAGTTTAAAAAAATTACAAATACGGTAATAAATATTTGTTATTTTATTTAAAATATATATTTTACCTTATTTTACCTCTATAAATACTATAAAATCAAAGCCATATGTCTAACCAAGTTGTGTTCCAAATTTGAAGTTGATATCACAAAAATTCAAAAAGTCCCCATGAGATTTTGTTTAGGCGCTGTACCAAAAACAGCCACCGGGTGTCAAACACATTCCATTGATTGTTTTTATGATGTATTTTCCTGTAAATTTCTGTCCAAATGTCACTCCAGCACAAAACAGTCACCAAATATGGAACCTTGAGACTCAGACCTTTCCGACAAAATGTGTTTTGTCAAGATTAGAAAATATTTTTATTATAAAGTAGTTCAAATTAATTTTGTAATATGAAACCTGACACCGCCCACTAGGGGAGGAGCCCGCTAGAAGAATTTAGAATACTGTTTCCATGGTAAAGCAACGTCCCATTTTAAAACGGTTTTCACAAGATGAATTTTGAGTTCGTAAGCTTTCGAATGATACCTAATTTATGATAATTAGGCTACTAAAATATGATACGAAAAAAAGGCGCTAAAAATAAAAAGAGCGCCAGGCGTCCCGTCAGTGACAGTTAAGGGGTTAAAACAACATCAAATATCTGTCAAAATCTCTAAATGAAGCTGATTTTTCTGAGTTCTTGTTTTAGTCACAAACTTCACAGAAAACTTCACATTTCTGCAGTAAATGTGTCTTGATTTAAGAATCTTTAGATACAGTATTTGTGCTGGAAAAAGAGAAATCACTTTCTGCAGTGTGATCAGAAGGGGCAGTAAAAGTTATTTCCATATTGTAGTGGTTCTGAGCAAAACCATTCATGCTTTTTTTAGTCAAATTCATGAAAAAGTGACAGATATCTGTTGGAAGTGTTTCTCCTTAAACATCTACATTTAGAGAACACATTGATGTTGTGTTCCCTTCGTTTTATTCCTTACATTTGTTAATAGGTCTTAAAAAGGTCTTAAATTTACCTTCATGAAATCCTAACCCTGTATGTTGAGCATAGTATTATGGTGTTTATCCTCATTTATCATCAACAGGAGCTCACTCCGCAGCGGAACAAAGTTCTCATGAGTGAAAAGTCTTTCACACGTCCTCCCAGCTTTGGCCCTCGCCAAACCGGTATGTAAAATTTGAATTTAAAACATATCACTTGAGTATGTAGCAAGCATAAGTTCCTTTATGAGTACCATATTAACATGAAATAAATCTGATGTTTATGCAGAACGGGATCCAACAAAATCAATTTTCGGCATCAATGTTGAGGATGAAGTAAGTGAATTTTGTATATTCTGATTGTTCCCGTTCAAATGAATATGACATTTTGTAATATGTCACCTAGGGCTGTAGCTATCGATTATTTTAGTAATCGAGTATTCTACCAATTATTCCATCGCGTAATCGGATAAGAAGTACTTTTTCATTATTAAAGAGCAATACTAAATATACAAGAGAAAATTAGACGTGCATCTTAAAATGAACAACTAATTTGTTTCCTTGGAAATAGAAAAAGTTTAAGTTTTGTTTTATTGCTGAAATTGCATACATTAATATCTGTGAAAACTAAACCAATTTAGTGCATTCAATTGCCATATTATATTCAAAATGCAAATACAAATATATGAATAAAAAATATATAAAAATCAATTTCAAATTACTTTAAAAAGGAATACATAGTAGAACCTAAAACAAAACCTTCAACCTATAAATCAATATAATAGTAATATAGATGATAATAATGGCTAAACATGCATTTATGTTGTGAACTTAACTTTCAAGTCTCAGCTTCAGCTCAGGTATGACACAAGCCTTTACTGTCTTCCGAAGGCTTTGTGGCTTTTGTAAGAAGCAAAAATGATTGGACAGGAAGGAAACTTGGAACAAGAACAAGAGTAGAGATGCGCGGATCAGCTCTAACGTCACCGAATCCGCTGTTAAAAACAAACCATCCACCCGCACATGATTTTCTCTAGATCCGCACTCGATTGTCACATTACAATTATTCAAATTGTCCGTGGTAAGCGTGATGCTATCGCTAAACGGGTCGCGCTACTGAGCAATAAACATGCAGTCTCGGATCTTGAGATGAACTGAATCCTAAAGTTTGAGGAATTGTTTCAGCCCTAATGTCACCCCTGGACCATAAAACCAGTCATAATGAAATTTAAAAAAATAATAATCTTTCAAGTGATGTATGGTTTGTAAGGATAGGAAAATATTTGGCCGAGATACAACCACTTGAAAATCTGAGGGTGTAAAAAAATCTAAAAATTGAGAAAATCTCCTTTAAAGTTGTTCAAATGAAGTCCTTAGCAATGCATATTACTAATAATAATACATTTGTGATATATTTACGGTAGGAAATGTACAAAATATCTTCATGGAGCATGATCTTAATATCTTAATGATTTTTTGGCGTAAAATAATTTTTTTTTTTGACCCATTCAATGAAGTGTTGGCTATTGCCACAAATATCCCCGTGAGACGCAGGACTGGTGTTATGCTCCGGGGTCACATATGAAATAGGGATGTGACGGTGAGGAAATTTTCCCACCGGTTAATTGATGTGTGACAACACCGGTAATACCGGTATCACCGGCGGAGGCTTTTAAATCACTAATTCTATCTAACCGAAAGTAACATGCACACGACAGCTCTGAACTGAAAACGCGCCAGTGTTGCGTATTCACACACCGTGAATGACAGCTCGTCCGTAAATGCGCGCTCTGTGAGGCCATGGGTGCGTCTCAATCAGTTCCCTAGTTCCCTTTCAGTCGGTCACTACGACGTACGTCGGTAATAACCGACGAATTGGGATCACTTCAGAGAGCCCCTATCAGCTTCGAGAACTTAAGAACAGGCCAATGAACAATTGGCGTGCGAGATTTGCATCTCGCGCTCCGCCCCGCGCCGCGGGTATAAACGGGAAGCGAGAGCACCGCACTGACGTCATTCACTTCGGAGCCGAACCGGCGTTTGAAGTTGCAGAGACTGCTTTCCTGTCTTTTCAGCGAAAGAGAATTCATCAGAACAGAGAAGAGGATCGTGTGCTGGTGTGACGGCGCTTTCCAGCGGGACCGCGAACTCAAGCTGCTAGAAGGAACAAACTGCTGTTATCACAGCAATCTGTTGGTATCGGTGGGCGTTCCATTCTTTGAGTGCAAACACAGGCTGCACTATCCCCTGTGTGTTGCCGCGGTTTCCCTGGGTGCTTCAGCACTCTCTTAAAAGAGCGTTCCTCACAAAAAGAGCAACACGGGTGTGACACTGCGTCTTTTTCAAGACGTCATTCCACTCGTGCGTTTCTGGATGCGGTTGTTTCCTGTCCTGACGGCCACGATCCCTCTCGCATAAACATGTTGAGACTGTGTTCGTGGGTGATCCGTGTTCTCTCAGGGGAACGGGACCACGTCGACGCGCTGGTCATCTCGCCTTCCGCGTGAGGGTTTGAGTGTTCAGCGCGCCGTGTGCCGTCTAGCTGCCGAGTGACAACGCGGGTTGCCACGGCAGCTCAGCGCGCGTCACTCGGCGGCTACGCATGTTGAGACAGTGTTTGTGGGTGGTCTATGCTCTCTAATGAGAGCATGGCCACGTCGGCGCGCTGTTCATCTTGCCTTTTTCATAAGGGCTTGAGTGTTCAGCGCGCCGTGTGCCGTCTCACGGCCACGCCCACTGTCTCACATGTCTGCCGGTAGCTTACAGATGGGATTGCTGGTCCTAAAAAATAAATAAATAAATAATTAAAAAAAAAAAAAAAAGGACCTAGCGTTTCGTTTGGGGCTCTAGCAGAGGACAGATGTCAATCGCTGCATCGGAGAGAGGGCTGTTATGTGTTGAAAATGAAGATGATGCTGAGATTCCCACTATAATAGTGGGCGCTCGTGCTGAATCCGATTCATGCTCGACAGCCATGCTTTCCCGGGTGGCTGAGGCATAGTGCAACGCATAATTCGCCTTGCCTGCCTCTTGCCTTTCCCGGATGTGCGTTGGAAGGCTTTTGCATTATGGAACTATTGGTGGCAAAATATGGAACACCAATAGGGCCATAATCTGTATAAAGTTTTCCTCTCTCTCACTACCCTCATCGGTGGGGTGGCAGTGCCACTGGCAGGCCACCTCCGCCCTGCTTAGGGCATGAGGGTAGTTCTCAGCCGAGGTTGAGCTGCGCACAGCGCTGGCCCTTGGCTAGACGATGTCCAGAAACACCATTGACCCGGATTTGGTTCGGGACTGTTCTTCCCCCGGAGGAGGGCCGGGTAAAAACCATTAGTAATTCTGTTCCGCCACTGGGGTTAAAAACAGCCAGTGGTACCCAAATATATATCTAAAAAAAAAAAAAAAAGAGAAGAACAGTTCCAATATCTCTGGGTCTCAGGAGTTCAGGAATGGCAGCGTGTGACGCTATAAGCCTCGCCGCCCTCATTCCCCTCCCCACAAGAGGGCGAGAATGGCAGTGTGTGACGCTACAAGCCTCGCCACTCTCATTCCCCTCTTCTCAGCGGTGTGTGGACGACAGTGCGCGACGCTATGCCTCGCCGCTCTTGTTCCCCGCTGAGGAAGGAGGTGAGGCAGACCGTGTGCAACGCCACAAAGCCTTGCCACGCTCAGCCCCTCCTTCATTTGGAGAGCGCGCTGGGCGGTGTACAACGCTCCCATGCCTTGTCAGCCTCTGGTGCCTCTCCAAATCGCCAGCAGGGGGTGCCGGCTGTGGGAACGCACTCAAGCGGCCTTCCCACACTCGCGCACCCCCTCAGCGGATGCAGGTCGTGTGTCAGACCCAGACCCCTACACGGACCACTCCCATGTCGTCCTGGGGTCCCTGCATTCCGCCTCGCTGCCCTGCTGCGGGTACGTCTGTGGTACCGATGACCCCGCTTGTTCGGTCTCTGGGGGCCTGGCTAGCGCTCCCCAGCCCGTCTCGCTGGGTCATCTGTACCATCAGACTCGGTTTGCGATTCAGTTCGCCCGGCGTCCGCCCAAGTTCGGGGGCGTTCACTTCACGTCTATTGCGTGGGTGGATGCCCCCGTGCTTCGGGCGGAGATCGCTGTCCTACTGGCGAAGGACGCGATAAAGCCGGTCCCTCCAGCCGATATGAAGTCTGGGTTCTACAGCCCGTACTTCATTGTACCCAAGAAAGGTGGCGGGTTACGACCGATCCTGGACCTGCGTTACCTGAACCGCTCCCTCCACAGGATGCCGTTCCGAATGTTAACCCAGAAACGCATCTTCAGATGCATCCGTCCCCAGGATTGGTTTGCAGCGATCGACCTGAAGGACGTGTACTTTCATGTCTCGATTCTCCCTCGACACAGACCGTTTCTACGCTTTGCTTTCGACGGACGGGCATACCAGTACAAAGTCCTGCCCTTCGGGCTGTCCCTGTCGCCCCGTGTCTTCACGAAAGTCGCGGAGGCGGCCATTGCTCCCATGAGAGAGCGTGGTGTTCGCATCCTCAACTATCTCGACGACTGGCTGATTCTTGCCCAGTCACGGGAGCAGTTGTGCGAACACAGGGACATGGTGCTCCGGCACCTCAGCCAGTTGGGTCTTCGGGTCAACTGGGAGAAGAGCAAACTCTGTCCCGTACAGAGGATCTCTTTTCTCGGGATGGAGATCGACTCGGTCGCCATGACTGCGCGCCTCAAAGAGGAGTGCGTCCAGTCGGTGCTGAGCTGCTTGAGTACGCTCAAACGCAGTACAGCGGTTCCACTGAAACATTTTCAGAGGCTCCTGGGGCATATGGCAGCAGCAGCCGCAGTAACGCCGCTAGGGCTGCTCCATATGAGACCGCTTCAGCACTGGCTACACGACCGAGTCCCGAGATGGGCGTGGCACAGCGGGTCCCTCCGTGTCCAAGTGACGCCGAGATGCCGCCAAACCCTCACCCCGTGGTCGGACCCTTCATTTCTACGGGCAGGAGTGCCTCTAGAACAAGTGTCCAGGCATCATGTTGTCTCCACGGATGCCTCACCCACGGGTTGGGGGGCCACGTACAACGGGCTTGCAGTATCGGGTCTGTGGACGGGGCCCCAACTGCAATGGCATATCAATTGCCTAGAGTTGCTGGCAGTTCGTCTTGCTCTCAGCCGCCTCAAAGGGTCGCTCAAAGACAAGCACGTTCTGGTCCGGACGGACAGCACGACGGCCGTTGCGTACATCAACAAACAAGGTGGTCTACGCTCCCGCCGTTTGTCCCAACTCGCCCGCCATCTCCTCCTGTGGAGTCAGAAGCATCTGAGGTCCCTTCGTGCTATCCACATTCCGGGCCTGCTCAATCGTGCGGCCGACGAGCTGTCACGGTTGCCAGTGCTTCCCGGAGAGTGGCGACTCCACCCCCAGGTGGTCCAGCTGATTTGGAGTCGCTTTGGGGCCGCACAGATCGATCTGTTTGCCGCCCACGACACGACCCACTGCCAGTTGTTTTATTCCCTGTCCGAGGGGACCCTCGGCACGGATGCACTGGCACACAGCTGGCCCCGGGCTCTGCGCAAATATGCGTTTCCCCCAGTGAGCCTTCTTGCACAGACACTGTGCAAGGTCAGGGAGGACGAGGAGCATCTCCTCTTGGTAGCTCTGTACTGGCCCAACAGGACGTGGTTCCCGGAACTAGTGCTCCTCGCGACAGCACCTCCTTGGCCCATTCCTCTGAGGTAGGACCTTCTGTCTCAGAGACGGGGCACCCTATGGCACCCGCGTCCAGACCTCTGGAAACTCCATGTCTGGTCCCTGGACGGGACGCGGAGGTTCTAGGTGACCTACCGCAAGCGGTAGTCGACACCATCGCTTCCGCCAGAGCCCCCTCTACGAGACGGCTTTATGCGTTGAAGTGGAACCTGTTCGTCGACTGGTGCTCTTCTCGCCGAGAAGACCCCCGGAAGTGTTCGATCGGATCTGTGCTATCTTTTCTTCAAGACGGGTTGGAGCGAAGGCTGTCTCCCTCCACCCTCAAGGTATATGTTGCCGCCATCGCCGCAAGCCATGACCTCATTGATGGTGAGTCCTTAGGCAAGCATGATCTGATCGTCAGGTTCCTAAGGGGAGCGAGGAGACTAAATCCTCCTCGCCCTTCTTCTATACCCTCTTGGGACTTGTCTCTGGTGCTGACCGCACTGCAGAGGGCGCCCTTCGAGCCTTTACAGTCAGTAGAGCTTAAGATCTTGTCTCTAAAGACAATACTCCTGATTGCATTGGCCTCAGTTAAGAGGGTAGGGGACCTGCAGGCATTTTCGGTCGACGAATCGTGCCTGGAATTCGGGCCGGGTGATTCTCAGGTGACCCTGAGACCCTGGCCTGGATATGTGCCCAAGGTTCCCACTACTCCCTTCCGGGACCAAGTGGTGAGCCTGCAAGCGCTGCCTTCGGAGGAGGCAGACCCAGCCCTAGCTTTGCTCTGTCCCGTCCGTGCTCTCCGGACTTACGTGGACAGAACGCAAAGCTTCAGGACCTCAGAGCAGCTCTTCGTCTGTTACGGAGGACAGCAGAAGGGAAAGGCTGTCTCCAAGCAGAGGATGGCCCACTGGATAGTGGATGCCATCGTCTTGGCGTATGAATCCCAAGACGTGCCCTGCCCGCTCGGGGTTAGAGCTCACTCCACCTGGGGTGTAGCTTCTTCCTGGGCGCTGGCTCGTGGCGCCTCGCTGACAGACATTTGTAGAGCTACGGGCTGGGCGACACCCAACACGTTCGCTAGGTTTTATAGCCTGCGTGTAGAGCCGGTGGCTTCTCGTGTGCTCGCTTCCCATAGTCAGCTTCACTGAAGTGCCCGTTCTAGTGTCGGCTTGCTGCGCCATTCCCTTACCCTGGAACGGATACGTGCGCTTATTTTCTCCAGTCGAGTTCCCCAGGATAGGCGAACCCTGTTGAGTCCTCCGCACCCCTCGGCAGTCGGATGTTGCGGAGCGTCCGACGCCAGGTCTGGCACTCGTATGCATTGGTGGAACTTGTGTCAGGCTGGGTTCCGTATGTCGTGACCCCTACGGCGGTCCCATACGTGTATTTCCACGGTACAGCTCCCTACGGCGAGCTCGTGTCTTTCCCTTGGCAGAGTTCTCTGCCGTCTCAGTACGGTGTCGTCCCCCGCCTGCATTAGGCCGGGGCCTCCCCTGGGACTCCGTATGTTGTGCTGCCCACGGCCAGCCCATACGTGTTCTCCACATGGTAACTCCCTCCGGGCATGATGTGGCTCCCGCAGCGTCCTTCGGGCACGCTTTCCCAGCGTTATCCAATCAAGTCTGCTGAATGGGTCTTGCGGAACAGCAGTATGACTCTTCTAGCGTGAATCTTCCCGCCCGCTTCAGAACGGGGTCTGAGGGGCTCTCGCTGGGCGCTGGAAGTGGTAGTAACTGTGGCGTTTTCCATAGGGATCCCAATTCGTCGGTTATTACCGACGTACGTCGTAGTGACCGACTGAAAGGGAACGTCTCGGTTACGTATGGTAACCCTCGTTCCCTGAAGGAGGGAACGGAGACGTACGTCCCGTCGCCACAGTTCCTTCCATCACTGCTTGGCCGAGTCACTGGTTCGGCTCCTCAGTGAAAAACGTCAGTGCGGTGCTCTCGCTTCCCGTTTATACCCGCGGCGCGGGGCGGAGCGCGAGATGCAAATCTCGCACGCCAATTGTTCATTGGCCTGTTCTTAAGTTCTCGAAGCTGATAGGGGCTCTCTGAAGTGATCCCAATTCGTCGGTTATTACCGACGTACGTCTCCGTTCCCTCCTTCAGGGAACGAGGGTTACCATACGTAACCGAGACGTTCAGTAGTCAGGGCACTGATCAAGCATTGATCAGTCTATGATTGAGATGCACGCCATGAATGAATAACAGTTCGTCCGTAAAGCGTCGTTTATACTCGACGCGCCCGCTCGAGCGCGAGGGTGCGCGCGGCAAAAAGAAATGCGCGCAGTCAGCGTAGCGGAGGCTCGCACTGCGGAGCCAGGCGAAAGTAAACAATGCGCGCTCTGTGCGGTGCACATTTAACTTTCGGTTTTGAATTAGCGCCAATTCGGCTGCGGGTTGCTTGAATTATGGGTTCATTAGTCTATTATTTTTAATGAAAAACACAACAACAAAACAAATGACAAACTCCCTTAAATAGGCGCTTTTACGTTTCGCTTTGAAACCAAATCTTCCGCGATCATCTCAGTCAGCTCCTCACTCTTAAATCTGATGAATGACTCCTGCCGCTGCCGAGACTCACAGTCGGATCCTGCTTTATTAAGCAGATACGTTCAGTTTTTATTTGTATTGTTTGTTCTCTAACTGAACTAAATTATTTTATTACTATAAAAAAATCAAAAAGACGGTGGGCGGTGCCACGGTGGGCAAGTGATGTAACCGGTGTTGAGTCTGGACACCGGTAACACCGGCAACACCGACTATCGTAGCAAGCCTAATATGAAATATATCTACTGCTTGTAAATTGTGTGCATTAGGTTTTTCATTTGTGTGTAGCATATGTTCTCTTCTAACCTTTCTCACTTGTTGTTTCTCAGATGTATTTACCGGGTATGACAGTGAAAGAAGAGGAAGAGGGCAGAGAAGAAGAGGACAGAAAAAAAAGGACAGAGAAGAAAAGGACAGAGAAGAAGAGGGCCGAAAAGAAAAGGACAGAAAAAAAAGGGCAGAGAAGAAGAGAGCATCAATGTGCCTAAAAGAAAGGTTCCAAGAAGTGCAGTTTTTAGTAGCATTGAGAAGAATATTTTAAATTGGCAGAACGAAATGCAGAAGGAGTTAGAGGAAATGAGGTCTGTCCTCAATGAAATTACTTCCAAGAACACACATTCACAGTGGAGGGTAGCAGCACAAGAGGATAATATGTTCAGATTATCGTGTAATTTAAGAGATTTGGTAAATACACACATACATTTACATAGACAAAAAGACACACTGATGTCTTCTGTACAGTTCTGTCTCTTAAGATCACTGACTATTCATGTGTTCTACAGCAAAGGCAGGGCTCCAGGCTAACTTTTGTCACTAGGAGCACAGTGGCCCCCAACTGAAAATTTTAGGGGCACAACCAGAAATTTTAGGGGCGCACACCGTAAATCAACATGCTAACCAAATGTACTAATTTCCACTGTATTACTAATAGGGATCGGTATCGTTAAGGTTTTAATGGTATTACTACTCTTACCGATACTGCTTATCGATCCGGTACTTTAACAGTATTCTTACCGGTTCTTTTTATTATAGCCTACTTTATTTTTTTTTTTTTATAATAAAAGTAAGAAAAGTAAATTATCTATAGCAAAAGAAACCCAAAGTTTGAACACAAATATAAAACATCTATTTGTAAATGGACCAGTGTGCAGGTATTTGGAAGGTCTGCTAACATTAATATTACAGTAAAGAACAAACCTACAAAGAAATCTAATAAAGTAATGAAATGTAAAATAACACTGCATAGTTTTCACTGTATAAATTGATAGATCGATGCTTATAAAAGCTAAAGTTGTTAATTCAAGAGATGTGAATATTTTCTATTTGTCTTTTGTTCGATTCGAATTAATGGCTCAATCGTCAGCAGGTTTATCAGACGCTGCCCCTTTAAGACCGATCGAGTGTAGAACTAATAATACCATATTCTCCTATTTCTCCAAACTATTTACGCCCATTTAAGATATACACTGTTAAAATAACTACTCTCCAATCCGGTCATTTTGACACCGGCTATTTGTTGTTTATTTGATGGTTTAGGCTTCGCACACGAAACCTAAAATATTAAGTGCAAGTCGGTCCATTTCGCAGCACACACACATAAGCCGCCTTGAAGTTGGAAACAGCGTCTCTTGCGCGGATTATTGTGCATTTAATAGCTCTTTATTATCAAACACATCCCGCAGTTTAGCAACAGTAGAGACTGCAGTTTACAACAATCACTGAATCTGACGTTTAGTTTAGGTTTAAGGAGAAATGACAGCGCAAGGCTGTGAAGGGAAGGATGTCGCGCTCGACTGAACACGGCACTGAACACTGAACATGGAATAGTTTTACCTCATACCATCTTTTTATAATTCTTGGAAGCCAAAATCGAAAATAAAATTAGATTAATATCACAGCACATCCCTAAAGTTTAAGCAGAAAAACTTATGTGTAGTTCTCTTGGCCATCGTCACTCATTAAGCTGACTGTGGTGTTGTGTTCGCTGTAGCTCCACGTGAGAGAGCTCGCTTTCTCGCTCTTCTGGATTGCGAATGGCAAAAATGCATCACGGACAAATGGTTTAATATTATCTCATATAGAAACGGCTGGCAAAGATAGAATTTGCCAGACATAACGTCTATCAATTATAATTAGTAAGTGTATTTTCTTAATTTCTCCAGTACCGACAGGCAGCAGGCAAATTTACTGGTCGCACATGTGCGACTGGATGTAAAATTCAGTCGCACACTCTCAAATTTTAGTCGCAAAATGCGACCATTTAGTCGCACTCTGGAGCCCTGAAAGGGATGTTAGTGAACTTCAGTACCAGAACCGCCATGATTATATTATCAAGTCCTGGGTCCAGGATACGTTTCAGAAGATCATGGACTGTAGCCACCCGGAAATTCAGGACCCCCTGAAACAGCTGGAAGTGGTGAATAATGCACAAATAATTCTGCCAATCTTGAAAGAAAATGTATTTGTTTTTGATATGATTTTTTTTTCAGTAAAGTCAGCACACAGCAATGTGTGATAAAATGCAACACGCGAGCTGATGTTTTTGTAATTCTCTCTCCAGATTCGGGACTTTTTTCATATTGATAGATTAGAGCTTAAAACAGGAAAACGCTACGCACTTCCCAAGCAATTTCATTATATCAGCTCGGAAAAGTGTGAGGACTCCCGAGTGGACGATCGTATGTCTCAGAAAACACCAGAAAGCAAGACGATTGACCTGGAGGCCGAACTAATGTAAGTACTTTTACATGTTAATTTGTTTCAGTTTTGGTTGCCAGACACTGATTTATTGTTTTTTTTATTTCGTCATGTTTCAGAGCTCAGTTTTTTTACCATAACACAAAAAGAAACGGAAGGAACATCAGAAGAAATGGAAGAGCTTAAAGCGTGGGAAAGGTCAGCACAAGCGTGGGAAAGGTAAGCACTGTCATGCCAATGTGCACAATGGATGTTTTGCAAATGTATAACTCTGTAACGATGCACTCGTGTCACGATTCCATGCAAACGCCTGAGACTAAACTCACAATGCAATATTTATCGCGGTTTCACGAGTTCACACTTACATATAATTTATGGAGAGTAATTTAAATGCGTATTTGGCGTGCTGTCCGGGGGGAGGGCTTCGAGCTCGGAATTTGGCCCGAACCCAGAGTACCCCCCGTATGTAAGTGGTTGATAAAATAAAACTGTGGAGAAGGGGTGGTGGAGGGATGCTGGAAAACTGTCAATGAATGGAGGTAAGACTGCTGCGTGTATATATACCTCTATTGTTGATTAGCTGAGTGCTCTCCACCTGTGTCAATTATCTGAACGTGCTCCTCCCGAACCTTGTTCATAAAACATCATATAAATAAAGAAGAGATGTTTTTTTAAATTATTATTTAAATGATATTATTGTTATTATATTATTATCCGGACAAACAAATATTCCCCCATTGCATTACTATGTATTATATTCAACACCACATATAGTGGTTAATGTAGTAATGTCTAGGGCTGTAATCAACCAAAGAAAATCTTGGTCGACTGAAGTCCTGACATTTTCGACTAAAAATTACGTTAGGAAAAAAAACGTTAAATTAATTAGCTGCGCACTGTGCGCAGTACTTGGTAGCCTTGTTGTCTGCCTAAATGAATTATAAATAAACATAAAAAACTAGTAGGCTATTTGCAGTATATTAAATAGTTTTTGACCTGATTACTTTGCACTGAAATGAGGCTCTGACAGCGTTGCATCACGTGCACCTGCGCAATATCATAGTACAATATTTTCGTAAATCATAGGCTATGTTGTCAACTAGATATCATCACAAGAACTTTTGAGGAATATGCAACATCATTTAGACAATTGTTTTTGTCATATGTATTATAATAACTGACAGACAGTATCATTTCAGCCGCTCTGTGAACATGAGTTCAGGTTCGCGGCTGAGACACGAATAGACTATTAACTTAAAGCTTTTACTCTTAAACACAAAAGGCACGTCCACTTTAATAAAAAATGAATATTTATTAAACAAGAGCAGAAAAAACGCTCACAATTAAATAAATAACGTTAATATACAGAAAACTAGCCTTCTTCAATATGTCTCTTCTCCAGTGGGTTGGGCTAATCCAAAAGAAGTGAAAACAATGGGGGTGTTCTGAAGACAGTCTATTACCTGTGAAACAGGGGTGCTCTGAAAACACCCCCATTAGTGCTTTCCACCTGATGAAATGAAAGCGGCAAAACTGACAGTACAGATCCACTTAGCGCGGTGTTGTGACGCTTCCCCTCATGTGTATGTTGATGGGCGTTCCTCAAGTTTACCGCTATGGGCGTGCGTTTTTGCCAGCGAGGAATGAAAAACAAAGGACCAGCGAGAGACTTCTCTTCGCCAGTTGGTTGGGCTAATCCAAAAGAAGTGAAAACAATGGGGGTGTTCTGAAGACAGACTGTTACCTTTGAAACAGGGGTGCTCTGAAAACACCCCCATTAGCAATTAGTGCTTTCCACCTGATGAAATTAACGCGGCGCGGCAAAACTGATTAAATGAACGCGGCAAAACTAATTAAATGAATGCAGCAAAAAATCGACCAATCAGAATTTTGGTCGAGCCAGAACGTATCGACTAAAAATCGACTAATCGACTGGGAGATTACAGCCCTAGTAATGTCACTGAAACGTTCATCCGTGCGCACTCCTGTTTTTATAAGAATAAACCATCTCAAATTCTTTGAATAATCATATTACTAAAACTAGATGTGATCTGGTGATTTAAATGTTGTTTGCGCTTTCACTTTGAGGAGTGTGTGTGCGCTTCAGATGATCAATGCAGTCAGTCACAGATCTAATCATAAGAAAGTAGAGTTTAGGTTCTCTGCCTTTATCAAGCATTTGTGTTTTTTTAATCATTACTTTATTAGCCTAATTGAATGGGCAGAAAGCTATGCCTGAATCAGAAATAATATATTTTTTTTAGCAAAGTAAGAACTAATACTACAACAAATGTGTACAAAGTTGCTCAAGTCTGGATTAGAGATGTGTGCTAAACTGATGAAGCGCAGCATCTGAACAGAACCGCTCTGAGACGCCAGTCATGAGCTGCTCGTGGGAACACTGCGCTATGATTAAATATTTATTTTCGTTTCAAGCTGTTTCGTTTAAAAGTGGACACTTCAAGCGTTCTATACACACATTTCTCATGTCTGTGAGGCTGAGTTTGGGTTTATTTATGAGATGTTCAAGAGCAATCGTGATCGCTCCCGCGCCTCCATGTCACGATTGCTGTCTGCTATAGCCGATTTGCTTCTTATTTATTAAATCCAGGCAATTGGCTGAGGAAACGATTAAAATCAAGACACAATTTATACTAAACGAAATTCACTTTAAAGAAAGGCTTTCTACAAAACAAAACTTAAGTGCATCTTTGCACTTTTCATAATCAGATGAAATTAAAAAAAAACTAGAGTTGTTCTGATTCCGATACTAGTATCGGAAATATCCCCAATACCACAACAAATTCTGGCATCGGTATCGGCGAGTACTTCAACCCATGTACCGATCCGATACCATTTTCTTAAACAAGACCTAGTTATTATGACCGCGAGCTTTGCCTAACCACTGCGCGGTTCTTCTTCGCTGCTCAGAATGCATTGCAAACACAGGAAGTTGTGCTGTGTTGCCACAAGCAACCCGTTTAGAGCAGCGAAGAAGAAATGAAAAAGCATTAGCAGTATGTCCGCTGTTTAGCAGTATTTCGTCTCTGTGAGGATGGCGGGCGCCCGCGCACACACACACGCGCGCGCGCGTGACACTCGCTTGCTGTCTTTGTCCTCCCCCAGTTTCTCTACCTCTACGTGCGTTTTTACAGTCTATGGGCACTATATGAGGACACAAACCCATAAACCGTCACTTCATGAGAATTTACTGTGTCATATCATGAACACAGACACTCAAAGGTGTTCACGGCAACCCGTCAAAATAAAAGTTTCGGTTTAACGTGAAGAAATTTTCAGAATATGTTAGGCTACTGTTGTAGCCTACTGTAGATTTAGCTGTGTCTCTATGTAATAATAATAGTTATGCCTAGAAGGTTGTAAAGAGATTATTTTCTGATTAATATATAATTTTTTTATATTCCTACATTTATTATACTGTTTTTTTATACAGTTATATTGTAAAACTAAAATACCTTTTTCAGTTTGCAGTGTTAGATTTGTGACTGCATTTGAAGTTCTTCTTCACTTAAGAAAAATAAATAATATTACTGTCAAATGCATGTCAGATAATACAAATACTGTAATAAATACAGTAGTTCACTTTTTAAACGTTTTTTTACAATGTTTTATTAAGGGATAAGTCTGAAGCACACCATAAAATAATTCTAGCAGTTCATACAGGGCTAGTAGTGAATACAGCTGTGTATATACAGATACACACCCAGGTATCGGATCAGTACTCACTATCGGCCGATACCCTGAGCCCAGGTATCGGAATCGATATCGGGAAGGGGAAAAGGGTATCGGAACATCTCAAAAAATAACATTATAATATTTAAACATAAATATAAAGCAAAATACATTGTGTAATGGCTACAACAAGTATAGTCGGCTACAGTACTGATAAATGTCATGTCTGAGGGATTTGAGCGAGCGTTGTTTGACCGGTGAGGGTTCATGAGACATTCATGACATTTTTTGGATCTTTTTGAGAGGAATGGACTTTAAATGGAGGGACAGAAATCTTTCTCTGGTTTCTTGAAAATTATCTTCATTTAAGTTTTGAAGTTAAATGAAAATCGTACAGGTTTGAAACGACATGAGGGTGAGTAGATGATGACAGGATTTACATTTCTGGCTGAATTATACCTTGTAAACACAGTTGAGCCTTGGATAAAACAACTCTATAACGCGAATCATATCGTTTACATCGTATATCGAGATATAAAAAAGCGATGTATTGTTACACCCCTAATGTATGATGTTGCATATGCACAGTGAAGAAACTGCTTCTGATAACATTCTTCATCTCTGTTACAGTGTCAGTGAAGTCGTCAGTGATCCTGCTGAAGAACAGGACTTTGAACGGCACTTAGGGTGGATGTATATGCACTTAATGAAAGACCATGAATATGAACTGGACCGCTATCAGGACGAAAAGGAAAATATGTATGTTTCTTGTGCACAACCATGTGTTCTACACACTCTCAATCGGTGGGAAATCTGGGAACTGAAGACAGTAACAGTGTTTGACCATCTTTTTGTCTTGTGTGTTTTTGTGCAGCAAGAAGAAGATAGACAACTTTATAAAGCAGTTATACTCGAGGAACAAAAAGGAGGCAGAGAACAGTAAAGCCATAAGACTGATGGAAATTAAAATTGAAAACACGGAGTCGTACAAATCTGACCAAATCGATTTAAGAAATACGGTAAGCACATCGTGTCCCATCTAAAGCCATCACACCACCACGCCGCATCCAAATGTTTTACAGTTTTTCTCCATTGGTTTGGCTCATTTCTTGAAACAGAAATTACACTCTCAAAATTGTAAGATCCTTTGGCAAAACGGTCTTACAGTTCAGCACAACACTATAGCTCACTTGCAAAAGCTAATATCTCTCCCAAAACTGTTCACGCATGCTTCAAAACTAAATTCCTTTCCCATATAAATAGTCAGTGCCACCAAAATGGCAAAGATCCTTCTCAATCGCTTTGGCTCATTTCTTAAAACAGACCGGACGTTCTCAACACTCTTGGTGATTTTGCAAATAACCAATTACAAGAAAAATAACATCAATGAAAAAACAACAACAATATAAGAGCTCACAGATCCCTATAGGTGCACCTTTCTAAATGAACACACACTTAAAAGTATGGCAAATCAATTTTGTTCACATTCATTCAATATCAGTCTGAATACCAAATTCAAATCGATCAATCAAAAATGAATGTGTACCAGAAATATTTCTCAGTCAGTAAAATTCAACCTGAACAGTTCTGATTATTTTTTTCAGACAAATTTAGCTTTGCTTTCCCTAAAAAAATGAAGGAAAAAAACTGTTTCAGGAAAAACCACAAGTCCAGTCCCATTGCGTGAAAGCGCAAAAAAATGAGAGGGAAAAAAAAAGTGATAGGAAAAAGTTGAGGAAAGATTGTGAGTGAAGATCCCACCTCAAATTTGAATAAATAAAAGTTTGCAGTATGGGTTTAGGCCTGCTCAATCCGACAGTCTAGTGTCCAGTAGGGATGGAACGATTACCGGTTTCACGATAAAATGTACCGACGGTTAGAAATATCGTTTAAAAATTAATTAACATTAAAACCGCGCGTGATTATCACGATTTTGAAAACTCGCGGTAAATCCTGTCCAGTCAGCATCAGTCTGGTGCAGCGCACCGCTGTCTTTTGAATGAGAAGAAATGTGTTCATGCGACGAACAACCGTATAAGTCCAAAAAAACAAAAATTGAGATAACCATGTGACTTGAATGTATGTGTGCCACTTTGTATCCAGAATCACTCTGGGGGGTGTTCGCGCGACCAAAACTCTGTATTTTAATATTTAAAATAGTCTCACGCGGAAAAAACGTTTATGTCCACTAACGAAAAATGGAGACGCCGGTTGCTTTCATGTCCGCTGCGGACATTATTAGGCAAAACCTCGGCAAAAAAAGGAGAGCGAACGTGAATGAATGGAAGGACAGAGCAAGGAAGTATTTGAGGAATGCTGGGAAACCCTATGTGAACCGGAGAGGAGAGCAAAAACAAGGAAAAAGTCCACCAAAAGAGGTGAGTGAAAACCCGTATACAAAGTATCTACCTAAAGTTAGCGGTTACAGTCAGAGGGGCGTGTAGGCTCTGTCTACTACAGTTCATATAGCTCACTCTGTTTAAAGGATCATTTCATGAATGGGTCGAAATGAAAGCTGAGAAAATTAGGATTCAGGGGACGTTTTAAACATGTCTGTACTCCTTATAACCACGGAGAAATGAATCGAAACGCTTTACGTGCGTCTCTAACACCAGCTCAGCTGCGTCATTCATAGATTGTGTTATACGTAACGTTACTGCTGGCAGAATTGTATACATAAACAAACATAATATGTAAATATTATTATGTAAATCCATCCCCAATCTTTAAGATGTTTAGAGTAGAATTTGATTGCTTTATGTCTTCACTGAAATTGGTAAAAAAAATAAAATAAAAAGTCATTGACGTGTTTAAAATATTTTGATATAATTTTTGTATCCCGTTACCATTTAATGCAACACGTTGTTTTGTAATATTGTATGCTATGTTATGTTTGTTACTTGTTATTTAATAAATAATAAAAATAAATTAAAAAAAGGTAATAATAAAAAAAAAAATGCATTGATTGTGTAAGCTGATATTCTAGCAAGTAACCTTAATAGCTGCTAATAGCTCTAGTTTTTATAGCTAAAAAAAAACGCTAATGTGACTTTGTTTCTGTTAAGGGCGAGGTGTGCAAGGAGACGTGTCCCAGGCAGTGTTCAAGCCTAACAGATTTATGCTGTCTCTTATGAGAGGCAGCAGGCTATCATTCTCTCTGGTTTGGAGCAGGTAGGCTAACTTAAGCAATTCATGACCATATTATGTCAACAGTATGCAATGGATTACAATGTAGGCCCATGAAATGACCAGTGAATTAAATACTACTGTATGCCTTCAATTCACTAAGACTGCACATGTGCTTGATCACTGTAAATGTTAAATTTTGTGAGGATGGATGAAGGATGACCAGCATCAAGTAGGCCACCAAGTGCATTAAAGACCACAGCACTTTGATGCCCTAAAAGGCACACACATGGCTTATTCATTCTCCTAACCAAAGCCTACTCACATACTTAATGACCTTAACGTGACAGCATACGACGGCTAGCCTGCTACGCTATGGTAAATGTATTTTTTTTTCTTTTTACTTCTAGCACAAGGTGAGTCGCAGACGACCACGTGGGCCTGACACTGAGAATACTAAGAGGAAGTACACCTTCAAGTACAATGTGCAACAAGGAGGCCAAAGACTTGTTGTTTGTAAGCTTACATTTATGTCCGTCTTTCAACTGACCAACAGTCGCCTACAGGCAAGTTTTCTATAGCCTAGCGTTTTCCGTTTAACTTTTCATTACATGCATGATTTTAATTAGATACATTGTCCATAACATATTTATTTAAAGTTACATATCTTTGAAAAAGTTATTCAAGAAAAGTTAGGCAGTCAGTCTGAGGGAACAGAGCAGGTAGCTAAAGTCAGGTCTCCATTAGAGGACTTCAGAGGAAAACATAAGAACAGGTAAGTAAAAACAAAACAAAAAAAACTTCACCTCAGGAAAGATTCATGTGTATTTAAAATGGGTCATTTATGTAGTAGAAATGTACAATTATTTTTTAATTTGGAGCCTTCTAGACTGAGAAAAGTCAGAAAATTAATTTTTGATTTATGGGGATGAAAGACAACAACTCCCAGAATGCACTGGGACACAGAGACGCACTGGTCTCGTAGGCTATCTCTCACGGAGGAGAATGCACATCAACTGATCACTTGGTTAGCGTTCATGTAAACACTACATTCAGATTCACAAATCGTAATAAATTCAGTTAGATTTAAACAAAACATGTGCATGTAAACAATGACGATTTTTTGCGTCATCGCAGGATTTTTTCTAGACAAAAAATACATAAATCTCTCGTCTCAGGGGGACATGAGGGAGGAAAGCACAGTAATTCGAAAATACTACAGGTTTTCTACTGATACAAAGCTTAATGCTAAATCCTGAAGTATCCCTTTAATGACTGTATGTGAAAAACAAAATCCTATAATTTAATGTCAAAGAAACAATGCAATTTTGCAAAACAGACCAGCATAGTTTATTATATTTCCCGTGTTCATGAGTTGTGTTGTTTATTTTTTAGGCCTCATAGCATTCATCCTGCAGTGAGAGAGGGGATAAGAGAGCATATCCTGAGCTTCCCACGCCAGCCGAACCACTACTCACGGTTGAAGGGAGATGTGGAGAGGGAGTACCTGAGCCCTGATTTAAACCTGCTCCGCATGTTCCGCCTGTACAAGGAAAACAATCCAGCATCCACTGCAAAGTTCTGGCTCTATAGGGACATCTTCAAGCAGCAGAACCTCAGTTTTGGGCAGCCAAGAAGTGACACTTGTGCGAAATGTGACGCCCTGTTCTCAAAATTAACAGCTTCTACAACAGATGGAGAAAGGTTGAAGATCGCAGCCGAGAGTGAGCTTCACCACCGGAAAGCTGAAAAAGCGTACACCCAGTTGCAGGCTGACACAGATTGGGCCAAAGCCAATGATGACTGCCATGTAATTTGTATCGACATGCAGGGAGTAGTGTTCACGCCAAACCTGACACACTCCAACGTGTACTATCAACGGCAGCTGGCCAACTACAACTTCTGTATCCAGGAGATGGGCACTGACGATCCTCCTACAATGTGCCTCTGGCATGAGGGCATCGCTCACAGAGGTTCCATTGAGGTGGCAAGCTGTCTTTTGAAGTGGGCAGAAACATCTTTCGCTCCCCTAGTCCAGGCAAAGGAACGGAAGCTCATCATCTATAGTGACCGATGCTGTGGGCAGAACAACAACTGGCGAGTCATAAACCTCATGGCCCTGCTCATATCTAGAAGGTACTTCAGTCAGATAGAGCAGAAGTTCATGGTGTCTGGTCACTCCTTCCTTCCCTGTGACCGTTCATTTGCCACGCTGGACAAGAGGCGTAAGGTGTCCACACTCCACACCCCCAGCGATGTTGCCGAGATGATCCGTGGAGCCAGGCAGCAGCATCCATTTAAAGTAACTGAGATGAAATGTGCGGACTTCAGGCAGCTTCCTGATGCAACATTAAAGCGTCCACCTGGCCTCCTAATCACATCCATGATGTGGTTGAAAGTGACAGGTAAAAAACCGAAGAACTAAACTAAAACTAAACTGGTTTTCTGAGATTAACAGTGTTAGGGATATGTGCGTGAAGGAAGAATATTTATTGAATTTCTTGTTGAATCATGATTTCAGCTGCTGATCCATGGTGTGTCCACACAAAAGGGAGCCACAGCCTTTACGAGGGATGGAAGACCTGGCTGATCACCAAACAGAGGAAGAATCAACCACCTCCAGCTCCCTTGTTCTCCACCACGTATGCTCGTGCTTACGAGGACCCTCTGCCCGTCAAGAAGGAGAAGCACCGTGACCTTATGAAAATGCTAGCCTACATGCCAGCGGAGGCCCAAGCATTTTATGGGACATTAGAATGTGAAGAGTAGCCTGGTATGTGTAGGTCATGTGCAGGGTAAGGTGGGGTATATTGTGTATATTGTGTAAAAGTAATCATAAAAGTAGTTGTAGTTTATCTTGTATGCCTTATCTTATGTTGTATAATAGGAATATATACGTATTTATTTATTTAGTAAATGAATGAATGGGGTGATTATTTATGAAATGTATTATAAAAGTTAAAGGAACAAAAAAGGAAGATGTATATGTAAACTAGCATATGGAACTATAGCATGGAATGATGATGATGTATGTATTGTAAATATGTATTGTTTACTGTTATTACTGTTGTTTATTGTTTGTATGTATTGTTTATTGTTTGTACTGATGTTTATTTTTTGTACTATAAGTAGGCCTATGTATTGTTCATTGTTCGTACCGTATTGTCCGTGTTTTTGTTCTGTGATTTACGTTGGCAAAAAATAAAAGAAATTGAAAGAAAGAAATGCTTAATATTTTCTTTAAGGTTCTGTTACTGTATTAAAACTAAGATAAAGCAATCAAATCTCCAGTGGCTTAAAATGATAGGATGAATTGGACTTGTACTGTTATTCCACATTAACTGGACATATACTGTTCTTCCACATTCCAGAAATGTAAATTACTCTAACTTTTTATTTTTAAGATTGATACTAAAAAATCTTATCTCATTAGAATTGGGAAGCTTTTGTTGTCTATCTTCAAGTAAAAAAAAAAAAATACATATAATATTCAGAATCCAAATTAAAAAAAAATTATTATTCAAAATTTGCAAATATGGACTTATATGGTTCTTCGTCTCAAGCCCTCAAATGGCAGAAGGCAGTGACAGCACTCAGGGGATTGTTCAGCCTCTAAAAGGACCAAATCTGAGGTGTAGTCATATTTTGGCTTTTACAAAAGTCCTGAGGGAAACTTAATCAAAGATGGTCACCCTGACTGCAGAACATGCCAGAAGAAAGTTGCTGTAATGAGGGGAAACGCTAGCCTGGATGCCAGCCGAACTTAGCCCCGCCCACAACATTTTTACTCGGGCAGTTCGGTCTGGACTTGCTCAATAGAGAAGTAATTATGCCCGTACAGAAGCTGTTCGGACCAATGAAATTGTCAGGGCGGGCTTTAGACGATGATGGACAGATGATAAACAGTAACGTAATCATCCACGTCACCAAAGAGCGCTTGGGTTGAATTTGTTCTAATCCTAACGGAGCACTTGTTGTATATGCATTCACCTTTACTATTTCTCTCAGAAATGATGATCGTGTTGGTAAGTACTCTGTGTATCTTAAATTCTTTTTTTACAACACACTTTTTTTAAAGAATTTTCCCAGACAACAACAAGATTTTCCAGGACATTTTTCATTTTCTCTAATTTTCCATGTGTTTTCCAGGACTGGAAAATTTGTGATCAATTTTCCAGGTTTTCCAGGACGAGTGGGAACCCTGTGATAGAACACTGATGAGAATATTGCTTGAGAATACATTTACAGAGATAATATTAGATATTATATTTACACCAATTATTATGTATGCGTTGCTATTAACGACCATTATAAGGAAGGAAATCCAAAAGAATAGATTCTATCTTAAAAAAGTGCATAGAGCTGCTTGATTTATTTGTTGTTTGTTGATTTTCAAATATAAAACTTGTTGAAATGTTTTAAGTGTGTGCATCTGTTCTTTTTGAACACTTTCATCTCATTTGAACAAAACCGTGATAATATTGATAACCGTGATAATTTGGGTCACTATAATCGTGATGTGAAATTTCCATACCGTTTCATCCCTAGTGTTCAGATCCATGGGGGCTCGCCATCAAAGTGAATATCCAGATATTTGTCCACAGGAATAAAAACCTGACCTGTATTTTAGGTCAAAATTATATCAAAATCATTTCAGAGGGAAATAACAATCTTAAATCGGCGGTAAGCTGCATTATTATCTCATTACGGCAATAACCAGGGACGTCGTTAGGCCTATTTTAGGGGGGCTGAAGCTACCCCAAAATGTTCCTAAACCCCCCTAAATAATAATAAGAACAACAATAACAATTTGATTTATCAAAAACCGTATCCTCATTCATATTTAGACGCAACAAATTATATATATCCAGCTACAAAAAAATATCCGAAAACTCGGAAGTTGGACAGAAGTACAAAGAGTCGTTGTGCTATCAAGATGATGCACCGCGTCTCGTTGCATTGGTGTGAACTGTGGCAGCTTTCAGAGCGTTGCAGACCGGAGCGCTACTGCAAGTAATGGAGGATTCATCTCGTCTCGTCGTTACCAAGGTTATAGGCCTAATCGTTAACGAAAATGAAGGAAAAAAACAAAAACTAGGTGGGTTGTCGTTAACTGAAATAAAAATAAAAACGAGGCATTACAAAAAAAAACGATAACTAACCAAATCTGTAATATGTGTTCGGCAAAACTAACTAAAATTAAATTATAGATTAAATGTCCTTAGTTTTCGTCTTTATCAATGTCTTACATAGAGCAAATAACGTTCAGCTGCATTTCCTTTCCCTGCGTCTCTCACATACACGCGCGCATAACACATAACACTTTAAGCTGTGATTTAAATATGAAATAATGTTATGTAATTTACTCTTACACTGAATGTTTGCTGCTTCAGTCCAGATGAGTGTGTGTGTGTGTGTGTGTGTGTGTGTGTGTGTGTGTGTGTGTGTGTGTCAGATGAGTAGGCTATTGTATAGGGTACATTTAGTATAGGGTGTGAAAATTGTACAGCTGTGGTATTTGTAGCCGATAGGTTTAGCTGTATATTCGTATTTTAGCTCAAAAATGGGTTGAATACATGCGGTTCTGTGTAATTAAATAGCCTTCTGTGGACAATTTATAGAGAGGAATTAGATATAGTATGCTATTACTTTATCATACATTTACATGAGCGGACAGATAGCATTTAAGTCATTGCTTATAGTAACTCATCAGGAGCAAAGTCTGGCCTAAGTAAATTCCCCCATGCAGCTTTGATGTGTCTAAAAGCTAACATTATAGTAACTTTTCTTTAACAGAGTAGAAATGGAAGAAGAGGATATGTCTGTCACGTTTTACTTGTTAACATCTTGGTTTCTTGACTGGTTGTTGACATTAGTGTAGCTCTAGATGTGAGAGTGCAAAGATTTTGCAAACGCAAATTACAAATACCCTGCCCTGTCTTCCAATCCTAGTGACGTCCCTGGCAATAACTCAAATCAAATTACATACGTTACATATTCACATAAAGTACGTTTAGATAAAACTCATATTAAATCATACAAACACATTAATAATAAACTCAAAACTTCACATAAAGTGAATAGGCTAACGTAAGTTACTTCATAGAACTTCGTCACACAATTCCCTGCAACTCATTTACCAATTGATATTAAACCATCGTTTCTCTCACTTCAAACATAAACATACAAAAAAACATTAACACTAGACAAATCCGTGTCTATGGTTGTCTTATATCAGATATTTGGTCTCAAAACAACGATGATCAGACACATTTACCCACAGGAGCTCTGCTGTAACGATCTGCTCAAAATGGAGGATTCAGCTCTCGCGCTGCACGCGAGGCGCGAGCACGTTCTAGAAGAGCAGGCTTAAAGGGGCAGTACTCTATTTTCACATAACCTGACGAAACCAAATGAAAAACCTCAAAAATAAATTAAACACATACAAAAACAATTTCTTTTTGTTTCTTTCTTTTCAGAAATACTTTTCTTCTTGTTTAGCAACCAAATAAATTATACATTTAAATAAAATCAACATAAATGAATTAAAGAACTACTGTGTGTATATACACGGGTTTCCTGTTTACAAACATTACAGGGTGCGTGCGCATCCTGGAGGCAGAAAGACAGATCGCTGAGCTGGGGCCCGTTCTTCGTACCTCGCTAACTCAGTTAGCCGGATTTGATTGTTGATGATTTGGCATGATCTTGGATTGTTTGGTTCTTCGACGCTCATCCTGGACTTGCTGTCATAGCAACAGGTCCGTTAGCTTAAACCTGCTCGCGAGCAGGCTTATTTCATGTAAACAGGATTAGATTGCATCTTGAGGTGATACTTAAAATCTGTCCCAGCCACTGCTACTTTATTACAAGAGTTCTTTACTGAACCAGGGGCAATACTAATCATTTTAAATAATAATAATATACAAATTTTTAAATTGTATATGTATATGAGAATGAATATAATATTATAATGTTGTGTATAATACTATAGATACAGCCACTTGATTGAGCGATTTATTTGTGATGGAATAATTACTTTATAATTTTATTGGAGGTTTGCACACATGTTGTACAGTTCATCTGAGCCGTGCATTAATTTAAGTGATGACGGATATTATGGGATGGCTTGATGCAGCGCAGGAGATGCAGAGAATTTGATCTTGACCCTTAAAAACGTTAATACTGTCACGTTACAAATCTGCTTCAAATTGATGAATTATTACAATTAAAAATTGAATTACAACATTGAAATAAAAATGTAAAGGGTGTACAAATGTATAAAATCGTGAATAATTGGTAATCATGTAACAAAAAAAACATTTATCATTGATCTATTATAACTTTTATGTTGGTTTGGTCGTTTAGCCATTTCCTTATACAGCTCCAGATATTCGTGGGTTTTTTGTGTGTAATTTGCCAAGTTTTTTGCCAGGTGGCTTTTTTAATTATATGATGTCATTACGTTGCTGTCTTGACGCCAGCCAATCGCTGCATTGCTGATCATGGTTTCTAGTATCGATGCATCTGCCCTCTTCAGGGAAAACAAGAACGCACAGTGATCTTAGATCATTCAATCCAGATATTTAAATCCAATCCGCAAATTCGTTTGAAGAACCAAATTATCCAGACATCAGTTATCACGATTAAAAGATCTGGGATCTGTCAAATCATCTCAGATGTATTAAGCGAGGTACGAAGAACGGGCCCCTGGTCCGCTACTGCAACAACCTTTAGTATTGAAGCTTTCCTTATTGTTTGTATATAACTGCTGACTCAATAAAACGTGATTTTAGTTGGATCTCTTTGTCTGTCTTTAATTTTGCAGTGTTGCTGTGATACATGTATGAATTATCATGTTAGGCTAGTAATGTAGCCGCATACAGCGCGAATTTGTTTTTATTTACGTTAAGCTTGTTTACGTTACTTTACGACCTGCCACATTTCATGACTGCACATATATACACAAAATACTAAACTGTAAATAAAATATTTGACAATGGATTACGTGGGAAGCCTTAGTACCTCCGACCGTGCCGATTATATAAAAAAAACTTACTCTCAGCAATGGTGAGATCTTGCCAGATCCTTACCCCAGATAGCAAAAAATATCGGCACAGCTTCTTTTTGCCGCCGGCCCTAAGCTGTCGGCTATAGGTGCGTCCCGCTGGCGGTGATGAAACGTTTGCCGCCGAATACGTCACTCCCATTTCTTGCGAGATGCCGCGGCCGACTAGCCGGCGGGCCGCCGGCTTCATTTTCTCTGGCGGTTGCCTCCGCCTAATGGACCGCGGCCGGCTGGCGGCAAGCCGCTTTGATATACAAGGATTTCTACTCTCAAATTCGACCAGCCACGTTGGCTATGTTTGGCTTGTTGGGAAATAGAGTGGAACTGACAGCATTTTAACTAGTTCTCACATTTGAAGCGATTATAAAATCATAATAGCCTAGCCTATATGTGAATTATATCAGATATTAGTTTTTTTTGCTCCAAAGCCATTAGGGTTTATAACAGATTCTTGACTCTTGATTCCATGATAAGGTTAGGTTTAGGAAATTACATTTAAATTTTCACTTGATTATTTGCATGTTGAGTGTGTTTAAACAGTGTTGGTCAATTTGACCCATAATGGATGTAATACTTATTTTTTTTTTTTTTTTAGCATAATAGGAGGGTTAAGAAAGTTTGAAAGTTCATTTTAGGATATTGAACACTTTTATTTTTGTATTGCCCTTTTTCTATTTCTTTTTGGACGGACTTTAAAATAGACATGACAAAAAATTAGAACTTAGAACTTCATGACATTTTACTTTGTTTTCAAAACCCATATTTTTCTGAAAAACAAAAATATATTATTAATTATTTAGGAAAAATTCTACATTCATAAGACAAGAATAACTCAAAAGAAGCCCTCTAATATTACCTTTTATAAAGCTGATTTTTACAATATACTTTGAAACCCTTTCAAACATGAGGTCGCAAAACAAAAAGCTTACAAAAACAGAAACCTGAAAGCTTTTCAATTTCATGTGACTGCCTTAATATTATAAAGTATTTTCTATCTCAGAATTCTTATTTTTATTATTTATTTTATATACATTGTTACATTTGTTGTTATTCTTTGTTCTACATATTCGGAACTGTACCACAATGCTTTATTATTTTTATTTTTCTCTCATTGTACTTTTTGTATTGTACTTGTCTATAAATGTACTAATTTAAATAAAAATAAAACCAAACCAAACAGAGAAGTACCTCCGCCGGCCGAGAGGGGCAGTATACCTAAAAAAGACGGAAGACAAACCGGAAAAACATGAAACGGATTTACCAACAGCGGCCGGCAACTCATCACACGGTTTTAGTATTTGAAGAGAGGAGATCAGAAAATATCCTCGACGAGCAGTGGGTTCGGGAGTGGAAAGCTTGTGGATTTTCGACGGCCCGAAACGGGAGATGGCGTATTCCTTGTCTGGCAACCCAGCGGGTGCGAAGGAAAAACGGCATGGCAGGTTAAGCGACGGCTGTGTTGTGAATGAAGAGAATGATAGGGGTAATGTTAGCTTAGAGGAAGAAGATGAAGCAAATGAAATGAATCTTGATGAATGGACTCAAGTTGATCAGATGTCGCAGAAGCGCAAGGACAGAGGTTCAGACTCTGAGGAGTTTGCTGGAGGAGGAGAAGGAAGAATTAAAACGATGAGGAAGGAGGATGAGTACAAAGTTATCTTGATGTTTGAAACAATGGGCGAAATGAGTAACCCTATGCGATTGACGAAACTACTGAAAAAATCTGTTGGTGAAATAAAATCAGCCAGATACCTAACTAACAATCGAGTGATTGTAATCTGTTGTAACAAAAAGCAACAAGAGTTGTTGGTTAAAATGAAGGAGTTTGGAGGAACAGGAGTTAAATGTCATGTACCTGGCGAGGTGAATGGCGTGAAAGGGGTAATAACTGGTGTCCCATTGTCTTTATCAGATGACATTTTAAGGAGCCAGTTAATAAGTGAAAATGTAATAGATGTGAAAAGACTGACAGCAAACAGAAATGGGAAAAAAGAATTAAGTACAACCGTCATGATATTAATGAAAGGGAAACTGTTACCAGCAAATGTTAAAATGGGATATGTGTGCTATCCAGTTAGACCTTTTATAAAACCTGCATTGAGATGTTTCAATTGCCAAAGGTTAGGACATGTGGCGGAAGTATGCAAGGGAAAGAAGCGTTGTTGTAAATGTGGAGGTGAGCACGGATATGGGGAATGTGGGGATCTAGTTGAACCTAAGTGTTGCAACTGTGGAGGTCCTCATAGTGCAGCTTATCTAGGATGTAATGCACAAAAACTAGCTGTGGAAGCAAATAAGTACAGGGTAGAGCATAATGTTTCATATGCTCAGGCAGTAAAGACGGTTCAAAATGAACAAGGAATTAAGATGATTCAGGGTAGGTCGAGTGCAATTGAAACATCAGACAGGGGAATCAAGAGAGACAAGCCAAATATAGATGCAAGTATGCTAATGGTTAGCAAAGTAAGCTTCATTGCATTTATTGCTGAAGTTATCAACTGTACAGCACAAACAAACAAAAGAACAGAGAAACTGAAAATCATAATAGCAGCAGCAGCTCGTCAGCTGGGTATAAATGAGGTAACAGTTGAGGAAATCCAGATATTATTGGAACAATCTGAGAATAAAGCAAGCTCCCAGGAAGGCCCAAACCAGAGCAAGGGTAAAATAATAAAATGACATGCAGGATAGTTCAATGGAATGCTAGAAGTCTGACTGCGAATGGTCAAGAGTTTAAGAAGGTTGTACATGATATATTAGACCTTCCTGATTTAATATGCATCCAAGAGACTTGGCTTAAACCGCATTTAGACTTTGTCATTCCAGGATATTTATCCATTAGAAAAGATAGATCAAGAGCAACAGGTGGAGGGTGTGCAATGTTTATAAAGAGTGGGGTGGCTTATAGGGAAGTAAAGGTAGAAACACAATATGAGTGCATTAAGGTGGAAGTGTGGACAAATATAGGGAAAATAACAGTAATAAATTATTATAACCCATGTGAACAAATATCGTTAGTGGAGTTAAATAATATTTGGAGTAAAGAAGAAGGTATAGTAATATGGTGTGGGGACTTTAATGCTCACAGTATGGTATGGGGAAGTCCAAAATCAGATAATAATGGCACAGTGGTGGAAGAATATATGGAGGATAATTCTTTGGTATGCTTAAATGATGGTAGGGGGACAAGGTTTGATATCAGGAGACAAATAAAATCATGTGTAGATTTAACAATAGTGTCAGCATCAATAGCAGTGAAATGTCAGTGGGAGGTGCTAGAGGATTCATCAGTTGGAAGTGACCATTTTCCAATACTTTGTTCAATAGGATTAGAAATGGAAAGAAATTTGACGATAAAACAATATAGGTGGAAATTTGAGAAAGCTGATTGGGAGAAATATAATAAAATATGCGAATTAGAATTAAAAAGGTATAGTACAGAGGATGATATTGATAAATATGCAGAGAAAGTAAGCTTATGTTTGATCAAAGCAGCAGAAGAAAGCATACCAAAAGTAGAAGGAAATAGGAGGAAGAAAGCTGTTCCATGGTGGAACGATGAATGTAGTAAGTCAATTAAAAGCAGGAATAAAGCATTTAAAACATTGAAAAGAACATTGACATCAGAAGCAGTTATAGAATATCAAAGGGAGAGAGCAAAGGCTAGACGGACAATTAAACAGGAAAAAAAGAAATACTGGAGAGATTATTGTGATACCATAGGGAAGGAAACGGAATTAGGAGAGGTATGGAGTATGCTAAAGAAAATGATGGGAATATATAAAACTAGGAATATGCCAGTAATATCAGGAGAAGGAAGGACAGCCATTACAGAAAAGGATAAGGCAGAATTATTAGTGAAAACATTTCAAAAAGCGCATAGTACAGAAAATCTCGATGAGAGTTATAGAAGGAAAAGACAGGAAATTTTAAGTTTACATCAAGATGTATATATTAAAAGACCGGATGGAAAAGAAGCATTAGATGCTGATTTTGAGATATGGGAACTTAAAAGAGTATTAAACAGGACAAAACGAACTGCACCTGGACAAGATGGAATATGTTATATTATGCTCAAGTATGCAAATGATAGTATTCTAAAAATAATTTTGGACTTGTATAATAAAATTTGGAAGGAAGGTCGAATTCCAAAGTCATGGAAACATGCAATAGTAATTCCAATAGCTAAACCGGGAAAAGATGCATCACTAGCAGGGAATTACAGGCCAATTGCACTTACGTCAAATTTATGTAAACTGATGGAAAAAATAATTGTAAATAGATTAAATTATGTACTTGAGAGTAAGGGAGCATTAGCACCTAATCAATATGGTTTTAGAAAAGGGCGATCAACTTTAGACGCTTTAGCAAAGCTGGAAACGGAGGTTAAAAAAGCTTTAGCAGTCAAAGAGGGATTAGTAGCAGTTTACTTTGATATGGAAAAAGCTTATGACATGTTATGGAAAGAAGGATTACTTATTAAAATGAAGGGTATTGGAATAGAAGGTAGAATGTTTAATTGGGTTTTAAGTTTTTTATTTGATAGGACAATTCAAGTTCAAGTTGGTAGTGAGGTATCTCAAACTCTAAGTGTGGAAAATGGCACACCTCAGGGAAGTGTGATTAGTCCTATACTTTTTAATATTATGATTAATGATATTTTTGGTAAAGTGGCGTTGGGAATTAATACTGGTTTATATGCGGATGATGGGATAATGTGGAAAAGGGGAAGGAATATATCTTTTATTATGGATAAAATCCAAGATGCTATAGAAGTAGTTGGAAAATGGTCACTAGAATGGGGTTTTAGATTCTCAATATCTAAAACATGTTATCAGATATTTACAAAAAAGAAGAGTAAGGAAAATAAAATGCTAACATTATATGGGTCATCGTTAGAGAAAGTGTCAAAGTTTAAATATCTAGGATTGTGGTTTGATAACAAGTTAACCTGGAAGGAACATATTGATTTTATTTTAAAGAAATGTGGTAAAGTTTTAAACTTAATGAGAGCAGTAGCAGGTCAAGATTGGGGTGCTGATAAACAGTCATTAAAGGGAATTTATACTGGTCTTATGCGGTCAACATTAGACTATGGGTGCATAGTTTACGAGTCAGCATCATCAACTTTGCTAAAGAAATTAGATGTCATGCAAGCTAAGGCACTAAGAATCATTTTAGGAGCAGTTAAATCCACTCCAATAGCAGCATTGCAAATAGAAGCATCAGAAATGCCATTATTTATAAGAAGACAAAAGTTGGCTATGGCATACTGGATAAATTTACAGGGACAAAGAGATAACCATCCTGTAAAGGAGGTCTTGAACGAAAGTTGGGAAATTTTTAATAAAACAGGTAAAGGTTTTGCATGGAAAATAAAGAAGTGGGTTAATGAAGATGGTCTAGACTTAAAATCATTTGCTCCAATAATAGTAATTTCCCCAATTCCTCCTTGGATGTTGTCTCAACCTGAAATTGATATAAAATTACATGAAAATAGAAGTAAAATGGATGAAGTTGTTAATATAAATCAATATGTTAGGGAGTATATAAATAATACATATTTCTCATTTTTACAAATATATACAGATGGGTCGAAGAGCATTGAGTCTGGAAGGACAGGGATTGCATTTTACGTGCCAGAATTTAAGGTTAGGAAGGCTGGAAGGTTAACAGATGGAACATCAGTATATACAGCTGAGATGACGGCTATTCTAATGGCATTAGAGTGGGTTTATGAAGTTAGACCTGGTAAAGTAATTATATGCACTGACTCAATGTCAGTTCTTGGGAGTTTACAATCAATGGAAACGAATAGAATCGACATTTTAACTGAAATATTGATCAGGCTATTTAGTTTAGAACAGGTGGGAATAATAATTAAATTTATGTGGGTTCCAGCACATGTGGGAATACAAGGGAATGAGGAAGCAGACAAAATAGCTAAAGAATCATTAAAAAGGAAAGAACCAAATATAAACATTATGCTTAGTAGATCAGAAGGAAAACATTTTATTTTAAAAACATGCAATAAGAAATGGCAGACAGTTTGGGACTCGGGTCATACAGGTAGGCAATATTACAGGATACAAAAAACCATAAAGAGAAGTAATATAAATCATAATTTAAGTAGAAGAGAACAAGTTATATTTACACATTTGAGAACAGGACATTCAAATTTAAATTATACTTTACACATTATAGGGAAACATAATACTGGTTTATGTGAGGTATGTTCAATGGAGGAGACAGTAGAGCATGTATTGGAGAAATGTAAAGCTTATAATGAAGAAAGGAAGATCTTAAAGGAAGAATTAAAAGCAGTAGGTTGCCAGGAATTCAATATAACTAAATTATTATATGATGGACCTAATTCAGGTAAAAAAATAAATGCAATTATGAGATATATTAAGAACAGCGGGTTATTTAATAGGATATAGAAGTAGTTAGTTTCATTCTCTTCACACTCCATCACAGTAGGTGGCGGTATGCACCTTAAAAGTTGGTTCGCAACCCGCCATAAAATCAAAAGAAGAAGAAATATCCTCGACTACGAGCGTTTAAGTAAGTACATGTTTCCTTTTTGTGTAACACAATATTATGTTCATTTTTGATGTATATACCGGTAGGTTGTTTTAATTTGTTTGTGCCGACACGCACGCTGCTAGTCTAGTGTTAGCTAACACGTGCTGTTTCGCCTTTTTTACACACTGAGTTCAAGCATGTTCTACATGTTAAAATGTATCTAGCTACTGTAGGTAAATTAGCCAAAGCTTTACATCTAGAAAGACTTAAGTTTAACTTTTGGTGTTTTCTAACAAAACAGAATGATGTATATAGGTTATTTAAATTATTTTGTTAGTCCGAACAAGCATGCTGCTAGGTCAGTTTTAGCAAGTGTTAGCTAACATGTGCTGTGTTGCTACTGTTCTTCTAGCATTTAAGGTGATTTAGGAGTTATTTCTCTGAACTGCTGTACTTTTTATGTTTGAGGACAATGCAGTTTACTTGAATCACTACACTGAATGAATACATTTTACTGTTCCACATTTGGCTGACCAGTTTCCCCCCCACAGCATAGCTACTGTATATAACGTTAACAATGCGGTTTTGTTCACATTTTCTTGCAGATACCTTGACCAGAGCACAATCGGTTATCTTCATCCAAGAGACCTACTGTTGGACAATCGTTTTGGCTTTCAAGGTAAATAAATTGTTAGTCACAATGTCTAGTTACTGGGCTATAAGGAGAAGAATATTGAAAGGAGTTGAGATGGACAAACAGGAAATTGCAGCTGTTGGAAACTTAAACAGTATGGAAAATTGTGCCTTTTAGTTGTTGTTTTATATATATATATATTATTATTATTTTTTTTTTTTTATGTAGATTTCCAGAATGAGAACCAAGCCCTGAGGGAAAGCAATGCACGAGCAGGTGAGAACATGCACTCTTTCTTAAATTTTACTTCTTTGACTGTGATGTAGGTCCAAAATTACCAAATGCCTTTCATTTTGTAGCTTCGGATGGCAGTGGCTCACTGCAAGAGCAGGTGAAGCAGGTGAAGCAAGTGAAACAATGTTGATGACGTTTGCTCGTACTGGGCAATCAGGTACAACTTGCAAACAACACCTGTGGTTGTTGGTTTAATTCCCACTGGGGCCACCTGTACATGTAGTGGACCTAGTTGTAAATGTCATAGTTTAGTAGTTGAGGGACCAGGACTGACTGCTTTCTTTTATTCTGTGAACCCCTGTAGGTGCAGATCAGACCCTAATGCTGCGACGTCTTGGAGAGTTTGGCGATGTTGTGCGTAGCATGGACAACAAAATGGACACTATGCGGCAACATTTCAGTGCCAATGTGTCTTTTGGAGAGTTCTCCCTGCCAGGGGGTCTGTTACTCCCCCTCCACAACCCATTTGGCGTTGCTTGACAACAGTTTGAGGCAGGATAAAGAGCTCCAGTAAGTGTGCTGATTTTGTTTATAATGCTGTAGGGTAATCTAAAAAGTAAAATTTAAGATTGTACACTGCATATTCTACAGTCTGAATCTTCAGAGATCTGTAATTTGTAACACTTTTTTGTATTTTCAGCTTCGGTTTTTGGCAATCAAATGTGGGAGGGACCTAAAAACAACCGTGTGGCGAATGCTTCAGAGTATCTTCTCTAATCACCTTTCCATTAATACAACCTGGACGGGTGTAGGGGATAAAGCATGTTTTAGAGACATGTTCCTGAAGACCATTGTTCAAAGTAATATATATATATATATAAATTTGTTATATATTTAAGTAGATGTGTGTGGCCTTATGCCATTCAAATGGAATGACAGATCTGTTTTTTCTACAGGAGCCATCCAGAAGAACCCGGCAACCCAGGATGCCACTGATGAGGCGGTCCAGGTTAACGTTATGCGTTACCTGAAAGGAACATCTGATCGTGAAGGCGGAAAAAGACGCCGCACAGCTGAGAGGGACCCACAGCCGACCTCTTACACCTAGGCTGACTACTGACACCTGGAAGCCTTTCTTTATCCTGCAGTCAGTAACATCAAGACCCCTAAAGAAGCCAGAAGTTTCAGGCTACACTCACCCAAACCACACTGTTCACTGTGGAAATTACTTTTTTTTTTATTCCCTGTGACCCTGCCTTGAAGGCAGCTCCTTGGATGGATATGGGATGGCGAGGTTGTTTGTCCTTTATATAGGCGCACAAGAAATCACTGAAGATAAGCCAATTTGCGCTGCCTCATTCTGGAGGTCGGGGAAAACCAGAGAACCCATAGTCAGGCTTGTTATAATGGTCTGTTCTACTACTGTTCTATTCTTCTCCAGAGCTTTACTCTAAATTATTACCATTTATCCTATTGTTAGAAATGGCTTGTTAAATGTGATGTTATACCTCGATTTATTTGGTATCCTGCACATTCTTTGGTACCAAATATCCTCATTATTTGATATGTTTAATGGTAATTCTTTTCATCCCAGAGCTGACCTCTTTGTTATTAACACATATTGTAAGTGTTATAATTTGCTTGTAAGGCTGTTTTTTTTTTTTAACCAAAATTTAATTGGAAACATGCAGGTTCTTTAGTAAAAATGTTTTTTTTTTTTTGTTATTTATAGGCCTATTTAAGCTTATTTATTGTCTGTTATTTGTATTTCATTTATATTATCTTGTATCATTGACAGTTACTGTACTTTGAAATGTGGAATAAAAATGCCAAATGGGAATTTATCTGGTTTGTTCAATTATTATCCATCATAAACTGCATGTTACAAATATATGAATAATAAATAAATAAATAAATATTATTTATTACACAATAAGCGGAGGCAGATCGCTCGGAAAAAGCGTTTGCCTCCGCCGGGCCGCCTTCTGGTATAAAGGCGGCGGAACGGCGGTTTGCCTGCGGGCCGGCGGCGGAACGAAGGCGGTAGGAAGCCGGCTGCCGCTTTTAAAAAGTGGCTGCCGCCAGCGGTGCGCCGTCAAACGTGTTTGCGATTACGCAATTCTGACGCTTCTACAGCCGCCGGATCACCGCCGGTGGTCCGCCGACTCATTGCTATCTGGGACGCTATACATGACGATCTGTGGATTGTGGATGACAAAAAATGGCCAGCAATTGAATGGCCTGATATATACAATTATCTAATTCAGACACCAAGTGTGTATACTAGAGAAACAGAGCGTACAAATCCCTCGATGCATACAACTACGTGCGGTCATGTGCAGCTTGTTAAATACTTTGATGCTGCACCGGATTTTTGCGTGTTTAGGTCAGGTGTGCTCCCTAGTCAAAGGCAAGGGATTAAAGCCAAGCCTTATGATGCCTGGGTGTATGTCCACAAGGCCCTAGGGTACATCCTCACAGCTAACTGCAAATGCATGGCAGGGTACGTCTACCTATCAAAATGTACCTGCAATAACAAAAATAATTTTTTGGCAAACGCATGCTTCCCCCTAGGTATGTTAAACATCAGGCACCCAGCACTGGCTCTGTTGGTACAATTAACCACGCAGCAACTCCTTGGCATTTTGACTTGCAGACACGCCGCTACTAACCTACAACACGAGAGGTTTCTTCTTTCTGCCTCTCGGGTGCGTGCGCAAGCAGTGATGACGTCGCAGAGAAATCCATGTATAGAATCTCTTGTAACTATGTAGCTAAAATCACCTGTGCTACACTTACATTTTTTAAACCTAGCAATTTCTGTAAACTCAAGTAACTTGGCAATAGAGCATGAGGAAAAAAAAAAAGTTGCCCTAACTTGATAAAATATGTTGAACCAGCATCTTTTTTAGTTCTCTTAAGTAATGTTTTCCAGTCCACATTACTTGCTACAGAAAGTTGAGTCAACAAATCGCAAGTTGTATCAATTATGTATTCCATGTTGAGCCAACTTGATTCACAGTTGTAGGAACTTGATCAAATAAATTCAACCTCTTTCTCAAAAACTGTTTTCAGTTCCAACTAACTTGATACAGGTAGTGTTGTTTTTGGCGGCCTGTTTTAATTTTAGTTTTAGTCTAGTCTTTGTGTCAAGCTGTCATTTTAGTTTTTATTAGTTTTAGTCATAGTCATACTCTTTTTAGTCTAGCCAAGTTTTAGTCGACTAAAGGTCTGAGCATTTTAGTCTTATTTTAGTCAGAATTATCTATGACTATTTTCGTCTAGTTTTAGTCGACGATAACTGATGACATTTTAGTCAAGTTTTAGTCAATGAAAATTGTATTTTAGTCTCTTTTTAGTAATGCAATTCTATTTAACCCAGTCAATATAGTATAAGTACATATTATAGACAAAACCAAAATCTTCTTTTAGCCAAACCCATTTCAAACAATGTTATCTTATTATATTATTGTCACCTTATAGACTCAAGAATACATCCATTCCAGACACGGAAGACGCTCTGATTTGAAGTTACAACATATTTATTTTACCAACTAAACATGTTAGAAGTACACACACACATACATTTAAATAAAATAAATAAAAACATTGAGATGTCTCTTAAGGTTCGTGGTGTTTTTTCCTGTGAATTTTTTTTTTTTGGCCATATTTCTCCCCATCTTTTTCCACAACACCCATTTTATTTTCCACTTCAATGTAATAAAAGTTTTTCCAAATGTCTTAAGAATAAATGCATATTTTATTTAATTTAATAATAGGAAAATAGTATCCAAATTATTATTTAATTCTTTAAATCTGTTTAAAATTAGGCCCACATTATAGTTAAAATGTTTTTCTGTCTTGTATTTTATCTCAAAATAAAGGATGTAATTTTATTCCACATGGAAATGAGCGGAAATAAGTGAATACAGCCTCTTATTCGCTTATGAGGTAATCAGGGGCGTAGGAACGACTTTGACTTTGGGGGGGACATTTTGGCCACTATGAATCAACGTCCATCCCACCATAATAGTAACATACAGTATGGTGACATGGTACAACATGTATGTTTTGCTCATGTGATAATGTAACGGGAAAACAACATTCTGCATATTGAAATGTGCAGTAAGTGCTCATTTATTTCAGCCCCATTTCCTTTAAAAAATCAATGTTGCACAGAGATGTATAGTAACGAAGTAGAACTACTTCACTACTGTACTTAAGTACTAAAAGGCAGTATCTGTACTTTACTAGAGTATTATTTTTTTCTCCTACTTCCACTTTTACTTCAGTACATATTTTCGATGAGTTTAATACTTTTACTCCGATATTTTTTTTGTGTGCAGCATCGTTACTCGTTACAATTATAAAAATGTTACGAATCATTCCATTCCAAACCCACATTACCGCGCATGAGAGAGAGAGAGCGCGCGCGCGAGAGAGAGACAGAGCGCGCGAGAGAGAGCGCGCGAGAGAGCCCCGCGAGTGCGCATTCACTGTCTTTAAAACAACACGAGCGTCTTGCGCTCAAATTGCTCTCTATTTGTTTACATAGTTAATGTGCACTGTGAAGTAACATATACAAAACATGAACAGCTGTATTTTTATTAACTAAGATTAACAAAGATTAATAAACAAATGTATTGATCATGGTTAGTTCATGTTTGTTATTAGTCTAATACATTAAAGGGATGGTAAACCACGATTTCACTATTCTAACTTTAGCTAGCGTGTAATGTTGCTGCTTGAGCATAAACAACATCTGCAAAGTTACAACGTTCAAAGTTTAAAGCAAAGGGAGATATTTGCTTTTAAAGAAATCAGTTTCTAAGAACTACAGCAAACGAGAGGCTGCTCGCTGCAGAGCAAATGGGTGGAGCTTAAGCCTAGCTCCTCCCCGTTTGAGCGCTCCAGCAAGGAGGAGCTAACGGCACGCTCCAGCGAGGAGGAGCCAAGAGGGCACGTACGTACAGACCAGGTACAGACTAGAGCTCAGTCAGTCAGGAGATCGATCGAGTGGAGGGTAACATTGGTCACAGACATTAACATTGGTCAAATACATTTTCGACGAAATGACAGTACGTAAACACTGTACTTTAAATTTGTGGTTTATGGAAGCCTTTGAAGTTGTCTCAGCTAATGTTAACACTATCTATTAGCATATAACAGATCGATTCACCTGGTAGTGTGTGTGTATTATGGGTTCTATGCAACCTTAAACAACAGGTAACATAAACTTAGGTGTGTTTTAAGCGCGGAACATAACGTTACTTCACTCCGAGTTCCCACACAATCTAATAATTCAGTCAATTTTATTACGATTAATGCCGTTTTAATGTTCTTTAATGTGGCGTGACTGATCACTGTTTAGGTGCTTCAGTTCAAGCGGTGGCGCGCGAGTGAAAGCGATCATCTCTTCCTAAAGAATAAACATGAATTAAAATCTTGGTTTGATGAGTATACGTTACAACTTACTAAAACCTATCATATGTCGTGTAATCACTCAATCAGTGTTTCAACGGTGGAAAGACATCAATAAAACAGACTGTAAACAATGGCATGTAAGTTAGCCTAAATTAACTTACCTCATTCTGTGTCAATAGCTGGTTAGTTCACTAGAGAAATTAACTAACTAACACTAAATATATGCACTATATTAGCCTATATATTCAATATATTCTACTAAACCTATTAGTGATGTCTTTATTATTAAATTTTTGTTTAAATAAATCTGTCATAAATCTGAAAACGATTTCAGCCACTGCATAAATTATTATATTTAAAAAATGAAATAGATAACAATTTTATAATTAGATTTAGAAGTTAATGCAAAAACTACCTTATGTGAAGTTTACATATTTGCATACCATGTTATTTGAGTGTTGATTATTATATCTAAAAATTAATAGCAACTGAATTTAGGCTAATTTGGGCTTTGTTGTTATATTATTATGTGCAAGTACACTGGTTTACTGAACAAATTGTGTCTGTCTGTACACACACACACACACATATATATATGTGTGTGTGTGTGTGTCTGAATAAGTATTTATTTATTTTTGCTGAAAGATGTAAGTGGTGTGTTTGTTTAACCTGCACAGATGCATCTGACAATACTGAAGAAAGGAGATGATCCCCTTATCTCTATTGAGAGATGTACAGTGTGCTGCAGAAAATATCACTGTGCCTATTGTAAAATGGCATATAACCATTTTAACGAGGTACACAACCATGTAGTTAATCATGTTCGAGGTGCAGTTCACCACGAAGGTATGTATGTGAATTATTGTAAGTTTCTTATACAGTTCAAATATTGTGTGTGTGTGTGTGTGTGTGTGTGTGTGTGAGAGACAGAGAGAGATCATGTTTGAAAGTTATGAACCCTTTTGTTTTACACATTTTGGCCTGTCATTTAAAACATAAGTAAAACATAATTTAATTTAACATTTCCGTGCATTGTGAAACATTTGGGAAGTCTGAATCCCAAAGGTTCATATACTTCTGTACATAAGGATACTTGATATACGTATTAAGTAAATAATAATACAAATAAATACATATAACTATTTATATTTATTATGTTCTGTTATTGTAATATTTTAGCAGAAAATGTAGCATGATGCAGAAAAAATGTATGTTTAAAATATGTGAAAATAGGCCTCCAAATGGGTAAACTAAGTTTACTTCAATCACTAGCCTAGATGTAATTTGCCAATATGTAAATGCCCAACAAATGATTAATATTCCCTACCTCCAGAGTTATAGGTTGATTAATCTGATAAACATTCTCTCTCTTATCCTATTGTATAAGACCATCCACAAATTGGCAAATTACATATAGTATACATATATTATATATAGTAATTTAATTTTTTTTGTCAGTAAGATTTGATTGTTGTTCAATTCATAAACAAGTAAAACTATAGCAATGCTCTTTAGACCAGGGCATGTAGGGTGCAGGCATCTGTTTCAGCTAAGTAAAGTAAAGTAAAACGTAATTTGACTGATCAACTAGTGCTTGAATTAGTAGAAATGTATTCTTTTACATTTTTATTCTTTTTCTTTTATACATTTCAGATTTTGTCATCATAAAGTGCAGTCTGGACTGCAGACAAGCAGCACATTTTCACTGCTGTTATTGCACCACAATGTTAATCAGAAGGGATACTCTGATTAAACATTTAGCAAGTTGCAAAAATACACCATCCAGAAAGCCTCCATCCACAGAGCCAGCAGCAGCGCCACCTCCACTTCTAGCAGTGCGACCTCCAGCAGTGCCACCTCCAGCAGCGCCAGTTCTATCAGCGCCACCTCCAGCAGTGCCACCTCCAGCAGTGCCACCTCCAGCAGCGCCACTTCTAGCAGCGCCACCTCCAGCAGCGCCAGTTCTATCAGCGCCACCTCCAGCAGTGCCACCTCCAGCAGCGCCACTTCTAGCAGCGCCACTTCTAGCAGTGCCACCTCCAGCAGCGCCACCTCCAGCAGCGCCAGTTCTATCAGCGCCACCTCCAGCAGCGCCACCTCCAGCAGCGCCACTTCTAGCAGCGCCACCTCCAGCAGCGCCACTTCTAGCAGTGCCACCTCCAGCAGCGCCACTTCTAGCAGCGCCACCTCCAGCAGCGCCACTTCTAGCAGTGCCACCTCCAGCAGCGCCAGCTCCAGCAGCGCCACCTCCAGCAGCGCCAGTTCTATCAGCGCCACCTCCAGCAGTGCCACCTCCAGCAGCGCCACTTCTAGCAGCGCCACCTCCAGCAGCGCCAGTTCTATCAGCGCCACCTCCAGCAGCGCCACTTCTAGCAGCGCCACCTCCAGCAGCGCCACCTCCAGCAGCGCCAGTTCTATCAGCGCCACCTCCAGCAGCGCCACTTCTAGCAGCGCCACCTCCAGCAGCGCCACTTCTAGCAGTGCCACCTCCAGCAGTGCCACCTCCAGCAGCGCCACTTCTAGCAGCGCCAGTTCTATCAGCGCCACCTCCAGCAGCGCCACCTCCAGCAGCGCCACTTCTAGCAGTGCCACCTCCAGCAGCGCCACTTCTAGCAGTGCCACCTCCAGCAGCGCCACCTCCAGCAGCGCCACTTCTAGCAGTGCCACCTCCAGCAGCGCCACCTCCAGCAGCGCCACTTCTAGCAGTGCCACCTCCAGCAGCGCCACTTCTAGCAGTGCCACCTCCAGCAGCGCCACCTCCAGCAGCGCCACTTCTAGCAGCGCCCCCTCCAGCAGCGCCACCTCCAGCAGCTCCACTTCTTCTGTCTTCTGCAGCTCCACCTCCACATTCAGAAGCTACACCACCAGCAGCTCCAACTCCATCAGCTCCATCTTCAGCAGCTCCAATTCCTTCTTCAGAAGCTCCACCTCCAGAAGCTCCACCTCAATCCCCAGCAGTTTTACCTCAATCTTCTGCAGCACCAACTCAACCGTCAGTAGTAAAATTATGTGTTCGGCAGCAAGTCAGGGTGACTTGCAAAAACTGTGGTATTAAAATAAATAAAAGGAACTTGCTGGTTCACATTAATAGAAAACACAGGAAAATTGAAAAAGAAATTTCAGCTAAACGGCACCTGTCATGCCAATGCATTGATGCCAAAAATGGCATATTTGCTGTTGACAAATCATTTTATAAGCCTTGCTCTCCTATACATGTTCAAAAAAAAACATGGGGTGCAAGTCAAAACACAATTTGCGAACTGGACGAATGCAAGACAATTGCTGAATTTGCAGTCCGGAGTGGAATTCTACCATATGAATGCAAGCATCTCAAGTCTTTGCTCTTCTCCCCACGAATGGACAGTACATCCATTATTTTGGAGGAGAAGGTGCTTTCAGAAATGGTTGCTGCAAAAGTATTTGGAGACGCAAGAAAGCAAACCTGCTTAAAACGGCAAAAAGCAGCTACTGATGCAGGTGTTCCACTTTCAGTTGCAGTGACTGTTGGAGGGCCTCCTTCTAAAAAGTCATTTTCTATATATGAGCCAAAGATTTCACACCACAGTAGACTGGGCAGGCTAATAGCAGCATATGATTCTAAAAAGAATTCCTGGCATTGCCCATGTGCCAAAGCAAGACATTCATGCCTCCATAAATCAATTGCTAAATGGCACCTTTTTACAACTGACCGACATCTGTTTAGGACTACAGAGAGTGATGCCAGGCCAGATCCAGATGAGATTCATGATGACACACAACTTCAAATGGGTGAAGGTGAAGGTCCAGCATATCCTCCTGATGATACAGGTCTCCAGAGGATGGTACAGTATTTACTGCAAAAGAAAGGTCTACCTGCCCAACTTCCCCAGCATTTGATCACTGGCTCCAAATCTTTGCAAGATATTCCAAGGCAATTGATGCCAAAAGAAACATCATGCGTAGAGTGTGCGGGGCATCTAAGTGAGCCAGTGCTCATTACAGCACATGCCAAGCTTGTGACGTATACTGGTGTTGTTGATGGTGAGACGTCAAAATATTTCATCCATATCAGCTTAGCCAAAGTGATTTAGCTAATTTTATAAACAAGTTAATAGCAAAGTCAGGGTTGTACAGTAGTAGGTGCACAGTGAACAGGCTAAATATAATTTGATTGATATCAATAACAACACCTTGTTCTACTTTTTCTTTCACCTTTCTGTTTTAGGCTTTTCTACATACTACAGGGCATGTCCTCTCTGTGGGATGATGTACCGTTACCAGGAATGGAGTGATGGAATTCACAATTTCAACGACCATATTCTCATCACTCTTCATTTATGTATTGTACTACGTACATCACTTCAGGTAAGAAGCACATTTAATGAATGTTGTACTCTTTTTGTGTGAATGTGTGCCTTATTATGTCTTATACTTTCTTAGACTCACCACGCTGTAAGCCGAGCAATTGAAGTTCTTGAGCAAACAGAAAATAAGACCTTTCCTAAAAAGGCAACGATACTCCACGGCTACATGCACTTTGAAGCCCTGACTATGCACAACTACTCATATTCTTGTTTCAAGTGTGGATACACAGTAAAATCCCCAGAGTTAAATTAACACTGCTCAGAGAACATTTGGTCCCACTCTACAGAGTGTTAAAGTAACACTGAATCAGTGTTAAAGTTAATGAGATAATTAAGAGATTAATTAAGTGATAATTGACCATTAGTGGTGAACACCTGATGATAATGAGTAGAATCACTGAAGGAAAGAGAAAAAGAAAAACACAAGCACTACGACTGACTATTAAAAAGACATTCAATCTCTGAAGATCTCAGCAGAGGAGGATTAAACAACTCCACAAACAGCATTACCAGCTTCACACATTACTAACCAGACAGACTTTATTTCTATCAGATGACTACAGAAGCTCTTATTGAGGTTTAGATGTTGATGTTTTATTGAAAATTAAAGTTGTTTGAAGTTACCATTATTGTGATTAGTGTTTGCTTTAATTGGGCTCTTGACCCTTGACTTGCTAACATAAGTTTTTCTCTGACTGCTGTAACTGTTCGTTGCGGTGAAAATGGCAAGAAAATCTTGACGCTTGTTGTTTATGATACAGTTGTTATCATCATATAGTGCCTTATTTGCTGATCCCCTGAAAGTCATTGATTAAAGTAACCTTGTGACTCTAGGGCAGAAGATCCAGCAATGTTATCATCAGAGAAACTAAACAATTTTCAAAAAAAATTTACGTAAGATTTGTACTGCGGTTTAATAACACATCACACAATAAGCACTTCTAACTCCTGCGAGTTTTACTCACACACAGAGATCAAGAATCTGCCTATGAATCTCAACAATGGTGACATGCTTCATGCCACAATGCATTCTGGGTGCATCACGCAAAACTCATCTATGGCTCCCAGAATGCATTGTGGCATGAAGCATGTCACCATTGTTGAGATTCATAGGCAGATTCTTGATGTCTGTGTGTGAGTTCATCTCGCAGGAGTTGGAAACGATTAGTGTACAATCGGTTGCAAAACTTATTCAGCTTTTCTGATTAAAACAGTGTTGGATCTTTTCTAAAATCACAATAAAAAAAGTGAATAGTATATTGCTCATACTCAGTCATAAAATCAATGAATAAAATCATTATACAATGATCATATTCTCATCATCGAGCAGCCGACAGCATCTGATTGTGTTTACTCTTGCTTTTCTTGCCATAGCAAACTCAGTTACAGCAGCCAGAGAAACACTAATGTTAAAAAGTCATCAAACTGCCCAACTAAAGAAAACACTAATCACCATGATGGTCACATTAAAAACTAACAATTTTCACAACAAAATCAAACAAAACATTTGTTAATTCTCAATAAGAGACGTCTGACAGAAATAAAGTCAGTCTGGTTAGTAATGTGTGAAGCTGGTAATGCTGTTTGTGGAGTTGTTTAATCCTCCTCTGCTGAGATCTTCAGAGATTTAATGTCTTTTTTATAGTCAGTCGTAGTTCTTGTGTTTTTCTTTTTCTCTTTCCTTCAGTGATTCTACTCATTATCATCAGGTTTTCATCACTAATGGCCAATCATCACTTAATTAATCTCTCAATTATCTCATTAACTTTAACACTGATTCAGTGTTACTTTAACACTCTGTAGAGTGGGACCAAATGTTCTCTGAGCAGTGTTAATTTAACTCTGGGGATTTTACTGTGTACTATCCACCCGTGGTTGTAATGGACCTTCACAGAAAGGGTGTTTTTAATATGCCTGGTAAGTAACAGAACAAACTGAATTTAATGATAATGTAAAAATATCAATACTTTATTAATACCATACTTGAATTTACAGTAAGTGAAATGGTGGCTCCACCAGCAAACTTTGACGGCATTGTCAATACCAAACATTTTTGGGACTCGGTGACTTCCGAAATCATTTGCAGTGGCTTATTAACAAGTGGGTGTCTCTTTACTCAAAGTACGAAATATAAGGCATATGTTGCATATTGCAAAATACTGTGATACAATGACTTCCCCTCTTGTTAGCACTGTTAACTGAGGCAAACAACATTCTCAACTGAATATACATTTAGTCCCTGAAGTGTACTACTGTAGGCTCACACAAGGCACTTAGTTACTGACATCTCTGCTCCTGTATCTACTAAATTGTCTGTCATTGAGTTCAGCCACTAAAAACACTTTTTTCCCAAAGACATGTTTTCTTGTAATGAAGGATTCTTTTTTTTTTACTGTCAAGGTAGCCGAAAGAACCCCTTTGTGGTTTTACCAAGTTACAACTACTGGGCACCTTGGATTGGACCAAACACCAGAAAGGGGGACAATGTTTTTAACACAGAACATGAAAAGTTTCAATTACCAAGGCAGGCTGCTGAAATGGCTGATCTCCAAATGACAGAAGAGAGGCTCCAAGATGCACTAATTAATCTCAAAGTAATCTCAAAGATAATTCATTGTTGTTTAAATAAGCGTAATATTTTCACTATGATATATATATATATAATTATTATTTATTTTTTTTCCATGTTAATAATAGGTGGACATGGTTCGACAACTGTGCAAGCAATGTGGCCTGGACCCAAAAGGCTCAAAGATGGACCTTGTCCTAAGACTCCGGGAGGCAATGAAGAACAGGTCTTCTTACGACAAGATCTTTGAGAAGGTCTGGGGAGCTTCAGGTAAGATGCATGTTTTTAATCGAGCAGTTCTGGTTACTATACAGTAATGAAATGGTACTTCTGCCAGGAGAATGTAGTTTGTAGCTCAAGATGTTGTAGCAGTTTAAAAGTATGCATACAGTATAGGTTAGCATTTGTCACAGGACATAAACCAAGGACCATACTAAATAATGCATGATGTAGCATAAAAATTCATCTGTGTGACAGTTAACATAGCAAGTATTACAGTAACTTGACATCAATGTGTTTTTCATAGGTGGTTGGGCAGTTGTTATGTGCCCCTGTGGAGTAGTTTACTCAATAAAATTCAATTTAAGAGCAGAGAGTCCCAGAGACTACGCTGATATTTTGCTTAGCTGGAAGCACTTCCCAAACATTGCCATTTATGATTTCGCGAGGGGATTAGCAACGCATGCCAACTTGAGGGAGCCTGAAAGTTTGCCATTTAGTCCACATGAGGGAAGGCTGGCTGAAGCTACCACTGACAATCTACAGTTGGCTGCTGAGGGAAAGCTAAAGGTCAGTTTGCCATGGCTCAAAACAAAGAAAACTAATGCTGATGCAAACTGCCATCCAATCACTGGATCAGCTGACCACTACACCCTGTATGACGTTTTTCATGAGCGGAACACAAAGGATCCTAGAGATGCCCTTCGGAGGATTGCACTTGTCCCAGAACTGGCTGGCTGGGTCAACAGCCAGTGTGCTGAGCAATTGTTCGCGAACATGAGGAAAAACAATTATTTCATGAATACCCTCACACCATCTGGGCACATCTTTATGATGCGCAACATATTGCACCATTACAACACAAAATGCAATAACACAACTAAAGCCAGTATCCAGAAGATTGTGGGCGAGGCTGTTCAACTGCAGTTGGATAACAATGGGCAGATAGTAATAGGTAAATTAATTTGTTTTTATTTTTTATATAGTTTAACATTGAATGATTATCCATTTTATTTGTTTACATTTATTTGGCAGTAAATTCAGGTAATTTAAGTTTTTGTTTTTTACTAAAGGTACAGCTGTGCAGCCACACACTGAAGAAGATGAGGAAGCATCACAACCCAGTGAGTGACTGGAATGAAAGTTGAAATAAATAATGCCTATAATTTTAACAGTATGGAGCTGTTTTTTGTTGGGGAATTTTTCTTGATAACTTCTGGCTTTCCACTACCTCCTTTTCACATCATGTTATTACTCTCCCCTGGCACACTACTTTCCTGTTTACAGTTCAAGTTATCTAACAAGTTATCCAACGTTACCAATTTAAAAATGTGTAATGTGATGTTAAACCAGATGCTTTTTTTTTTATCAATTTAGTCTCCCTTTTATGTGCTCCTCAGTCCCTGTTAAGTGTTCCACGGTGGGTATCACTGCTCTTCGACATGTGCAACCAAACAAGGCATGCTGGAAACAGTCACCCAGTACAGTCCAGCTGAACCAGGTTAGTTTTTTTTATTACAGTCAGTTTTCTGCTATCATTTTAAGACTAACAAAAACAGAGACATACTGTAGTACTTCACTATTATTTTTATAGCTAAACCATGCCTTAATGGAGACGGGACCAAAAAGGGAAATTTTGGCTTCTCTTGGAACCACAGTCCTCACCAGGAAGGATTTCTTTGCTTTAGGACATCATCGTTATGTTGAAGCAACAGTAAGAAGCAGCAAACATACTTGTACTTAAAAATACATATTTTACCATTTACCCATACTGCACAGTACAATGGTATGGGGTCTATTAAATATGTCCTTGAGTGTTAACATATTTTAAATGCATTTCTTTAAATGTTAACAGATTTTGAATGCCTGTCTTTTAGTTTTGAAGGACATTGCTGACCTTCAGGTAATGCAAAGAAATACCTTGATCAAATATTCTGTATGCATGATGTGTGTAAATATAGGAATGTGGTTCCTTATTTAATTGTTTCACTTTTACTTAACAGGGCATAATGGTTCATGTCTTTAATTCGTATGTGACGGCGACTTGGTTGCCTCCCTTGAATGCTGACCCAATGTCTAATGTTCCTGTGAGTATCATCAAGGTTTTGTAACTGAGGCAGTAAAAAGGCATTTAACAAATTTTTATATTCTAAATATCTTTTTTCTTTTTTTTAAGGATCTAGCAAGTCATGACTTCATTCTGCTGCCTTCCTGGAGTGTAAATCATTGGATGATCTGTGTAGGTCTCAAAATATTTTTTTTTGATATTCAGATAATCAGAAAATGTTTACACTTTCTGCTTAGTTATTTCATACATTGAAAATGTAAAGCAAAGTGTTAGCTCTTGACAGTTGATGTCAAAGTTACACATGTTTTAGATCATGAAGCCAAAAAAGAGGGAGATCTTTTGGCTTGATTCCTTCTGCGGAGCTGGCTTCAGTGATGTCCGTTACATGAACAGTTACAGGTCTTACTAATGAAATGTTCAGAGTTCATGAGTTCGGGGTTATGGTAGTTCTGTTTTAAACCATTTATCCCCATTTTGTGTTGTTTCCTTTTTTTTGCTTTACTTATTCGTTCGCATTTTTTTGTTCATCGTTCTCTCTGACTGTAGGCCCTGTAAGAATATCAGAGATTTTTTAAAATTGTTTTATACTTTCAAATTAGGCTTTGTCCAGCACCCACATAAGTTTGTCTCAAAATACTTAATTTGTCCGTTTTAATATTACATTTCACAGACAACTAGCAAATCATGTCAATCCTGGGCCATGGAGGGAGTACAGCTGTGACAACATTACAGTAAGCAGCAACCATTCCAAGCATAACAGTCCCACCTGCTTTTGATGCATTAACTGTTAACATTTCTATTTTTTAATTCTCAGGGCATTCCCAGACAACAGGATTCAAACAACTGTGGAGTGTTTATGTTGATGGTAAGTCAGTTTTGTAACCAATGTCACACCAGTAAGTATTATAAATGTCCTACATCAGAAAGATTGTGCACATTTATTTTTTTTAATACATATAAATTCATTTTAGTATACTATTGTACATTTCCTTTAATGTCTGGTCTAATGTGATTTAATTCATATTGTAGTATGCACTCTACATTGTAATGGAGGGGCGTTTTGATTTCAGTGAAGTAAGCCTTCATTTTCAAAAACTTTTCAATGTTTTTTTGAAAATCCAGTTAACAATAGCTAATCAGTGCTCTTTTTTACAGAGTGACATGATGACAATTAGAAGGTGGTGGTGCCTGCTTCTACTCAGTAATTACCCTTTGAAGTAAGTTAGATCAAGTTGTACTGTATGTAAAATGTTGTCAACTTGACCGTGAACATGGCTTTTTAGTAATAAGAAGTGTTTTTTAACTGTGGAGTGCAAATAAATTCATTACATATTTCAATCTAAACAAGTGGATTTCAATCCTGGCCCTCGAAAAATCATTAAGAACAAACTGTCTTCATGAGCTCTTTATATTTTACACATTTTAAGGTCAGATGCTGAAAGAAAAGCACCCCGGAAAAAGAGAAGAGTAGCGAGAGCAGGTATGGGTTCTGCTTTATTTCTTGAACTGCACAAATAACAGGGTTTTGAAAATAATGCCATTCTTATTTTTACTTTCAAATTTAGAGGCAATGGAAACACCCCTGCCTGTTGATGACTTGACCAAGGTAAGTATAGTATAAACTATCAATCTATCAGTTTCCCTTTTTAATAAATCTTATGTAAAGTTACATTTTGTACTAACTATTGGCTGTTGTTGAAAGATGCCACGTGAGATCCTGCGGCGGATCCTAATGGGAGTCGTCATAGTAGATGGTGATGTGGCATTCTTGAGGCTTTCACTGACATGCCAAATCTTCAGGGAAATTGTCAGCGATCCCAAATTTCGAGAACGGGCACACTTAATATGGCTGGACAGTAAGTCTGGTCTGTTCTGTTCTGGTCTGTCTGGTCTGTTCTGTCTATTCTGTTCTGCTAGGCTTTCTGTATTTGTCATGATTTTTTATTTTGTTGTTCATAAAGTAAGTCTCTTTACAGACAAATCCAATAACACTCACGTATGTTTGTCTAACATCTTTCTATAATGCATTTAAAAAATACTTAATAATATTGTCTTTGTATGACCCTGTACTATGACCCTGTTAATGCCTTTCTTCAAAAGGATTCAACATTGTTTGTTCTGTGTTTTATTTAAATTAGGTGTCGTGAACTGGTGTGCATTTTCCAGAAAACACATGGAAGAGTTTCGGGTGCCCTACGCATTATCTCAATGCTTGCACTGCACTGAAATTTTCAAGGACTGCCCACCTGGGTATGTCGGTGACGGCAGGAGGGGAGTCCTGCGTGGATTTTATTCCGACAAGGACTTTGAGGGCTACTGCTCTGTTGAATGTTTTTTTAATGATGGAGGTGTATTTCCAGAGTAATTAATTATATATATATGTAATTATTATATATAAAATGTGTGTGTGTATATAAATCTATCTATAATTATATACAAATAATATATATAAAATATTTATATATGGAGTTATAATATATAAAATGTGTGTATACACATATAAATATATTATATATATAATAATTATATACAAATAATATATATAAAAAGATATATATATATAATTAGTATAAGTATAATATATAAAATGATGTGTGTATGTATATATATAATTAGTATAAGTATAATATATAAAATGATGTGTGTATGTATATATAATATATAAAATTATATATGTGTGATAATTTGTATGTGTAAATTTTGTAACTATTAGAAGAGATACCTGCTTCGTTTTAATAAAAGTTATCACTGTTATCAGTTTGATTTTTTTCTTGCATGCATAATATGGGATACAGAGACTGAAAATGTACTGTTTTGTATGTAGTCAGTTGAGTTTATGATAAACTTGATATTGTCATTTTATTTTATTTGCATAAATGTTTTACATGCAGTATTGCCAAAGCAACAGAAACTGTCCACAAATATAATGCAAAAAATAAACACCGTTTATGAGCGCTATTTATTCATATTAAACATCAAACATTTAAAAACGTTAAACATTTTAAATACTTACAGTCTACACAACAGTCTATGCTCACAGTGTCACAGATTTTAATATTTTAACGATTTATAAAAGATTTATCACTGGCCATCTGGAATTTTGGTATGGAGATAAAGGTTATGATTATACTTTCTTTGTAGTATTACACCACATGTGTGCGTATATTAGCACCGTTTTTGTTTTGTTTTTCTTGTGGCATGAGATAGAGCGCTTGGACCCGGAAGCGCTGCCGAGTGACGTCAAGCTTAACAACCGGATATGCGTGTCCTCCTGGCTCCTCCTCGCTGGAGCGTGCCGTTAGCTCCTCCTTGCTGGAGCGCTCAAACGGGGAGGAGCTAGGCGTAAGCTCCACCTATTTGCTCTGCAGCGAGTACCAAATGCAGCAAACGGCCAGTTGGCGACTACACACATTCCTCCAGGGTTGGTGACACCAACAGGCTCAATATTTACATAAACCCCTCCTCCGAGAATATTAAATAAGGGAGGGTGAGGCCATTTTGTATCGCGGCGCTGTTGTGGTATAAGTTAGTTAGGCTGGAGTGTTGTTGCCGCGATGCCGAGGAAACGCTGTTATTTCCATCCGGATTGCAGGTCTGGGGTACTTGCTCTGTTCAGCCTTCCTTGGGACGGGGGTGCGTTGCAGAGCGTTTAACACACAGCATGTTATATGCACGTGTGTTTGAGTCAGCGGGGAATCAGGCGCGCAGGGCTCTCTGCAGCACATCTAACAGAGGAAAACATCCACCGTCTTCGCGATTTCAATGCCGGATTTGCACAACGTCAGCTGCGTGAAAAAAACACTGCCGGTGCGTGGATGCACGACGCGCGCGCTGCACATTTCACGGAGGACAACACAAACTTCCACAAACTTCGCGAGTTCAATGCCAGATTTGCACAACGTCAGCTGCGTGAAAAAAACACTGCCGGTGTGTGGATGCACGACGCGCGCGCTGCACATTTCACGGAGGACAACACAAACTTCCACAAACTTCGCGAGTTCAATACAGGATATGCACAACGGCTTGTCCTGAAAGCTGGATTTACAAACAGAAGCTGTTCACGGGCCACAACCTGTAAGTCTGATTTATATTTCATCGATGTGTTTTCCTGTAATAGGTTGTAGCAAGGAAGTAAACAGATGACAACACTGTTCTGCAAACCAGTCTGTTAAATGCTCATTCATACTTAACGTTATCCGACGAACACCTAACGTTACAAACACTAACGTTAAAATCTCAACAGCGAACCTGGCATTAGTGTAAATGATTCTTTGATTAGAGCTTTTATGTATTGTTTATCTACAGGCATGCTAAACATGGTTCTGTGTGTGATTTGGCTAACTTACTAGTAAAGCCAGTGCTTAGTGTTCGTTTTGGGTTAATAGTTCTTGCGACAGATATTTGGCTATAATCGTTCTAAAAATACAAAAGTAACAGTGCCATTCAGTAGCGATCATTATAGATCCGCAGTCTTTACTCTTGAGGACTGAACAGGTTCTGCTCGATCATCTTCACTCAAATGTTCTCATATGGTTTTATTGACGCCGACCAAAGCACAGTCTCCAGGTATGGGGCGTGACGTTTCCGACAACCGTGCACTGCGGTTAGCGAATCAGAACACACTAGGCCAGCTAACCAATCAGAGCCCACTGCGTATTTTTGAGGGACTGGCTTCATACAACCCGGAAAGCATCAGACCGTTTTACAAGGAGGGACAGAGCAGTGTAGAATAAAGGTCAAATATATGAAAAATAAGGCAATTTTTTTTTAAACGAAGCATGAACACATGTTACAGTGCACCCCACAAACACAGTCAAGCCTTCAAAAGAATGTGTTTTACCACCCCGTTAACTAATGTAATGTTAACAAATCAGACCATATTGTAAAGTGTTACAAACAAATATTTTACTCAGAACACCTCTTGAAATGAGAATATAAGTGTGCTTACCCCATTTTTTTTTAGTAAGAGTGGTTATAGTAAGATTTAATCTTAATGAACTACAGTATTTTCAGGTTATTTATATGACAATATGTAGAAAAATTACCTACCAACATTGTGATTGTCCTTTAGCTTAATCATTTGAAATAATAAAACAATATGATGTTCAAACTTTTGACTACTTTCTTTAATAACTACATAACACAATACTTGTACTTTTACTTTCAGTACTTGAGTAGTACATTTTAAAATAAACTACTTGCAATACTTAAGTACAAAAAATTTTGAATACTTTAGTACTTCTACTTAAGTGTGGTGCTTAAAGAGCACTTCAACTTCTACTCAAGTCACTTTTTTGATAAGGAACTTGTACTTTTACTCAAGTATGTGTCTCTAGTACTTTATACATCTCTGATGTTGCACTAGGTACACAAAATACTTCCCCTCAGCGTCTTTTTGACAAAAATGTCCTCATTGGAACCCATTAAAACTGCAATTTTTAATCCCATTGCCATTTAACTATAAAATTATGCAATCTTTGTTAATAGGCTTTTATTCTGTTGGCAGAAAATAGGCTAAAACAAACTTGCCCTCCAATAGAATAGATATAGACAAAACAGCATATTAATAGCCTAATAGAGATTGAACAGACTACTCCAAACTGCGATTATTCTGGTTAAAAAAATGTTTTTGTTGTTGTTGTTGTTGTTTTTTTTACAAATAAAAAATGTATGCATATAACATTTTATAAATTAATGTTTATATATTAATGAGACTAATAATAATTATTATATTTGATAAATACAAGTATTTAACAAAATTTGAAATATTACTATTACAATAACATTTTCATTATTTAAAAATAAATAAATAGAGCATTTAAGAATACATAAACAATATAATAATATTAATAATAATAACATTTATATTTTACAGAAAACTGCTGGGTTACCTGTTAATATGCAGACAGCATATGACTAAAAATCATTAGAAAGGTCTAAGGATTTAATGTAAAAAATAAATTAAATTCTGTGCTTTTTATCTGTGATATCAATTTCTTAAAGTCTATGTATTTAATATGCAATATGAGCCTCTTATGCATCCACTGTGGGGGAAAACACCTGTACATTGGAGAAAAACATGGATTGTCATATAGATTTATTTAGAGATGAGTATTATTTTTCTTATTTGTTACCCAAACGTTTAATTCATACTGGAAGCCAGAGGGCGCCCTTGAGCAGAAACTCCACATTAACCTCAGAGAAGTAATCGTTAGCCCCAATGTGAAGCTAGCGATGTAGGATAAACAGAAGATAGAAACGCTTTGACTGATGAAATAAACAAGACAATCAACACGACTGCATCAAGATCTGGTGTATTTGAGTTCTTCAAGCCTTCACTATTTTCATAATAATAAGGTATGCAGTGCTGATTGAGTGCAGACTTTATCACTGTATAGAATAATATAAAACAATGCATGTCTGCCTCATTCTGTCCAAAAAAAATACAACGTTCTTAAACGTAGACGTATTTTGCGGGCAGGTAATTGCCTTTATCACGGGATTTGTAGTTTTATCACCGCATATGTGTACCAACACCAATATCCCCCAGAATTTCTACAACACCCCGAACGAACGCTCTGAGGGCAGTGTAGCAAACACTCTAGAGCTCCGCTTTGTAGTCTATGATTCGACTCCATTTTGCTACTGTGTAACGTTAATAACTTTCTGCGGCCAGTGTTTTTGGAAATGAACAAGGATAAAACCCATTTTTTTTAGACCTAACTGAATGAACTTTAAGACCTCGGATGGAAATCAGGCCGTTTTTAAGACATTTTAAAGCCTTAAATAAAAAAAAATTATAATTTTAGACATTTTTGAGACCCCGCGGGAACCCTGTAATTTCAACCGCTTGACTGAGACTAATTTACCTCATAGAAAGTCGAGTCGTATTCCATTTAAAAGCTGGTGCGCACCGGTAACGTATTTGTATGTGTAATGTTAACTTCTCTCTGCCAATCAGATGCTCCGAGTCCGACTATAGGTGAAAAGTGAAGAATATGAAGCTGGTGGGCGAATGGTGATTATTCAAATACTGTAGCATGAAATGGGACATATCACTCTGGCTTTGACTTCCTGGCAAAACCGAATATCATCTTTGTCGCACTTTCAAAATAAAAGTTCCAAATGTACAGTTTTTGTCCCTGAGGTATAGGCTAATTTTTGGGTGGGACACATGCAGCATTTTCAAATATTGAGGGGGACACGTCCCCCCCATCCCCCCCGGTTCCTACGCCAATGGAGGTAATCATAATGCTGCGGTTATTTTAACATATCTAATTGCTGCCGTTATAACGGCACATTTCAAATGTTTGCGTGCTTTTCTTTCTTTTTTGGAGCGGTGATGAAATATCTTGCTCTTGTAAATACTTGCCAGTATTTCAGTAATACAAGTCTAGATCTTTCAAATGCATCCAAATAACAGCGAAACACAACCGCACGGTGCTCTGCAGGGGCCAAAAAGGATATAAACAGTGAATTCTGAAGTGATATATTATTGAAAACTCAGAGATGTGGATTCAGACGGCACCACACGACCTTGGTGTTTGTCAAACAGTAAGTTTGGTCATTCGGCCGGAGATTTTTACACGGGTGGTGGGAGAAAAACACTGATATTCTGGATTAAGACGACAATAAAATCACTGACTAGCCCCTGTAAATGATAAAGACACCTTACGACCGCTGGACAAACAATTACCGTCCGAATAGTGCTTATGAACCCTGACTGCCCGCCCATCGGTCTCGTTCACTCACCGGAGCTAAATCTTCTAAAATGCCGCGCGAGTGGGGCTTGAAGAGAGTGATGTGGCCTGCGTCTGCGCAGTGAGACCTGATGCAGCCCCTGAATGAGACGCACAGAAATACTGCAAAATAATAATAAAAACGCGACTTTTCGTCTCGTCTCATTTTCGTCAACGAAAATGAAGAGACATTTTAGCATAGTTTTTATTTTGTGAACCACATTTAGTCTCGTTTTTATTCGTCATCGTCACATGACCAGCATTTACGTTGCGTCTCGTCTCGTTTTCGTCACATTATAAAGGTTCGTTGACGACGATATTTAGTCATACTTTTCGTTGACGAAAACAACACTAGATACAGGAAGTTGACTGAACAAACTGCATGTTGCATCAACTCGTGTTTTAAAGTGTAATAAACTTAACACTGTAAGTTGACTTAAAGCTGCAGTCTGTAACTTTTTTGGGTTAAAAATTATCCAAAATAAATGTTTGAGCAAGTACATAACCAGCTAGCGTTATATACTATCTGCTTACCTTAGCTCGATTTACAACGGTAAGCTTGTAATAATGTTTTTAAAGGGTTAGTTCATCCAAAAATGAAAATTCTGTCATTAATTACTCACCCTTATGTCGTTCGACACCCGTAAGACCTCCGTTCATCTTCGGAACACAAATGAAGATATTTTTGTTGAAAGCTGATGGCTGAGAAAGGCTTCAGATAGGCCTCCATTGGCGTTCAGTACATTTACACTCACAAGACCCATAAAAGGCACTTAAAACGTTGTTACAAAGTCCATCTCACCACAGTGACTCTACAATAATTTTACGATGCGACGACAATAGTTTTTGTGCGCAAAAAAAAATCAAAATAACGACTTTATTCAACCTCTTCTTGTCTTCCGTGTGTGCCTCCACGACGCATGCGCGAGAATATGACGTAGCGCCGGTGTTCGGGAATCCATGAAATGCACACTTTAACCCCATTTTGAGAACTACGCCGAGACCTAAAGCACGGTCAATGTAGAATCCAACAGCTTAGATACGCGCGTCTTCCTCTGCTCGTAAACAAATCGCTTCTGGGTCATATGTCCGAACGCCGGATCTGCGTCATATTCTCGCGCATGCGACGTGGAGGCACACACGGAAGTCGAGAACAAGTTGGATAAAGGTGTTATTTTTATTTTTTTTTACGCACAAAAACTATTGTCGTCGCATCGTAAGATTATTGTAGAGCCACTGTGGTGAGATAGACTTTGTAACGACGTTTTAAGTGCCATTCATGGATCTTGGAAGTGTCAATGTACTGAATGCCAATGGAGGCCTATCTGAAGCCTTTCTCAGCCATCAGCTTTCAACTAAAATATCTTCATTTGTGTTCCGAATATGAACGGAGGTCTTACGGGTGTCCAACGACATGAGGGTGAGTAATTAATGACAGAATTTTCATTTTTGGGTGAACTAACCCTTTAACTAAGTTAAAGCAACAAGATGACCTGACTTAGTTAAGTTGAGTCAACTAATCTTTTTTTTACAGTGCTGAGCCAATTAAAATTCATTAAAACAGAGGTGAGGCTCTGATTCACTAATACATGTGTCCAACTTTAGATTTGTTAAACATACATTATCTTTGAACTTGTACGTGATGTATGTTTGACCCAGTCACGAGTGGAGGGATCCCAAGATGTGCTTTTTAATTACAAATCATCTGTAACATGTCTCAGTGAATTGGATTATACATACAATTCTATCATTTCATCAAATTGAGAGTCAATATCAGAGGGTAAGTACTGCTATATTTATATGTTTTAACCTCTACCACTCAACTAGATTGAGTCAACACAAAGAGTCATCACAAAGAAGAGTGCAAGGTGTGTTGTTGTATTTATATTTTTTCTCTTGTCATCCATTGCAGGTGACTTTTAAGGTAAAGGTGATCCAAAGCCAAAGTACTTAAAGTAATTTTGTTAGAGACTGCAGCTTCTTAAAGGTCCCATGGCATGGCATTTTTCTATTATTTTATAATGATTCCTGTGGTGTTCTTATATTGTTAGTATGATTTTTACATCAAAAAATGTCATAATTTAGAAATAAAAGGCATTTTTTTCTATACTGCTATTACATCTCTGGCTGAATGCCCTGTTTCAAGGGGCGTGTCTGCTGTGAGACTTCAGTGAAAACGCCCACTGTTGTGATTGGCTGACATCTTTGCATTTGAAATGAGTGTTATATTATGTTGCAGAGGGGGCGTGGCTTAGCGAGGCACTGCACGCATTTTCTCCACATTCTCTGGGCGGGCAAAGCAGAGGAAGGGGAGGTAACCTTTCCTGGTATGATGTCATAACAGGAAAATTCCAGATCAGCTCGTCTGAGCTGTCATTTTCTCAAAGGCAGAGAAAGACAGCCAGAACTCGGTTTACACCCATCAAAAATTCTAGCCACTTGGGGACCATATACAGGCTAGGGGAACTCATATTAATGTTAAAAAACCTCAAAAAATGAAATTTTCATGACATGGGACCTTTAAAAAATACTACATTCACCGCTGCAGACACAACAGCCACAATGGAACTGAAGAGAGAATTTCAACAGACTCATGGTACATGATTTCAAATGTTTCAGTGCGTCAATATCAGGACAAAACATCTTTAAATACAACTAAAGACACAATATTCAATAAACTGACCTGCCAGGACACCGCATATCCCGTAGAGAGCACCACCTCCCAGAGCCTCACAGCTGACATCTGTGTCACCATAAACATCATCCACATCTGTCCACGACAACATCAAATATCTGTCCCTTGTCTGTTTGGGGTTCAACTTCATAAAATTGTGTGTAATGTTGTGTCATTTCGATTCTTTTATAAGGTAAGTATTGCACTCGTTTTAAATCAGAAATAAGTGTGTTTTTGTTCATCTGAACTCCTGTTCATTTTCAGTTCATCCTACCTGTCCTTCTGAACCTTTTCTATTTCTGCTGTTTTTGTTCTTCTGGCTCTGCATTGCTCTACAGCCCTTCTGGGGCTCTGCCCCGTAAAACAGCTTGCATTTCTTGTTCTTTCTTTTGTCTTTTTCACACTTGTGTGACAGAGATTAGAAAAAGAGAGAGTTTTCTGCACACTGCCTGGCAAATCTTACTCCTATCAGAAGAAGCTAATATAAAGTTGGTTTGACGTTGAATGTTAGACAGATATTCACCCGCTAAAAAACCCGCTTGGATTGGATGACAATAATGTATAAAATGTTTTACCTGAAAGGTATTAGGATGTATAACTGAACACAGATGACAGTTTATTTGTTTTAATCCTCCTCAATGTTTTCAACACAGAAATGCTCCGGAAGTGACCCACTGGTGTTTAGGCCAGGTAGGGACCGTCTACAAAGTATGTAGACATGGAAGTGGAGGAAAATCAATGATTCACCATCTCCTTGTGAGAGATGGTATCTCCCAAATAATGAATCTCCCAAAATGAGCATTTTATTCCAACATTTGGTTACTGGAAACATTAGGGCCCTTGGCCAAAATGTATATCCTGTGAAGACTAGCATGGAAACAATTTGGAGTGTCATTCTTGCATTAATAAAGACAACATATATCTGCATTTCAAAAGAACCTACCACATTGTTTACAACATAAACAGTGGAACACTTTTCACGATATTACATCTTTGGTCCTCACACATTGTAAAGGCACCATCTTCGTAATGCAAAATGGAGTCCTGAGCTCGCGCATTTCTGAACTAACTAACGTTAACATTTCAAACACACAATCAATAGAATACTTGCGTCTGCATACTATTAAGCATATATTATAACATAATTTCAATGTATTTTGACTAATTATTATACTTGATACCTGAAAAGGAGAGAATATTACAATCACAGAAAACTTGTGCTGTTTCTCCACTGCAAGCTTTATGTAGAATGGAGAAATCCCACAAGCTCCCCACCTAGTGTTCACGCAGACCAGAGCAATCGATCGTCTAACTTGTCATGCCAACTAACTGATCACAGATAAACTCAGAATAACCATAAACTACATATTTACATTTTATAAACTTTTCTACATATTCAAAATAGCAATTATATATATATATATATATTAAAGTGTACACAGACTAATGCATTTTTAAAATACACGTTCATTTTCAATCTGTCACATTAGCACCATATAGCTTACCTGTTTTGGCAGTCTGAACGAAGACATAATTTTACAGCTGGAATTACAAAAAGCGGCAAGCCTAATTGGTGGGGGTAGGGTGGGTCGCATTATCCATTGGTAATACATAACAGAGGGTGTTGGGTGACACTTCACCTCAGCTGCTCTCAAGTTCCATGCAAGTTATGGTAAAAAGGTTAGGCAGAAAATTAGCCTACCAGTCAAGACTAACCGAATCATGAATTATTACAGATTTGTTATCAAATTACTTTTTTTTATTTTTCTTGCGCAAACAGCAAAACAAAAGAACACGAGGATTCACACATTGTCAAATTATCAGCACCTGCAGAGCTAAGCTAAATTAGCGCGCTTTACTGCACATGGAGGCGCGGGTGCTATCACAGAATAACTCAAATCATTTAAAATACTCCATCGTTTTTAGTCATACAGATGAAGCTAATGCATCATACAACTGTAAAAAATTGTTAAAGGTCCCCTTCTTCGCGATTCCATTGTTCAAACTTTAGTTAGTGTGTAATGTTGCTGTTAGAGCATAAATAATACCTGTAAAATTATAAAGCTCAAAGTTCAATGCCAAGCGAGATATTTTATTTAACAGAAGTTCCCTTTCAAAGCCTACAGCGAACGGCTGGCTTGGACTACATCCTGGTACTTCCTTCTTTAATTACGTCAGTAGAGCAGTAGAACAGACTAACCTCCGCCCACAAAGAAACGCGAAAAAGGGGGCGCGGTCTTGTTGCTGTCCCACGTGGAGAAGCGGACGGTCGCGTGGAGAAAAGGAACTGTTGCGTTGAGTGTGTTTATCGCCATGTCATCGAGACGCTGTTATTTTCATCCAGGAGTCAAATCACCTTTGTTTGGCTTTCCCAGGGACGCTGTAGAGATTATTGAACGCATACATCTCTCCGTTAAGAGGCGTGACCTTTCCAACGTGCGCTAAGCTGCTGTCAAATTACAACACAGGAACCGCTTTCACGTGCGCTAAGCTGTGGTCGAATCACAGCACAGGAACCGCTTGCACAATCAGAACTCGTTACGTGTTTCTGAAGGAGGGACTTTATAGAACAAGGAAATCACCAGCCGTTTTTAGGACAGTGGACACAGCGGTATACAGATAAGTAAATAGTGTGAAAAATACTGTTATATTGCACACTGTAAACACAATCAAAGCTTCAAAAAAGCACGAAGAACGGGACCTTTAACTGTCTTCTGTTTGTGTACTCACAATAATAATAACAAACGTGTTTTTGCCATCTGTCTTCATGTGAACTTGAACAGAAACTAAAACGTGGCTTAATTTACTAAAACAGTGTTATTAGCAAACCAAACCAGTAAACACCATACTAATAAAGCATAGGCTTCTATACCGAGGACAGAATATGAATGCAATAGTTTAATAATTGGCCTACACATTTTCATAATTGCCGTTTTCTTCCCTTAAATAAAATGCTTAACGTGGCTTAAAGGGGCTATATGCAACTTTTTCCCCAAAATAAACGTAACAATAGCCTTTTTATTTTACCATTTATGACTCAAACATCTCCTGATGAGCATACTGACACCTTGTCCGCTCACAGTGGGTGCACCTATAAGCCTGTATCCTATTTTTCATATTTTCTGACGGGTCGTTTTTTCCCGCGCTGTCTGCGGATGTGACGTCAATCGCGTTCATGTTAAACGTTTCAGATCACTCTGCCACCACCGCTAGTCAGCAAGTAGCCTACACTCGCAAGCAGTGCAATGGATTTAACGAATACACAGAAGAGACCCAGGACAACTCGGACACCAACAGTAACTCCACAGAAGACTAAAAAAGTTAAACCCCTGACAAGTGGTCAAAAAAGGTTGAAGATTGAGAGAGATCGGCGCCTTGCAAGGACTAGAGTGAACATCGGCTTCGCATTTGAGCCTTGGAGGAAGCTCAGATCTGTGTTGGGAATACGAAGTGACCCAGAAATGGCTTTTTTTCTGTATGACATTCATACAGAAAAATGTTTGTTCTGTATGATATTCAGCTAAGTACACAATTGCTCACAGAAATGATGCATCAAGATGAGATTTAGAATTTTATATATAAATTATATATATTTAGAATTTAGAATTAGAATTTAGAATTAGATTTAGAATTTTATATATAAATATATATATATATATATATATATATATATATATATATATATATATATATATATATATATATATATATATATATATATATATATATATATATAAAACAAAAATAAATATGAATAGTGCATCAGTAATGTAAAGTCTTTTTGGGTGTCTAGAAAAGCGCTATAAAAAAAATGATGGATTATTTATTATATAGCCATGTAAAGCTACATTATATTGTTTGTTGTCTCTATATCTTAACAAAAAATAAGAGGTAAATGAAGATGTAAAGTGTGATGCATTTTTATTTCACATAAGACATGTAGTCAATAAATATTGCTAAATAGTATTATGTATATGTGTCTTTCATACTTGGTGATAGTAAGCTACTTGTGTATAATAAGTGGTCAAGGACAGTGCTCAGTCGTCAAGGACAGTGCTCAGATTTGTGTTTTTAATATTTTACGAAGTTTCGGTCTGTGCGCCCTTCATCAGCGTGTAGGCCAATGGCGAAATGGGTTTATTTATTTATTTAATGTATTCATTTTTTGTGTAGTTTGTCAGCTACACGTTTGATGTTTTGATAAGAGAACACTTATCTCAAACAATATATGTATTTGACTGTTCTTACCTCTGTAAACATAATGTTGACCTCCTTGCAGCAGATGACTTGTGAAGTGTGCACGTACGAGCGCGCGCTGCGAGAGCGAGCAGAAATGAAGAGCAGTTCTGTTTTCTGGCCACAGGTGTCAGTCGCGAGTTTAAATTTCAGAAAAACGCATATAGCCCCTTTAATGTAGACAGTGCCATTAAAAGACCAAACTTCGTAACCACTATAGGCTACATAGCCTACTAATAAATCATACTTCATAAGCGACGTTAAAGGTTTTCTTTAGGACAGTTTTCTATGGGAGAAAAAGCAATTAAAAGCATTACGTTCATATTCTGGGCTCATCTGCTTTGCTGTACATAGTTTACTTTATTGATATGATGTTTGATGTCTGTTATCACTGTTTTACGATACAAACATGATACATGTATTGATAGAAATCACAAAATTTCTAATTTTAAACAAATTAATTCCAATTGAAAACAGCTAACGATATTCCTTGATTAGGCCTATGTAAACCGGACCTATGACGCAGCTGAACCGCAGCTCGTGTATTGCAAATACAGACGAATATTGTCCATTCTGTCACATTTTCCTGTGTTCTCCTCCGACCCCCGTCTGTCTCGTGTTTTGATTTATGATGGGAAGCATACAGGTGCTGGTCATATAATTAGAATATCATCAAAAAGTTGATTTATTTCACTAATTCCATTCAAAAAATGAAACTTGTATATTATATTCATTCATTACACACAGACTGGTATATTTCAAATGTTTATTTCTTTTAATTTTGATGATTATAACTGACAACTAAGGAAAATCCCAAATTCAGTATCTCCGAAAGTTAGAATATTACTTAAGACCAATACAAAGAAAGGATTTTTAGAAAAATTGGCCAATTGAAAAGTATGAACATGAAAAGTATGAGCATGTACTGCACTCAATACTTAGTTGGGGCTCCTTTTGCCTGAATTACTGCAGCAATGCAGCGTGGCTTGGAGTCGATCTGTCTGTGGCACTGCTCAGGTGTTATGAGAGCCCAGGTTGCCCTGATAGTGGCCTTCAGCTCTTCTGCATTGTTGGGTCTGGGATATCGCATCTTCCTCTTCACAATACCCCATAGATCAGGGGTGTCCAAACTTTTTTTAAAGGGGGCCGGATTCGATATTGTGGACATCCCTCGGGGCCGGCCCCTTTTCTAGCCTATATATATATGCTCCTCCATGAACTGCCACCTTAACGTGGTGGAGGGGTTTGAGTACCCGAATGACCCTAGGAGCTATGTTGTCCGGGGCTATATGCCCCTGGTAGGGTCTCCCAAGGCAAACAGGTCCTAGGTGACGGGTCAGACTAAGAGCAGTTCAAAAACCCTTATGATGACAAATAAAATGAGGACCGTGACGTCGCCCGGTATGGCGCAGCCGGGGCCCCACCCTGGAGCCAGGCCTGGGGTTGGGGCTCGTATGCGAGCGCCTGGTGGCCGGGCCTTCCCCCACGGGGTCCGGCCGGGCTCAGCCCAAAGGAGCGACGTGGGGACACCTTCCCGTGGGCCCACCACTCACGGGAGGGACCATAAGGGGCCGGTGCGAAGCGAATCGGGCGGCAGTCGAAGGCGGAGGCCTAGACGACCCGATCCCTGGACACAGAATCTGGCTCTTGGGACATGGAATGTCACCTCGCTGGCGGGGAAAGAGCCTGAGATTGTGCGTGAGGTTGAGAGGTTCCGACTAGAGATAGTCGGAATCACCTCCACGCACGGCTTGGGCTCTGGAACCACACTCCTCGAGAGGGGATGGACTCTTCACCACTCTGGAGTTGCCCATGGTGAGAGGCGGCGGGCTGGTGTGGGTTTGCTTATAGCCCCCCAGCTCTGCCGCCATGTGTTGGAGTTCACCCCGGTGAACGAGAGGGTTGTTTCCCTGCGGCTTCGGCTCGGGGATAGGTCTCTCACTGTTGTGTGTGCCTACGGGCCGAACAGCAGTGCAGAGTACCCGACCTTCTTGGTGTCCCTGGGAGGGGTGCTGGAGAGTGCTCCGACTGGGGACTCCGTCGTTCTACTGGGGGACTTCAATGCCCACGTGGGCAATGACAGTGAAACCTGGAGGGGCGTGATTGGGAGGAACGGCCCCCCTGATCTGAACCCGAATGGTGTTCAGTTATTGGACTTCTGTGCTAGTTACAGTTTGTCCATAACGAATACCATGTTCAAGCATAAGGGTGTCCATCAGTGCACATGGCACCAGGATACCCTAGGTCGTAGGTCAATGATCGACTTTGTGGTCGTTTCATCTGACCTGCGGCCGTATGTCTTGGACACTCGGGTGAAGAGAGGGGCGGAGCTGTCAACTGATCACCACCTGGTGGTGAGTTGGATCCGATGGCGGGGGAGGAAGCTGGATAGACTCGGTAGACCCAAACGTACTGTGAGGGTCTGCTGGGAACGTTTGGCCGAGTCTCCTGTCAGAGAGATCTTCAACTCCTGCCTCCGGCAGAGCTTCGACCAGATCCCGAGGGAGGCTGGAGATATTGAGTCCGAGTGGACCATGTTCTCCACCTCCATTGTCAAAACGGCCGCTCGGAGCTGTGGACGCAAGGTCTCCGGTGCCTGTCGAGGCGGCAATCCCCGAACCCGGTGGTGGACACCGGAAGTAAGGGATGCCGTCAAGCTGAAGAAGGAGTCCTATCGGGCCTGGCTGGCTTGTGGGACTCCTGAGGCAGCTGACAGGTACCGGCAGGCTAAACGGACTGCAGCCCGGGTGGTTGTGGAGGCAAAAACTCGGGCCTGGGAGGAGTTCGGTGAGGCCATGGAAAAGGACTATCGGCTGGCCTCGAAGAGATTCTGGCAAACCGTCCGGCGCCTCAGGAGGGGGAAGCAGTGCCCTACCAACGCTGTTTACAGTGGCGATGGGCGGCTGTTGACCTCAACTGGGGATGTTGTCGGACGGTGGAAGGAGTACTTCGAGGATCTCCTCAATCCCGCCGTCACGTCTTCCATTGGGGAAGCAGAGGCTGGGGGCTCAGAGGAGGACTCGTCCATCACCCAAGCTGAAGTCACCGAGGTGGTCAAGAAACTCCTCGGTGGCAAGGCACCGGGGGTGGATGAGATCCGCCCTGAGTACCTCAAGTCTCTGGATGTTGTGGGGCTGTCTTGGCTGACACGCCTCTGCAGCATCGCGTGGCGGTCGGGGACAGTGCCTCTGGTATGGCAGACCGGGGTGGTGGTCCCTCTTTTTAAGAAGGGGGACCGGAGGGTGTGTTCCAACTATAGGGGGATCACACTTCTCAGCCTCCCCGGGAAAGTCTATGCCAGGGTACTGGAGAGGAGAATTCGGCCGATAGTGGAACCTCGGACTCAGGAGGAACAGTGTGGTTTTCGTCCTGGTCGTGGAACACTGGACCAGCTCTATACCCTCTACAGGGTGCTGGAGGGTTCATGGGAGTTTGCCCAACCAGTCCACATTTGTTTTGTGGATTTGGAGAAGGCATTCGACTGTGTCCCTCACGGCGTCCTGTGGAGGGTGCTGGGGGAATATGGGGCCCGGGGTCCTTTGCTGAGGGCTGTCCGGTCCCTGTATGACCGAAGCAGGAGTTTGGTCCGCATTGCCGGCAGTAAGTCAGACTTGTTCCCGGTGCATGTTGGACTCCGGCAGGGCTGCCCTTTGTCGCCGGTTCTGTTCATAATTTTTATGGACAGAATTTCTAGGCGCAGCCAAGGGCCGGAGGGTGTCAGGTTTGGGGACCACACGGTTTCGTCTCTGCTCTTTGCGGATGACGTTGTCGTGTTGGCCCCTTCTAACCAGGACCTTCAGCATGCACTGGGACGGTTTGCAGCCGAGTGTGAAGCGGCTGGGATGGGGATCAGCACCTCCAAATCCGAGGCCATGGTCCTCAGTCGGAAAAGGGTGGCTTGCCCACTTCAGGTTGGTGGAGAGTTCCTGCCCCAAGTGGAGGAGTTCAAGTATCTAGGGGTCTTGTTCACGAGTGAGGGGAGGATGGAACGGGAGATTGACAGACGGATCGGTGCAGCTTCTGCAGTAATGCGGTCGATGTACCGGTCTGTCGTGGTGAAGAAAGAGCTAAGCCGTAAGGCGAAGCTCTCGATTTACCGGTCAATCTACGTTCCTACTCTCACCTATGGTCATGAGCTTTGGGTCATGACCGAAAGGACAAGATCCCGGATACAGGCGGCCGAAATGAGCTTTCTTCGCAGGGTGGCTGGGCGCTCCCTTAGAGATAGGGTGAGAAGCTCAGTCACTCGGGAGGAACTCGGAGTAGAGCCGCTGCTCCTCCACATCGAGAGGGGACAGCTGAGGTGGCTCGGGCATCTGTTCCGGATGCCTCCTGAACGCCTTCCCGGGAAGGTGTTTCGGGCATGTCCAACCGGGAGGAGACCCCGGGGAAGACCGAGGACACGCTGGAGGGACTATGTCTCCCGGCTGGCCTTGGAACGCCTCGGTGTCCCCCCGGAAGAGCTAGAGGAAGTGTCTAGGGAGAGGGAAGTCTGGGCATCTCTGCTTAGACTGCTGCCCCTGCGACCCGGCCCCGGATAAGCGGAAGAAGATGGATGGATGGATATATATATATATATATATAATGACATGTTTTGTTTCTTTGAAACATGACAGATTTGACAAAAGCTTGAGCTGACAGTAGCTTGAGATAGGACACAGGAAATTTATAGATATTTAACAATATCTGTAAAACTTTCATCAACCAAAAAGTTTTAATGGGTGAAATTTTTATATTATTACAGAGGTAGAACTCTATTCTTATTTAAATTTAATAAGTGCTCTATTTAGATCACCACAAACTAAAACTACACTACAAAACATGCTTTTGTGACTTGGTATTTCTGTCTTTTTTCCCGTCCAAATATCTAAAAATTCTTAAATCAAGATGCTTTTACTAAGGAAAATTACATATTTTTTCTTGATTCCTGGGGGGAAAAAATCTAAATGAATTGAGTTTTTGCTTGAAACAAACTAAATTATCTGCCAATGGATTAGAAAAATAATCTTCCAAAATCATCCTTAAAGATTCCAAACAGAAACATTATTTTTCTTACCCCATTGGCAGATATATATTTGCTTGTTTTAAACAAAAACTCACTTCATTTTAATTTAATTTTCCAGAAAACAAGAAAAAATATTTAATGTCATTTAACTTCTCATAACATCTTGATTTAAGAATTTTTTGATATATTTAGACTAGAAACAAGACAAAAAATACTAAATGACAGCATTTTTTGCAGTGCACACAAGGCAAAAAGTAATATATATATATATATATGTATGTATGTATGTATGTATATATTTCTATATCTAGAATGGTATTGAGTCTACATATAAATTCAAATGCACAAAACTACAAGTTTATGACAAAAAATTGTCTGCAATTCGGCCTTTATTACTCATTTAAAACATGTCTACATTACAAATTAAATAAAATTAGATATTAACTTACATTTCTGACAAATTACCATGGTTACAGGTAGTGTTACTACAGTAAATCCATGATAAATTCGAAATGCGAATTGTTGTTTGAAAAGTATTTTGAATCGGCTCATCTGATTTGCACATTAGTGTTGTTGATTAAGTCAGTGCTGTTTAACTGGAAATTAAATCAAATCACCGAGAGATTCGCAGCTCGTACCGGAGACCTCTGCGCCGAACTCGAATGCTTCTCACAGGCTGTTTAGTGGTCATGTGATCGAGACACTCAGCAGGTAAACACATTTGTTCAGAGTCAGAGCTCGCGTGAGTTGCGCAGAGCACAAGCAGCGCTGTTTCGTTCCTCTTTGGGCGCTGTTTCCCTGGCCTAAAGTCTAGTACTGCCACCTTGCGTTGACATCGTGAAACTGCATGATTTGTAAATGATCCGTGGCGGGCCACATATAATACATTTTAATAGACGCGCTGCGGGCCGTTTGAAATTCATCCCCGGGCCGCATTTGGCCCGCGGGGCGAACTTTGTCAGGCGAGTTTGCTGGCCAATTAAGAACAGGGATACCATGGTCCTTAACCCCTAGGAGTCTGTGTGAGGACAGAGACAGAGGAATCTTATGCAAGTAAAAGTTTATTCAGAATCAATAGCGAGAAAGGTCTCAGAACACTCAGATGTTGATGAACAATCCAGAACGGTCTCAGGAACTCAGATGTTGATGCATACTCCAGAATGGATCAGGAACTCAGGTGTCGATGCACAATCCAGAACGGTCTCAGGAACTCAGATGTTGATGCATAATCCAGAATGTATCTCACAAACTCAGAACAGTACGGAGTACCGCTCATGCCCAAAACGGATCTTGTCTAAAAAACGAGACACACCGAAGAGCAGGAAAAAAAAACATAAATTGTTCACTGATGTGTACAGTACCGAGTTCCAGGAGTTGTCAGCCCCAGTCTAAAAACAAGACTCGCTGACAGAAGATGAATCCGACTAGTCCGTAAGGAAATAATCCACAAGGAAGCGTCACACTGAGTACTCACAATAATGCCGGGAGAGAGAGCTGAAGCCGAGGTGTACATAATTTCCCCACTGAGTCCTGGAGACAAAACATTGTGGAAAACAAGAAAACACGATCAAACACCAACAAAAGTCACGCAAGGCATGGCAGCGAACACCCGGGAGAAATACAACGAACGCGCACAGAACAAAGCACACCCGGACCTAAAATAGAGAGAAACAAACACACAACAGCTGTGGAAAACAATCAGGGATAACGAGGAGTGAGGAGACAGTGCACACATGGAACACAAAAGGTAAACAAACAAAAAGAGCAATCGATCACACCGGAATCCTGACAGTCTGAGCTGTTTTGGGGGCCCTTTAGAAGTTTTGACATGCTCTGACATTTGTGTTTTTTTTTTTCAGTTGCTTATAAACACATTAATGGCAAAAGTGTAATTACACTGTATTCAGCACAAACTGGGCTACCATAATATGTGAGCAACATGTATGTACATGCTTGTATTTTTGAGAGTAAAATGTTTATGCATGGTTTAAAAAAAAAAAAACTTTTAGAATTAAGGCCTCAAACTTTTGACTAATGGGTGTATTTGTCTAGAGTTTTTGCTTTAAACTTAAACTGATGTGAGAATCATTGAACCTACTCATTCACATAAAACAATACACTGATTTAACATTTTTAAGACAGTTTTTCTTCACAAAGCCAGTATGCGAGGAGGCGTGATAGCTAATGAATAATGATGAATATCACCGGAGATGACAAAAGAACATCATAGCCCGCATAATGAGCTGCATAATGAATGAGCTTAATTCAGGTAGGTGACTGAGAGCAACAGGACAAAGGACATATATTATATATTGCACTTATCTAGTAAATGCATCTTGATTTAAGAATGTTTAAATATTTAGACTAGAAACAAGTAAAAAAAATTACAAGAGTATTTTTTCTACTTTTTTGTACTATTTCTTATGTTTTTGAAAGTAGTCTCATGCAAAAAAATTTTATAATAATTAAAATGGAGATACAATTTATACAAATCAAAATTCACTGTAAAGAAAGCAATTCACTTTCTACAAAACAAAACAAAAATAACTTTCTACAAAACAAAACTCCAGAATCATTTATTTAGAATGTAGTCAACAAAGGCCTATTATATTTTAAATTATCAAAAGATTTGACTACACTGAAAAAAATGCTCTTCTTATTTAGTTAAAATTGTACTTATCTAGGCAAGGCAAGGCAAGGCAAGTTTATTTGTATAGCACATTTCATACACAGTGGCAATTCAAAGTGCTTTACACAGAAATGAAATAAAAATATTACAGTTATAATAGGAATTAAAAGAAATAAAAAATAAAGAAAATATTGAAAGATAAAAATAAAGAGTATAATTAAAAATAAAAATAAAAACAGGGTTAAATTTAAGCATATAAATTAAAATGCAAGCAGTTCGGACAAAGCACGTACAGTGGCACAGTGCTCATTCAGTAAATGCACAGCTGAACAGATGTGTTTTGAGTCTGGATTTGAAAGTGGCTACTGTTGGAGCACATCTGATCTGGTCAGGAAGCTGGTTCCAGCTACGGCTGGCATAATAGCTAAACGCAGACTCTCCTTGCTTTGAGTGAACCCTTGGTATTTCTAATTGACTTGATCCTGATGATCTGAGTGATCTGTTGGGTTTGTATTTAATCAGCATATCTGCAATGTATTGAGGTCCTAGGTCATTGAGTGATTTATATACAAGTAATAGCACTTTAAAATCGATCCTAAATGTAACTGGAAGCCAGTGTAAAGATCTGAGGACTGGTGTGATATGGTCATATTTTCTGGTTCTGCTCAGGATCCTGGCAGCAGCGTTCTGTATGAGCTGCAGCTTTCTAATGGTCTTTTTGGGAAGGCCGGTGAGGAGACCATTACAATAGTCCACCCTGCTGGTGATAAAAGCATGAACGAGTTTCTCTAAGTCTTGCCTGGAAACAAAGCATCTAATTCTTGATATATTTTTGAGATGATAGTAAGCGGATTTAGTTATTGCTTTTACATGACTATTGAAACTCAGGTCTGACTCCAAAATCACACCAAGATTCCTGACTTGATTTTTTGATTTCAGGCCTTTAGCCTCAAGATATGCATTCACCTTGAGAATTTCATCTTTGTTTCCAAATGTAGTAATTTCAGTTTTGTCTTTGTTTAACTGAAGAAAGTTTTGGCACATCCAACTGTTAACTTCATCAATGCATTTACACAGAGAGTCAATGGGGCTGTAGTCATTTGGTGATAGGGCTAAGTAGATCTGGGTGTCGTCAGCATAGCTGTGGTAAGCCATTTTGTTATTCTTCATTATTTGGCTGAGTGGCAGCATATACAGATTGAAAAGGAGTGGTGCAAGAATTGATCCTTGTCGGACTCCGCATGTCATGGATGTCCACTCAGACTTATGATCACCTATACTCACATAATAACCTCTCCCTTCTAAGTATGACCTGAACCATTTGAGGACCATTCCAGAAAGCCCAACCCAATTTTCTAGCCTGTCAAGAAGTATGTTGTGGTCAACAGTGTCGAATGCAGCACTGAGGTCCAGTAGTACCAGAATTGATGTTTTGCCTGTATCTGTATTGAGGCGAATATCATTTATAATCTTTATGAGCGCTGTCTCTGTGCTGGGATGCGGTCGGAAACCAGATTGAAAATTGTCAAAGTATCCGTTTGAGTTCAAGAATTTGTTCAGCTGACTGAAAACAACTTTTTCAATGATCTTGCCTATGAAGGGGAGATTTGAGATTGGTCTGTAGTTGCTCAGTATGGAGTTATCCAGATTTCTCTTTTTAAGGAGAGGCTTTACTACTGCAGTTTTTAGGGAGTTTGGAAAAGTCCCAGAAAGAAGTGAGGAGTTTACCACTTCGAGAAGATCTGCTTCTAAACAGTTAAACACACTTTTGAAAAAAGAAGTGGGGAGTGTGTCAAGGGCGCAGGTTGATGTTTTAAGGTGCTGTACTGTTTCTTCTAAAATTTTACCATCAATTGCTTCGAAATCAGTCATAGTAACTTTTTGAGGCTGTGGTCTGTTCTGATTCACCCCAGACAAACTCAAGGATGTGCTGATCGCATTTCTGATATTAATGATTTTCTCGGAGAAGAAGGAAGCAAACTCACTACATTTGCTGTCTGAGAGCATTTCACTGGGAATGTGACTCGGGGGGTTTGTTAGTCTCTCGACAGTAGCAAAAAGAGTGCGTGTGTTGTTTATGTTTCTGTTTATAATATTTGAAAAGAAGGTCTGTCTAGCTTTGCCTAGTTCCACATTGAAAGCACGAAGACTGTCTTTATAGATCTTATAATGGACTACAAGTTTTGTCTTTCGCCACATGCGTTCCGATTTCCTGCATTGTCTTTTCATTAATTGCACTGCTGTTGAGTTTCTCCAGGGTGCTTTTTGTTTGCCACTCTTTTTCCTGGCTTTTACAGGAGCAATATCATCAATTACACCCTTAACTTTTGAGTTAAAAGAGTCAAGGAGAAAATCAACAGAGTCTGCAGATATGCTTGGTGTTAGAGATATAGCCTTCATAAACAGCACACTTCTCATTTAAGCATCTCTTTTTGATAGAGACAGATCTAGTTTCAATGGCAGGAGAGATTGATATATCAAAGAAAATACAGAAATGATCAGACAGTGCCACATCCTTAATAACTATTGATGAAATATTTAGACCCTTACTGATAAGTAAATCTAGAGTGTGTCCACGATCATGTGTGGGTCCGTGAACATGTTGTGTCAAATCAAAAGTGTTAAGTACAGTCATGAGATCTTTTGTTGTACTGGATTCAGCATTGTCAATGTGAATGTTAAAATCCCCAGCAATAGCAAAACAGTCATACTCAGATGAGATTGCTGATAACAGCTCTGTAAAGTCATCAATAAAGGCCGGAGAATATTTCGGAGGCCTATAAATAATGATAAGCAGGATGCGTGGTGCACCTTTTAGCACAATGCCCAGATATTCTAGAGACAAATAGTCACCAAATGATACTTGCTTACATTGATAAACATCTTTAAATAGAGCTGCGACCCCCCCTCCCCTTCTGACTGGTCTGCAGACACTCATAAAAGTAAAGTTAGGAGGGGCTGTTTCATTGAGGACTGTTGCACTGTAGCTGTCTTCTAGCCACGTTTCATTTAGAAGCAAAAAATCTAGGTTGTTTGTGGATATTAAGTCGTTGACTAGAAATGATTTGTTTTTAAGTGAACGGATGTTTAAGAGTGCTAACTTAACAGTATTAATTTTAATTTTTTCCCCCATAGTAATCTTAGTTTGACAATTAACAGGCAGCAGATTAGATGGGTTTGCCATACGGCCTGAGAAAGCCTTGGACTTTCTATCACGTAACAGAACAGAAATAGAGAAAGATAGAGACACACTGGATTCACGCATGTTTTGTAAACATTTGATAAGATTGCTGTTGACTTTGCGAGGACCCAGAACACGTCACTGAGAGCTGGTATCAGTTGTTTTTGGTGCAGATGGAGGAGGGTGTGTGCCATGGCGTTGTGACCGAAGAAATCTCACAGGAGGAGGTGCAGAGCGAGCTGGGCCTACAGTCTTTGGTGGTTGTGGGCCTTGACGCTTTTTGGTTGATATCTGGGGGCTCGCAGCGATCGAGTATGATTGTCTGTTTCCAGTATAAACAAAATCCATTTTCTCTGTGAAGCTCAGAGGCGGGGATGCTGTAGAGCGGAATAACATGTCTGGTGAGGGGGGCTGTTTCTCTGATGTTACTGGAAACTGCAATATGTTATCGTCTGGTTCAAGGAGTGACATTTCTTCCAGCCTATTGCTTATATTACATATAAGTTTTAAAATTTCACCAGTATCACTCCTGATGGTCCCCATTTTTACCAGTGCCTCCACAGACTCCACAGTATGGGCTGAGATGTTACTGTTTAGTTCCTCGATCTGTGTCATTTGGAGCAGTTCTAATCCGTCACAGTCTATCTGTGGTGAGCTCTGAGGGCGGGGCTCTGCTGGGAGTGTGTCCATGAGAAGTGGTTGTTGTGGCTGCGTGGTGTTATCATTGTCCTTGTGGGGTGTATCAACCGCATGTCCATTCAGATGCTGAAATGAAGTCCTGTGATCGTACTTTACTGGTGTGTGTGTGCCATCCAGGTTGAGTGGGTTAGCACACACAGCTGAAGGATGATGAAGGGAAAAATAAATATTGTCCTTTAGCACTCTTGCACCGAGTTTGTTTGGGTGGAGGCCATTTGATGTAAACAGTTGTCTCTGACTCCAGAAGAGATTAAAGTTGTCGATAAAGTTCACTCCCTTCATGTTGCAGGTTTTTTGCAGCCATGTATTAAGCCCAAGTAGCCGTGAAAACCTATTTGTTCCTTTTGCTGGAAGTGGTCCACTGATGAACGGCTGAACTTTCAGTTTTCTAAGTGTTTCAAAAAGTTCATTAAAATCCCTCTTAAGGAGTTCTGACTCCTCTCTCTGAATATCGTTCTTTCCCACATGAATGATGAGTCGATTTGCAGTCTTGTGTTTCATCAGAATGTTCTTAAGTTCCCTGTTGACATCAGAAACTGTTGCTTGTGGAAGGCAGCATGTAGTTGTATCCCTGCTGCTAATGTTTCTGATTGTTGAGTCGCCCACTATCAGAGTCCTGGGCTCGGCTGCGCTCTGAGCTGAGGGCCGCTGTCTGCTTGACCTTGAGCGCCTGTTAGCATTAGTGTTAGCTGCGGGCTGATTCAATCTTTGTTCGGTCACATTTATCACGTTTGGGGATTCCTCACCCACATTCATTAGCACTTCAAATCTGTTTTCAAGATGTATATTTGGTGGTAGAAAACTAGTGTTTGCAATCCTTGTGTCTGGGGTAGAGCATGCTACTGCGGCAATATGTGATGCTCGTGACAATCTGATGTCTCGAGTGCCTTTGGGTCTTGCTCCCTGTTTGTTCCATTGATTAGTGTGTTGATCAGTTACTTATTTATCTACATGTTGAGTAGCACTACATTTATGGGACTCACCGGCAGTGTGCAGAGGGCGATCATGATGAAGCTCTGCTGTGTGATTCGTCTGGTTGGATGGTTCCGCAAATAACTTTGTTTCAAGAACTGCAATCCTTTGTAAAAGTCTGTGGCAGTTTGTGCAGCAAGTAGATTCTAGAAGAGGCATTTTCTTATCCTTTTGAATGTAGGCAGCTGTGTTTTCCCTTCTCCGGAATGTAAGCTGAAGGCAGTGGGAGGCTGGTCGGTTGAAATATTCCGCTTTTTGTTTAGGAATTCAGTCACCAGAGTTTCTAATTTTATCATTGGAGTCAAGCTTTGTCGTTTGAGCAATGTGCTGATTTGCTGAAGTTGTAAAATATAGAAGCGATAGAGCAAAGCGCGGAGCAGTAAGCAAGAGCGTCCGAACAGTAGCGAAGCAGGAAGGAATAAATATCAGGTAAGATATTACTGTAGGCCTATCACACACACACACACACAAAATGAATAGGTAAATGTGTAAATAAATATATTTCTTGCTCGATGCACAGTGTCCTGTCCTATACAACATATAATTCCATCATTGACTGACTACATACCTGTTTTCCCTGCGAAAGATTTGGATGATGGAGGAGACTGTAGAGCGAGGCACATTAGGCTGCACTCGGCGACCTGCCTCCGCCATTGGGAGGCCATGGTTGATGACATGGTCTATAATTGTGGCCCGAATTTCATCCGGGACAGCATGGTATCTTCGTACTCCTCTGCCTCTTCCACCTATTCCACCACCTATTCCACCCCTTACTCCTCCTCCTCCTCTTCCTCCTCCTCCTCCTCTTCCTCGAGCAGGCAGTTGCGCTTGTTCGTTTACTTGGCCAGGTGCCTCCATGTTCAGTAATTGTACTGGTCCTGCATGGTCAAGCTCTTTACATATATGTTTGGTAGCATTCACAGTCATGGACAGCACCTGTCAGGTAACTAAACATACTGTTTGATTGGTCAACATACTGTTTGAGATGTGTGAAACTCCTCCTTCGTTAGTCAAGTTCTAGTTTCACCTGACTGTCAATTGCTGTAATAAATTTATGAAATGTTCCATTGGATTTATATATGGTATTTATGGTATTATGTTCTTGACTAATTTTGACAATTGAATAGACTATTGTGCATGTGATGACTTATACAATGAAATTACGCTGATACGTTTTGGAACGAACGACCATTAGACTGAGAATCAAACAATCAGTTTATATCAACAAGATCTATTCACTTGCAAACTGTGCTAAATGTAGGCTACCTGTACTTAATCATTTGCAAAGATGTACTGAGGCATTGAGACATGTACTTAGCAGTGATGCGCGGGTTGATCCAAAATGAGCGGGTGCCCGCGGCCACCCGCGGTTACCCGCGGTTACGAGTCATCCAAAAATATTTTTAATGATATTCGGGTCACGGTCGGTCGGATCGTCAATAAATCCTTATTTACCGTTTGAATGTTGAGCGTTATTAACTTTTGAATAAATGCTGACGCGGGACAAAATGCCCGATTTCCCAAAACGTTGAACTGAGCAATGCCATTGTACCATTTTAATAGGCTACTTTTAAACGCATTTAAAGTCAGTTTTATGTATTTTCTGAGAGGGGGCGGGATTTTTGTTGGGAAAGTCGGGGGAGAGACGCACACTTCGATTAGACTGGATAAACACATGCAGCATCTTAATTGTTAAGAAAATTAAACGAAATAAATGAATAAATCAAGCCTGTATTACATAACACTAGGCTATATCATACAGCTTTCAGAAAAATAACAGTTTGCGCTCCTAAGGGCTTTCACACTTTTCCAAATGTTTTCCAAATGTGGGCTGATGAATTCTTCAAGCCGGGTCGAAACATAAACATCGCATTCATCAATAATATGCATCTAGACAGCTGGAATGGAAAATGATGGGCCGCCTCAAGAACTGCCTGCTCTCGCCGCTGCACCTCTGAGCTCCACGTCAGGGCCTGAAACATTTTCTCAATGGCCCAATGACGCTACGATGAGCATTTACTACTTTTAAAAAATGCGGGTCAGGAAGCGGGTCGGGTACAATATTTTCTTCTTTTTTTTTTGCGGTCCGAGTTGCGGGCTGGTTAGTTGAAAACGTCGGTCGGGTGCGGGTTGTTTATACATTGACCCGCGCATCACTGGTACTTAGACATTTGCAATTTGATGAAATGAATGAGAAATGCTATTCTGTTGTGAACAATTGCCAAGTGGTTTGGAGATTTGTCCATGTTGTTTTGAGAATGTAATTTCTGTTTCAAGAAATGAGCCAAACCAATGGAGAAAAACTGTAAAACAGAACCCATCTCTAAATTCAAATGCATACAATTATGTTAAATACAATACAATTTTGATGCAATTTATTCTAAAAAAAAATTATCTGAGTGTTTTACACAATTTCGATTTTTATGGATATTTTGATATATTACTTCTAAAACATAAAAAGGATATTGGATGATTTTCAGTAAAGGACAAGGCTTTTCTTGCAATTTGCAGACCGTCATTCTGTTTTTATGGAGGCTTTTTCCTCCAGGGGTGTCTGAGCTTTGATTCGTGCCCCGGATGGTGCATTATATTTCGTCACTATCTCTGTTATTTGTGTGCCTTCCTTAGATGCGATTGCCATTCGATTTTATCTTTGCGACAAGCATATGCGATACCGGGCAGGATCGACTGGAAACCCCCTGGACGGAGAACCGTGACACGCTGGCATAGTGCTCAGGGGGACGAATCGAACGAGCCCAGTAGAAACTTTAACCGGCTATATCTCGGAAACGTAATTTGGGTCGATCGTAGTGCCTGACGAGGCCTTTCGAGGATTGAGGCCGTAACCAGGAATGGGTTATTTCCCGCAAAGAAAGCACCCATTCCCCCATAGCGCCATCACCGGTCGTTACTTTTCATACACGAGAAGCGCGTTCATACCTGGACACAAGTTAGTTGCCATGGTAATGAACAACAATACCTTAACGTGCTGACTTATGTGGACTAACTTTTATTTGAGGAAATCTGTTTAGAATATAAGCTATTAGGTTTGAATAAATGGTCCTGCGCTGTCTATTGACTCACTTGATTTGAATATGTCTATAATGGCTAATGTACGTGACCGCTCAAGTTTAATGATCATAATGCAAGGCAAGCATTCGCATGTGTGTGATCTATTTTTAGCGGTTGTGTGCTCGGCTGTGGGGGTGTTGCAATGTCTGGGTGATGTCTCATCATCAAATGGTTCTGCAGAGTTGTAGCATTTCACCTCAGCATTACAAACGTCAATGCACCGAAAGCCGACATTTAACCAGTGAATTAGGGATGGGCGATATGGACTTAAAAATGTATCCCGATATTTTCTAGTATTTATTGCGATAACGGTATCTATGACGATAAATGTAGTATCATTCTCCATGTTTTTGGATACCAGTTAGAGCAGAAAAACAAACAATGATCTTAAGGAAAACGTACCTGTCATCAAATAGGCTCCTATAATACATAATATATATATATATACACATTTATTTTTTTAAATGTAAAATTCCACACCAGCCTTTTCAGAAATGGAAAAGTTGCAGATATAATTGTCTTCTATAAAAGTGCAGGTAATGTTTAAATAGTGCAACTGTGCTGAAAAACATCACACAATACAAACAATAATAATTCAAATCAATGACAAGTTTTACATGTAAACCGATTCTGTATTTATTCATAGACTCATGGTTCAAACAGTGTTAAAAATTGAGAATGAGGAGATACGTCATGGTCGTGGGCGAGTCTGAGCCCGTACACCATTCTGGGATCCCACACTATCGGTTGCCAGGGGTAACATTGTAAGAGCGATACAGAGATCAGAGCAGGAAAGACGGCTCTAGGAATTATCATCGCGGCGTTTAAGCTGAGAAATTATGAGAAAACTTCGAAGAAATGGAGAAGAAGAGGTCTCTTACAGGGAGAAACTTACTACAAGCGCCAAGCTGAGGTATTTAGAGAAGCTGATATCAAAATCGTTGACCTACGAGCTGCCACGGCAGAACTCCGAACTCTTTACCACCTTGCACTGAAATTTTTCTATAAATATATTTCCTGTGCATTCTGAATAATAAATATATCTCCCCACTATCCTGCAGCAGTCGAGTGCTCGTCATCATTAGCAGTGTTTTTCTATTACTGGTCATATTTTATTCCTGTTGAGTTTATATTTTTAAATTAATTTGACAAAAAATTTAAATGATCGTTTGTGTGCACTGGTGCTTTTATTCAAGCCTTAAGTAGAATGAATGCTCGGTACATGCCTTAAATGGATGTAACGTTAACAATGTTAAATATTGAATTATTCTTAAACAGTGCACACAGTAGAGGAAAATGACTAAATATTAATTAAGCGTTTTGGGCATAAACATGTTTATAACATACAGTAAAATGACTGACAATGAAAAATGACAGAATAGTGATCAACATGTTTAATACAAATAAATAAAGGTTCGTACTGATCAAGTGTCTCACACTTCAGCATCGCGCTCACTAGTTAAGACCATGTCTGACACCCTGTGGTGAAATAATGGCGTACGTTTACCAGCCGCTGCTTTCTCGGATTGGCTTGGGTGGATTAAAACTTCATGTTCAGTTGAGTTTGGAAAACTATGTACATAGTAATCATCAGAATATCTCTTCTCCAGTCTCTGTCCGAATCCATTACCTGGCGGGCAGACCCCCAAAATGGCGGAAGGGGGGCGGGGCGCTGTGTCGTGACGACATCTCCTCATTCTCAATAGCAGAAACAGCAAAAGTAATTATCCCAACCATGTCTTCAGATTACAAAAAAGTTACAAATACGGATTTAATGATAGAACTTCAGTAAAATGGTAAATGGACTGCATTTATATAGTGCTTTTAACAGACCTACGGCCATCCAAAGCGCTTTACATTTGCCTCACATTCACCCATTCATACACCCATTCATACACTCATTCACACACCGACGGCGGTGTCAGCCATGCAAGGCGCCATCCAGCTCGTCGGGAGCAGCTGGGGTTAGGTGTCTTGCTCATGGACACCTCGGCACTTGGTCAGGTGGAACCGGGGATCGAACCACCAACCTTCCAGTTTGTAGACAACCTACATGAACCACTGAGCCACTGCCGCAGTATTTGAGTTGATAAAATAATACCACGAATTCTTCAACTAATAAAAATAAACTGCACTAAGGATTAATGAGCTTCTGGGTTCATGAATATTAATCACGTTGTCAGCGCTCTTTCGAACTGATTTGCTGAAATCATAACACAGTAATAGGTGCACGCCAGCCAATGAGATTCCCGTTTGTGCATTCGTTTCTTCCTGTTCACGAAAGGCTGAATAATTCCAAATAAACACCATTATTTTACAGGAAAATACAACAAAGGATATTGTTTACGTGTAGCACGTCAATTCTGTGTTGTGTAAGACTCTCTCGCTCTCTCTTTGAGTGTGTGTGAAACACTGAGCGCTCTTAGTCGCGCCTCACACTAGTGTTTAATGTGCGTCAAATACACTGCGCATTCATTGAGATTAACTGAAATACTATGCTTTACCGATCGATTGAGACAGAGCAAATCTCTTAAGCGCTCAGTCCAAGTGCTCAGCGAGTGCAAATACATCTGTATGTACAGGTTCAGATTGCCCTCAGGTAGCCCCTCGTTTAGCAATGAACTCTTCCGCAGCTCTGCACGTGAGATGCGGATTCAGTGCCGCCGGCCGCTCCCATCACGCGCTGCGCGTAGGGCACCACAAAAAAAGTTCAGCTATATAAAGTGACGAACGCAGCCACCACGGCCATCATAAAGTAATAACGCTTAGGGCATCAACACAGCCAGCGGCGGCACTGCGGATGGGTCGCGCCATCAACTAGGCTTTATCGTTATTATCGTGGGAAGACAAATTCTTATCGTGGGGAGAATGTTTAGCGGTATATTGCAAACGATTGGTGGTTTTTTTTTTCATAATTTTTTTTTAACTTGCGCATTAATGCAATCAGCAATTTTCCTCCAACATTCTTCTCTTGCTTTGGCAGCCGAGACAGTGTTACTGCGTGCTTGAAATACACTTTTATATTCTTCATATTTCTGAAGAAGAAGCTCTTGCTCCTCCGCGGAAAAATACATGGCTCTCGCTGTATCCATATCGAACGCGATTGGTTGTTTAGTGCCGACGTCACTCTTTTATGTGCACGCGCGCGTGAAGTAATCATAGCTTAAGGATCAAAGCCTGAGTTGACAGAGAAAGTTGATGAGCTGCGTCATGGTACCAATAAAGCCTGATTGCATCGGTTTGGTTTTGTCAACTCAAAACCAATCCTGTAACCCTGAGTTTGTTCAACTACCTTCATGGTATAGGCCCCTGGTCTCTATACTTCAAGAAACAACAGAAGTTCACAACACTAACATATCAAACGTATCATATTTAAAAAAAAAAAATCTTAACAATTGGACCACTTTCAGTGTTTCCCCTAGGTTTACAGCTTTGGGGGGTGGGGGGGTGTAAACTACTAGTGTCGCGGAGCGGGAGTGTTACGGATACTCGGTGTTGCCATAGACAATAAATTAATTAATTTGGTAAATAAATATAAACAACATTTTTTTATACATCACACAACTATTTACAACACAACAGAGGTTGGCTTAGCTTGAGTTTTTGCTCTGGATTTTGATGCTTTTAAGAAGAAAAAAAACTAATTTTTGCCTGTTTAGGTTCGTCACCTCCATTGCATTTTTACATTTTTACCATTAAAGTTACTACACGCAAATCCGTGTTTTTTTTTTTTTTTTTGGGGGGGGGGGGTATTTTTAAGGGCTCAATGCTAAGGATTTTTTTCAGGGCTTCAAATTTTTACTTACCCTGTCAGAATTTTCACTGACCCCACCACAAAAAAAAAACGACAAATAAAATAAAATAGGCCTAGTATTGTTTTTGAGCCATGTAAGCGTAATAAATAAGATTATGACTCTAAAAACTAACTCATATATTGTTTTTATATTGTTAAAGACCGTCAGTAATAAAATAAGAACAAATAATCAAATTATGAGCAAAAGCACAAATAAATACAGCAGAACAAACATATACAAATGAAATAAACAGTTATTTTCATGTAGGTCTAAACTAGATTGTCAGGTACAAAAATAGTAATCAAATGTAAAATATCACTGCATAGTCTGCATAAAATGATATGTCACTGCATAAAAATACAGATTAATCCTTATTAAAAGTTATTCAGTCAAGAGCAGTGAGAGATTTTTTTTTTGTCTTTTGTTATCTCAATATTTATATAGCCAATGACGATATTTTCCGGCTTTCCGTGTGTTCACTGTTATACGGTAGGGGGCGCTGTAGCGCATTTCCTGCACGAGAACAGAATCTCCTGATCAAAACACTGCCGAAGAAGCAACGTGCGATATCATAAGCAGATGCATATGTAAAATAACGCGATCATCACCATTAAACAGCATATACATCACAACTGCCTAATGTTTTTGAATGAACTGTCAACCCAGGACGAGTTCTAGGACTGTGAAGCTTTGGGGTGTTGATGGACTCGATCTACAACATCTGTGTTTTGTTCATCGTTCAGACGTAACGTTAGTCTTTTACAAAAACGTGATTTTTTCAGCTTTATGCTCAAAATGTTGCTTTTTCATGAAACTTGCAACATTCAAGTGTTGATTAAAAAAATAATATATGAAGCTGGAATAAAACAGTGGGTCTGTTCTTTCTTTTGATATATTGCATGTTTAGATATTCTGTGGACCATTAAAACTTACAAACTTAACCATAAATGCTGGCGGTGACTGGCAAATTTCATGTTTACGTTGATTTAAAAGACCTAACCGACTATGTTTACGATGATACTCAACAAGACAGGCATTTTGATATAATTTTGTGTGAATATTCGCACGCTGTGAGACGGGTGGCCGTGCGTGTGTGTGTGTGTGTTGTGTTGCTGCCCTTCGCGAGTATCAAACTGAGAGACACTTTCTCGTCTATGAGTGCTTGACTTGAATATTTAAATTGGCAAGGGTTAAAAATGCGCAAATGACCAGTTTCCGTGAAGATGCAGCTCTGGGAGTGTCTTTCACGCTGGCACTGAACCATCGGGCAATTCTTATTGTCGACCGTAATGACAAATATTTTTTGTCACTCATTCAGGGGGGGCGGGGGGTCGTTTTGGGAGGGCGGGGCGCCCCCCCTGAACAATGGTAGGGGAAACACTGACTTTGGACCTTGTACTCTCTTATGGGTTTGGAATTACTGATTTTGTCATATCTGATTTTATGCTTTTGGAACATAAGCCTATAAGGTTTTCTATGTCCCTTCCTAGCCTTTCTCTTTCTGCTACTGAAACCATAACACTGTCGCGGCCCTATTCTCCTCAGTTTGGCTCAAACTTTAATCAGCACTTTATGGAATCCTGCTCTCATCTGCACTTGGATTCACCGCTATTGACTTGGATGCCGACCAACACCTTTGTTTATTGAACTCTGCTTTGCTGGATGCTTTAAATTTCATTGCTCCGTTTAAGCCTTATGATCCCAAACCTAAATCTGAACCATGGCTTAATTCGGATATCCATCTCCTAAGACAAGCTTGTAGAAAGGCGGAGCGCAAATGGAAAAAGGACAAATTACATATTTAATTTCAGTTGTTTAAAGACAGCTTATTGACCTATCAAAATGCTGTTAAGTCTGCTAAAGCCACACATTTTTCTCATTTGATTCTGGCAAATCATTCTAGACCTAAGGTTTTATTTTCAGTTATAAATTCCGTTGTAAATCCCTCAGTAAATACTTTGTCTGCTGCATCTGACGCCTTATGTGAAAGCTTCCTGAGATTTTTTATTAACAAAATCTCTACGTTGAGACCTAACGCATAGCCTCTTCATACTGAACCCTCTATTCCGTTGTTGCATTCTGCTTCCTGGGATGCTTTCGAACCCATTTCTTAGAAATTATAGTCAATATTAAACCATCGTTCTGCTCTCTTGACATCATTCCCCCCAAGTTTTTAAAGTTAATTGTTGACTCTGTTGGGCCAGGATTGGTGTCTCTTGTCAATAAGTGTCTCTCTACTGGTTCTGTCCCTGCTGCTTTTAAGATGGCCACTGTTTCTCTGTTACTCAAGAAGCCTTCATTTGATCCTGTGTGGTGTAGTTGGCTGTCTGTTTGTTGGAAGTGTTGTTTGTTTGTTACTCATGTGACCTCGCGCGAGCCCAACGCGTTTCACTGGGCGTGGCCGCTAGCCAGCGTGGTTTAAAAGCTTTGTTGTTTACATTTGAGTTAGAGAGAAGCAATCGAACTTCAGGGAGAACAACTAGTCTGTGAGTACTGTTTCCATTTTCTCAATTGATCTGTAGTTCAGCTGTTAGTCAGAACGTTGTCTGTGTGGTGTAGTTGGCTGTCTGTTTGTTGGAAGTGTTGTTTGTTAGTCACGTGACCTTGCACGAGCCCAACGCGTTTCACTATTTATCGCCCTCCAGGTCAACTGGGTAACTTCTTAGAGGAATTGGATATTTTCCTCTCTCACTTCCCTGAGGATGGCACTCCTCTGGTACTGCTTGGTGACTTCAACATCCGCCTTGATAAACCCCAGGCTGCAGACTTCACCACTCTTCTGACCTCATTTGACCTTAAGCGAGTATCTACTACAGCTACTCACAAATCAGGTAACCATCTGGACCTTATTTACACATGCTACTGCTCCACAGACAACACTTTAGTTACTCCATTGCACACCTCAGATCACTTTCTCATCACTCTTAACCTCATACTGACTCCGGACACAACACGCACTCCTCCGCAGATCACCTTTCGGGGTAATCTACGCTCACTCTCTCCCTCTTGTCTATCCACTATGGTTTCATCCTCACTCCCTCCACCTGCTGAGTTCTCAGCACTAGACACTAACAGTGCTACTGATACTCTTTGCTCCACTCTAACATCTTGCTTAGACAACCTCTGTCCCCTTACATCCAGGCCAGCCCGCATCACCCCCTCTGCCCCCTGGCTGTCTGATGTTCTCCGCGAACATCCCTCTGGACTCCGGGCGGCAGAGAGGAAGTGGCGCAAAACTAAAAACGCTACTGACCTAACCCTGTATCAGTCTCTTCTTGCTTCTTTCTCTACTAATGTCTCCACTGCTAAAACTACATACTACCACAACAAAATACACAACTGCTCTGACTCTCGTGCACTTTTCAAAACATTCTCTTCGCTCCTTCAACCCCCCCTCCCCCCTCCTTCATCAACTCTTAATGCTGATGACTTTGCATCATTTTTCACAAACAAAACCTCCTCCATCAGCAGTCAATTCTCCACACCACAAACTGACACGCACATCTCAACAACCATCACACACACGCTCCCCTCCTTCTCTCTGCTCTCTGAAGCAGATGTCTCCAAACTCATCCTTTCCAATCAGCCCACTACCTGTCCGCTTGATCCTATCCCCACCCACCTCCTTCATTTCTTCTTCTGTTACTCCTGCACTCACTCACATTGTCAACACCTCTCTTCACACCGGGACCTTCCCCGCAGCATTTAAGCAGGCTCGGGTAACCCCACTGCTTAAGAAACCCTCTCTAAACCCAGCACTTTTAGAAAACTACAGACCGGTATCCCTTCTTCCTTTCATTGCAAAGACACTTGAGCGAGTGGTGTTTAACCAGCTGTCTACGTTTCTTGAACAAAACAACCTCCTGGACATCAACCAATTCGGCGTCAAAAGCGGCCACTCAACTGAGACTGCCCTGCTCTCGGTTACGGAGGCACTCAGACAGACAAGAGCGGCTTCCAAATCCACAGTACTTATCTTACTGGATTTGTCTGCTGCTTTTGACACAGCTAACCACCAAATCCTCCTGTCAACTCTCATGAAGATGGGCATCTCAGGAACTGCTCTCCAGTGGTTCAAGTCTTACCTCTCAGGTAGGTCCTTCAGGGTGTCATGGAGAGGTGAAGTGTCTAAGTCACATCATCTAGCTACTGGAGTTCCCCAGGGCTCAGTGCTTGGACCACTTCTCTTCTCCATCTACATGTCATCACTGGGATCGGTCATTCAGAAACATGGCTTTTCCTATCACTGCTATGCCGATGACACTCAACTCTACTTCTCATTTCAACCAGATGATCCATCGGTTGGTGTTCGTATCGCTGCCTGCCTAACAGACATTTCTGCCTGGATGAAGGAACATCACCTTCAACTTAACCTTGCAAAGACAGAACTTCTTGTTGTCTCTGCCAACCCAGCACTTCACCACAATCTCTCCATTCAGCTTGGTTCATCAACCATAACTCCATCCAGGACAGCCAGGAACCTTGGAGTTGTGATTGATGATCAGCTAAAATTCACTGACCACATCACTGCAACAACCCGATCCTGTAGATTTGCATTATACAACATTAGGAAGATTAGACCCTTCCTATCAGTGCATGCCACACAACTACTGGTCCAAGCTCTTGTTCTCTCCAGACTGGACTACTGTAATGCTCTTCTAGCGGGCCTTCCGGCATGCACTATCAAACCCTTGCAACTGATCCAGAATGCAGCGGCGAGGGTGGTCTTTAATGAGCCGAAGAGAGCGCACGTCACGCCTCTCTTCATCAGTCTGCACTGGCTGCCAATAGCTGCTCGCATCAAATTCAAGGCACTGGTGCTCGCCTTCAAAGCAACCACTGGCTCTGCACCAATATACCTAAACTCGCTCGTTCAGACTTACACACCCTCCAGGAACTTACGTTCTGCTAGTGAACGACGCCTTGTGGTGCCATACCAGAGAGGCATGAAATCGCTCTCACTGACCTTTTCCTGGGGAATGTCCTGCCTATCTCAATTCGTGCGGCCGAGTCTGTAGCCATTTTCAAAAAACACCTAAAGACACATCTCTTCCAGCAGCACCTGACCAATCAAGAATAGCACTTATCATTCTATTCATTTTCTGTCTAATTTATAAAAAAAAAAATAAAAAAAACTGTCCTGTGTGTTCTGAGCTAGATTAACTGAGACTTGCTACAGCACTTGCATACTGTTGCCCTTGACTGTTCTAGTTGCTTCTTTTGCTCTCATTTGTAAGTCGCTTTGGATAAAAGCGTCTGCTAAATGACTAAATGTAAATGTAAATGTGATCCGTCTGTTTTAAACAACTTCCGCCCTATTTCTGCATTACCTTTCATCTCAAAAGTTTTGGAAAAAATTGTGTTTGATCAACTTCAGTTTTTTCTTAATTGCAATGGTATCTCTAAAAAATTTAAATCGGGTTTTAAGTCTGCCCCCAGTACTGAATCTGTCATTCTGAGAGTGTTAAATGACATTTATATATCTACAGACACTGGTGACTCTGTGGTTCTTGTGCTTTTAGATCTATCAGCAGCCTTTGACATTGTCGAAAACTCCATCTTGTTATCTAGATTAGAGTCTTATGTGGGACCTCCGACTTCCAGCCCAGTAAATATAATTGAGTCATTTGAAGAGTCCACAGAGACCACTACAGACGAATCCTCGGAACTGAACGACACTGAAAAATCCTCAACTGCACACAATGAAGAATCAGGAGAGCATTTAAACCAGTTGCTGTTTAAGATAACAAACAAAATTATTTTATTTAGAACTTAGGCTTCGCAATCAGTATTAACAGAAGAACAAGAAATTAGTAATACAAAACTTAACAATAAAACAAGATTAATTGAGGTGAACAGACTTTGAGTACACACTTTACCAGAACAAAAATCATGTGTTATTGATTTCTTGCCCGTGTTCAAAAGTGTCTTTTTCCCATGCAAGACAAAATTTCCTCAGGTCAACACAGTTTTTTATTTATTTAATTTGTTTGAAATTGTGAGTGAGGGTTGGTTGGTTATCTGGAAATGGGAAATATTAGAGTGAATATGATCAAAAGATTTGGATACACTTGTCTTTGCATAAAACAGTATGACTTTTTCTTGTTAGGGGGAGCAGGATCTACTGAGGACAGTGGAGAAAGCAAGCAAGAACAGGGATGCAATGATTCATGGACGTAAGAGGAAAGCAAAGAGTGACCGTCTTGACCTCCAGACCTTCTTACACCATTAGAGTGAGCTGCTGAAGGAGTTTCAAGACTCTGGACATACTCTGCAGCAACTCGAAATGGAAGCTTTTGAGAAATGCATGAAAGCAAACCAAGAAGCCAAAGAACGTAGGTTTCAAGCTTTACAAACACAACAGCAGGCTACAAACAATAGGGCTCACCCCATCCACCAGCCTCCACTGTCTCCAGCCCTCTCTACCTGTGCATGCTCCAGTTCAGGGCCTTGAGCTCCCTCCGTTAAGAGGGGGCTCATCCAAGAAGGTTTGCCCTGGAATTCAGCAGTGCTGCTGAGGGTCTGGGGTTCAATGACGCTGCTCTCAAGGACCTTTTTAACCTGTTAAGCTGCACCCCCACTTGGGGGCTCACAGCTGAAAACGACCTACCTGAATTAAAACAATTATAGCTCATGAGAACAGTGTGCTACAGGCACAATTAAGGTATCTTTGGTATCTTTGGAAAGAAGACACTTGGGACTCTACTAAAAAGCAATCAGAGTTGATAATTCTCAAACAGATACAAAATTATAATAGTTGAAATGTCTCAAAAATTATTTGCACTACATAGAATGTTTTATTATTTCATGTAAAAATTTATGAAAATAGACCTGGAGGAATCCAGTTCAGTTATGGATTGAAAGCCACACGACTTATCAGTTTATAGTTCAAGTTTGAGGAAGATGACTCTGGTGACTCTGTGGTTCTTGTGCTTTTAGATCTATCAGCAGCCTTTGACATTGTCGAAAACTCCATCTTGTTATCTAGATTAGAGTCTTATGTGGGACCTCCGACTTCCAGCCCAGTAAATATAATTGAGTCATTTGAAGAGTCCACAGAGACCACTACAGACGAATCCTCGGAACTGAACGACACTGAAAAATCCTCAACTGCACACAATGAAGAATCAGGAGAGCATTTAAACCAGTTGCTGTTTAAGATAACAAACAAAATTATTTTATTTAGAACTTAGGCTTCGCAATCAGTATTAACAGAAGAACAAGAAATTAGTAATACAAAACTTAACAATAAAACAAGATTAATTGAGGTGAACAGACTTTGAGTACACACTTTACCAGAACAAAAATCATGTGTTATTGATTTCTTGCCCGTGTTCAAAAGTGTCTTTTTCCCATGCAAGACAAAATTTCCTCAGGTCAACACAGTTTTTTATTTATTTAATTTGTTTGAAATTGTGAGTGAGGGTTGGTTGGTTATCTGGAAATGGGAAATATTAGAGTGAATATGATCAAAAGATTTGGATACACTTGTCTTTGCATAAAACAGTATGACTTTTTCTTGTTAGGGGGAGCAGGATCTACTGAGGACAGTGGAGAAAGCAAGCAAGAACAGGGATGCAATGATTCATGGACGTAAGAGGAAAGCAAAGAGTGACCGTCTTGACCTCCAGACCTTCTTACACCATTAGAGTGAGCTGCTGAAGGAGTTTCAAGACTCTGGACATACTCTGCAGCAACTCGAAATGGAAGCTTTTGAGAAATGCATGAAAGCAAACCAAGAAGCCAAAGAACGTAGGTTTCAAGCTTTACAAACACAACAGCAGGCTACAAACAATAGGGCTCACCCCATCCACCAGCCTCCACTGTCTCCAGCCCTCTCTACCTGTGCATGCTCCAGTTCAGGGCCTTGAGCTCCCTCCGTTAAGAGGGGGCTCATCCAAGAAGGTTTGCCCTGGAATTCAGCAGTGCTGCTGAGGGTCTGGGGTTCAATGACGCTGCTCTCAAGGACCTTTTTAACCTGTTAAGCTGCACCCCCACTTGGGGGCTCACAGCTGAAAACGACCTACCTGAATTAAAACAATTATAGCTCATGAGAACAGTGTGCTACAGGCACAATTAAGGTATCTTTGGTATCTTTGGAAAGAAGACACTTGGGACTCTACTAAAAAGCAATCAGAGTTGATAATTCTCAAACAGATACAAAATTATAATAGTTGAAATGTCTCAAAAATTATTTGCACTACATAGAATGTTTTATTATTTCATGTAAAAATATATGAAAATAGACCTGGAGGAATCCAGTTCAGTTATGGATTGAAAGCCACACGACTTATCAGTTTATAGTTCAAGTTTGAGGAAGATATAATGAAAAATGTGGTTCCTGCAAGCTTTTTTCCAAGACTATGTCTGTTCCATTTCTCCCTCCTCCTGCTTGAGGCACATCCCCAGAAATGACATCTCCCAACTAAAACAATTGCAGTTGCTGAACAATTTGCACTACATGCACAATTTAGACATCTTTAAAAAGAAGACACTTTAGAGTTTATTACCCAAACATTAAAGTAGAAAAAACTTAGAAAGACAAACAGTTATAGAAGTTGAAGTGTCTTGAAGATGATTTGTGCTACAATGAACACTTTATTATTTGATGTTAAAATATATGAAAATAAACCTGGAGGAATCCAGTTAGTTAATGAATTGAAAGGCACAAGTCTCATCAGTTTATATTTAAAATTTGACGAAGATATCATGAAAAATGGGGTTCCTGCATGCTTTTTTCTAAGAATATGTCCAGGTGCCAAGAAACCTACAGGAGACTTGATAACCTAATGTTATGAAGTGTACTGCAAGCTGTTTTAGCCATCATATATGATGCTTGAATGCTTTTTTAACTATAAAATAATAGGCAGAACCATAAGACTTTGTATAAGTGATTTATTTGTACAACAGAACTTATAAAAATATAATTAAAAAAATGAAATATTAATAAAAAGTGCTAAACTTCTTTGCAACTGAAAAGACATTACAACAAGTGATATAAGTATAATAACTATAAATATAACTAGTAATATAAATATGAATAACAATATAATATAAATATATAGCTATAAAAACACACACAATTTGCAAATGTAAAAAAAAACATTTACTGGCCTTTTACTGGCTGATTCAGGTCTACAACAGCAAGTGCAGATCTTGAAGAATCTGAAAGCGTTCTTCTCTTTTCTGCTGGTTGGCTGGTGCTTGGATGCCATAGCTCATCTGAAGACTCAACCTGACGCCTGTAGAATGGCAAGAAAAGGAAAGAGAATTAGCACTGCATGTAATGCTTCTGTATAGTTTGCCCATTCAATCAACAATCACACTGTCATCATTCACTCTAATTACAGGCCATCCCATGAACAATGAAACTGATGGGCAGTCGGTTAGACAGCATTCATATTGACGGCCACCTATACATTCTCACACAGCCCAAGCATCAATCTAACGGCCGGCTATACAGTGAGCATTCATATTGACGGCGGCCCATACATTCTCACACAGTCCTACAATCAATCTAATGGCCGGTGATACAGTGAGCATTCATATTGATGGCCAGACATAAAATCAACAATCACACACATGGTCGGCCGTCCAGAACTTTTTTTTTCTTTTTTCGTCAATTTGTTTTTTGTAGCACAGGGGGAAAAATGCATATATATATATATATATATATATATATATATATATATATATATATATATATATATATATATATATATATATATATATATATATATATATATATATATATATATATATATATATATATATATATATATATATAATTTTTTCCTGTGTGTGCTAGAAAAAATGTATAATCTATACTGGTGTATTGCATTTTTTCTAGCACACAGAAAAACATAAAATAAATACAGTCTCAATATATATATATATATAATTTTTCCCCATGTGTGCTAGGAAAAATGCAAAATATCACCATATGTATAATCTATACTGGTATATTGCATTTTTTTCTAGCACACAGAAAAAAGAAAATACATTCTCACACACATTCTCAATATACATAAACAACTACACATAGCAACTCACCGGTATAAAATTGGATCAACTTCTCTGTCAACAAGCATATCACCGTCATCGCTGTCTTCACTCTCCTCAATGTTTTCCACATCGCTGCTTTGAGTGAGCTCAAATAAACATCTTCAGCAGAAAAAAAACTTCTTTTGACGATCCATTGGATAATAAATTCCGTCCAGTTAGTAAGACTAGCAAACAGTTACTACAAAGAGACCGTCTGTTTACTAGCCTGTTAGCTGTTAGCTGTCAGATGGCAGGGGGTGTGTCACAGACTACGTCGCAGCTACTCGTGGAGAGAGAGAGAGCGCCAGATTCAAATGAATAAATAATCACGACCATGTGACGAATATAAACATGCCAGGTCTCGTTGGAATCGTGTGTTCATTGGCTACATTTTCTGTCAGTCATGACGATTCAATGTTTTTATTGGCTCCAGATAAATAGACAATATCATTGGATGAGCACATCATGACATCAGCTAAACCGAGTGCTATGGTTGGACATTTTGGACTAGATCCCGGCTATCTTTGCATGTTTTTGAGTTCGAGTGGTTTTATTATGTTCGTAACATTCTAAGCTATAAACCCATGTCACTTTATGCTACCGGGAGACTGTTTTTGGTGCATTATTTTATTGCATAACAGTCTAGTATGATACTTCGCTCTGCAGAAATGCGATGTAAACAAAGGATTAACCATCCATATTACACCGTTATTGTTTCGTTGGATTAAAAATGCTCTATGGGATGTTATTCAGTGGACCCTCACCTTTCCATTAAATTCTGGAATTTTTAGCAGTGGATGCGTGTGTGGCTGGTAATTAGGACACTACTGGTATGTGCTCTGTTTTTCTTTATGCTTGTTTTGATGTGTATTGCTTACATTAATGCAAAAATACAGCCGTTATAAGCTTTTCATTGAAAAACAGTGGTCTGTCCTCGATGCTTGGGGTTTAGACCTTTATAATGATATATAGTTTGTCAAGATTAATGTTATGGCAAAAATGTATTCATTGACATCACTAATAAGAGACAAACCATAATCCAATTGTCTTTATAAAGATTTATTTTTCTTGCAAGAAAGAGCCACGGTCAGTGCAGCCATTCGAGGCTGCCTTGAGTGGGAACTGGAGACACAATAAAACCACAAGCTTCTTATACCCGCAATGTCGAAACAACCCCTTCTCAGTAGTTTTCCATACATCTGTGGAAACCCATTGAAGGTTTCGCCTTGATCAAGAGGTGAGACACAATACACAAATGGTCCCCTTTCTGTCTTGGAACTAATTAAATTATCTGACACCTTTAGATATCCCACTGTTTTCCCCCCTGGGTCTCAGTGGGACTCAAACTCAAACATACATTTTTTGTGATTAAATTTTTCCCCAACAATTCCCCCTTTTATCATTCTTTGATAACTTGCAAGAAAGAAAAATTTAAAATGTGTATATATGAATATAAAAAAAATAGAAGTAGTAATAATAAAACAATAAGAACAAATTATAATAAAAAGTAGTAATAAAACAATAATGATAATAAAGTAATAATAAAACAGGCACATTTAAGTCGCTCATCACACACTCTTCATCTTTGATTTTTGTATAAATGATCACGCTCTTAAATTTGTAAATGAAGAAAATAAAAATCCCCTAATTTGTTTTAGGCGTCTCCTCGCTAGTCATCTCATCAAATTCATTTATCCACGCATTGTAGTTATCATAAACATAAGCAAACTCCCCCTTTTTTTCTGCTGTTAACATGTCTAAAATCAGTCTGTTCTGAATAACTGCATCTCTGATTTGTCTCATTCCCTCATTCACCATTGTCATATCATATTCAGTGCTATTGGCTAAAGTTAACACACTCAATGCCAACCCATTACATTTGTTTATCGTTACTGCTGTTCCCACCCCCAGAAAAATAGAGCAGCCCGCATTTGCCCCAGGTGTTGTCCATGGATCTGACAAGACATAACCACTGTAACGGTCTGGAAAATACACAGATTCACATTCATTAAAGCTGGGTAACAGCAACCTGTCCAGTCTTTCTGTGGCATGAAATGGTTTCTGTCACCACAAACCCAAACTACCGCATGCGAAGTGTCACTTGGTTTGCTAAACGTACAGGTAAAACCTGTTGTGATACCGCCTATCACCGCTGTGCAGTTCCCTGTGGTCGAATTCTTGATGTCAATTCTGACTCTGCAGTACAACAGTAAACAAGGCTTGCCATCACTTCTTGTCTAGACGCCATTTTGCACATTCACACATCATTCATAAGTTTCCAGCCACGTCTCCACAGGTGCTTCTCCGCTGCTGTGGCAAATGCTTGCATACTCTGTAAGGAAATCAAAGCATTTGTGTTAGTTTCAGATAATAAAATACATTCTGGTTCCTTTGACTGCTGTGCTGCCGTGGCCTTCGCAGCCGCATCTGCTCTCACGGTTTCCTGTTGAAATAAACTCTTTGTTGTTAGTTACGCTGCGCATTTAAGTCTTAACTTGAAAGTTTCCCATAAACATACTGAAAATATCCAATAAAATGAAAGACAAATCCGTATTTCATCTCTGTAAGCCCGGCTAAGTCAGTAATCACTGTCACTGCTCTCCCATTATGTGTGATACCTCCAAAATCCAAACATGCCAACTTTCTGCTATTAACCATTTGACTACACACATCCCTAGGCCAGACCCACAGTCACTCCTCAGAGACTAAACGCTTTAGAAAACATAAATGAAAAAAACAAACAATCAGTGGCTCTCTTGATTAATCAAAATCATAACAGACCTTTTTGGCATTCACTCAAACTCATAAACAAACTCATAAACAATACAATACAAATACAATACAATATATCAATACTAAACAATACAAATAAGTAAGATATATAATAATCCATCTTAGCGCTTTAAATCTCTACATAAAACATCCTTCAGTTTACATTTTGTGCTTTGCCCACAGTTTCTCACTGTGCATCACATTCTTATCAACCTTCCTTCAGTCAGTCATTTCAACACAATTCTTCACAAACTACCCTACTTACTATTTCCAACAGACCCATTTTCACTCATCATAACCCACATCATATTTAACCATTAACAAATATAAATCTAAATTTGTTAATGTTAAATATACTTCATCAAAATGACAAAATTATCAATTCGTATTACGTTCAATCAGCTCGTTCACTCATCTTTATCTCGTGACATCCTACTTAATCATACTCAATACCCAATTCTTTATCAAAATCTTTTCAGCTCCTGTTATCAGTAAACAAAATTAATTAATTGATCAATTAGGATTTCTTTTAAAGTACCCTTTTCTCCATGCCCTGTCCATTAAAACTCCTCTTATATCATGTCATTTGGCAGTGATTCTTATCATCAAACTTGCCACATCAATTTCTTTAACGCTGGTTAAAACCAATCTGTATTTTAAAAAGCATTCATATTTCAATATCCATTTTAGCCTAATTTGACTTTGGTTGTTCATAATCCCTGTCAGAAATCCTAATTTTTATTTTTATTTTTATTTATTTTTTGTTTCCTGTATGAATCAAAATATGTCTAGAAGTTATCTAGATATTCTTTTAGAAGTTATCTTTTTGGTTCGCCCTCCGGCCTTTCGTAAATATGAGTGAGTCTCTAGATCATTTGGATAGTGACTTCAGTTAAATTGTCACTTTGTCTCTTAATTAATCCAGAGATTAATTCAAATAGTCTTCATCCATGACAAATTTGGTCATAATTACTAGTGACAGACAGAGCTGGATGTCCAATCCACTTAAAGCTCGTCCAATGTTCTGATCATCTTTTCATCAGTTTCACTCAGAATAATCAACTTTCTCTAAAGTTTTTTTTTTTTTTTTTAACTTAAAGGCCTGTACACACCGGGACGAATATCGCGCGCGCTTATCGCCAGCGTTTTTCGTGCCGTTTTTCAGCACGTCTTGAGTGTTCACACCCAAGCGATTTTCACTGGCGCTGCGCCGAGTGAACGTGCACATTCAGTCGATGCGCTCCCGGTACACAAGATGGTGCTGCGGCACTTTAAGCCTCTGACACTCGCTTGTCACACAGAAGGAGAAGAGAGACAGTATTTACGTGCTTGCCAAAACCATAGACATATTGGCCCTCATTTATCAAAAGTGCGTACACCAATTTTCCAGCGTACACCTGGCGTACACCCAAAACCACGGTGACTTTGAGATTTATCAATATGGACGTTGGCGTACGGCACGCTCAAATCCTACACCAGCTCAGGAGGTGGTGTACGCACGTTTTGAGTTTAGTGCGAAAATGCGCAGAAAAACAATTCCTAACACCACAAAACGCACTGACAAAGATATGCTATATTATGACCCACTGTAAAAAAACAACAACAAATAAAGCCCTATTCGCACGGGATAAGTATTATCTGGGGACCTCGTGTGATTTAGAAATTACTCCCCCACATCTGAATTTTGTGTGGCGCATTCGCACGGGATAAGCTGTGATTTTACTCGAATTTACTGACTTATCTCCCGGATATGATGTTACTTGAAAATGTTTTTCGTTATATAGCTGTATGAAATTATAAATAGTCGTATCGATATCATTTTGATTGTTTTATAGTAATACAAATACTTTCGTTCAGTTAGAGAACAGACGCAATTAAAAACGTAACTGAGCAATATAATAACAATATACGACGGAAGATTCAGTTTCAAAGCTAATGTAAAAGTGCCCATTTAAGTGAGTTGTCATTGTACTGTTCTGTTTTTGTGTTTTTCATTAAGAATAATATTAAACACACCATTCAAGCAATTTACTCCCAAATTGTGCTCATTCTAAAGTGAAAGTAGGCCTAGTAGCCTATAATCCGCGCGGCCGCACGGGAAGCCATAACGGTGTGCATTATATGCAGCCTAGCTCCATTCTTCGTCAAAGATAAAGATAGAAATGCGCACAGGACACAAAAACCTTGCAAAAATTATATACAATCCGCCTAATCCCGGCCAAATAGATGCCGATTCGCCAGGGACTAATATTATCGCAGGACCTCGGTGTTTGGCGAAATATGGTAGGTCATTTGCGGGGGAATTTTTACTTTACATATTACAGACATGGCCGATTTGCACGGGATTAAGATCACAGACATTCTCTGCGATTATTACAAATCACCTGAGCTCCCCACATATACTAATCCCGTGCGAATAGGGAAGTAATTATAAACTTCAGTGTTTATTTTTGTGCAACATGGACTTCAATGTTTAATTTGTGTGATTTTACCAAAGCATTTGATATGTATTCCTCCAGTTGCGAGCCTGTGCGCTTTACCTGACGTTGGTTAGGCCCGGCAGCTGCGCACGGACTGGGACTGAACATAATTCAGACTGACAAAATAATAAAAATGACATTCTTCTTCTTTTAAATAATAATAAAATAAATAATAATAATAACGACATTCTTCTTCACTGTTAGACATTTCTGTAATTTGTACAGTTATTTACTATATATCACCCAGTATATTACTGTAAATTCTCTTTACAGTAAATAACTGTAATTCCCGTTGCATCATGGGTATTTTCAATGACGTCAAACACCAAATATAGTGATTTCCTGTATTTTTAAAAAATAAAGTATAATACTGTATTTACCACAACGGCCTCTTTGGCACAATTGGGATCGACAGGATTTGCTTTAGATTTATATTAGGAACCATCAGTGCAGCGTTGAAAGTTTCACCCGAGGAGAGAGCTCACGGTTCCAGAGAACATATGAGCTGTGTCCGGACACCCTGCGAAGATTTTTTCATCCCACGTGAGAACAGCAAACAAGCAAGGTAAGTGTGATTTGTACTAGCCGCGGTTGTCTGCACCCCAATTTTAGCTTATCAGCATTGGTGCTAAAAACTGAGGTAAACCTAACGTTTTATAAAAATAAAAAAAAGTAGTTTATTGAATTAGATTAGGAACCGGTGCTGCGTTGTAAGTTTTGCCCGAGGAGAGAGCTCACAGTCCGGTAAACATACTTTACATAACGTTAGGTTATCATTTGCTTAAACTTTCCTGCTAAAAACTGAGGTAAACCTAACGTTTTATAAAAATAAAAAAAAAGAGTTTATTGAATTAGATTAGGAACCAGTGCAGCCAGCGTCGTAAGTTTTGCCCGAGGAGAGAGCTCACGGCCCGAACAACATACTTTACATAACATTAGGTTATCATTTGCTTCAGCTTTGGTACTAAAACTGAGGTAACGTAAACCTAACGTTTTATTTTTAAAAAGACTTAACGTTAGTGAGTTTATTGAATTAACTTTACCAATACAATGAAGATTTTGTTTATTGAGCATATTAAGCGTACATTAGGACGACGTTAGTAAATTAACGTTGGCCACTAGTTGCAAAAATAACGTCGTTAACAAGCAAAGTTTACATTATTTACTTTACATTTTAGATAAGAATACCAGGAGCATGCCTGTGCTGTGCGACACTGGAACTCATACAACGGTAAGTAACGTTACCCCTCTTTGTTTCTCCACATATTACTGTTAATTCAGTTTTTCTTGTATGTTTTAGTCGGGTCTGTTTAACTGAATCACAAAATTATTTAGTTTTTCCACCTCTTTTTAGCTGTAACTACCCATGTACCATGTTTTTTTTTTCATAAATTATATTATACTAAAATAATCCAAAACTGTTTTTGTCCAGGACTGACAGAATATAATTTTATTTTCTGGAATTTAAGCAGTCCTGGACAATTTTTGGATGATTTTGGCAGATTAAATATAATTTATGAAAAAAACATGGCAAAACTTTAGAATAATGTTGCTCAAGTGCAAACCTGAATACATTTCTGAACACAAAAGAAGATGAAGAATGTTTGTAACCTAACAGATTGAGGCACCATTCACTTCTATAGTAATTCTTTCCTACTATGGAAGTGAATGGTGCCTCAAAATTGTCTGGTTACAAACATTCTTTAAAAGGAAGGTTTAGAACTACAGGGCGAGTAAATGACAGAATGTACTTTTTTTTTGGTGAACTATCCGTTTAATGACGGACCATTATTCTAAAGTGTTACCAAAAACGTTTAAAGCAAAGGCACTAAGAGTGATGAAATTTAAAATATCTTTATTCTCTTAATTTTCTCTTGCTTTAAGCTTTTTTCGTGAGGAAAAACCCAGAGGAGGGAACAAGATGCACCACCAAATCCGGAGTGAGTCGGAAGACCGGGGAAGTTGTTAACAGGAAGACAACTGTAATCAACAACAGAGTGTCATCCTTCCATCGCCACCTAATGGAGTTTGAATGGAAAAACTTGGACTAGGTGAGACACTTTTTTAATAGGATATGTAATGTACACAGACACTTACGCTGCATTCACACAGGGCGTCATGTCGGTTATTAATTTTGTCTGACTTGAGACAGCGCCGACGCCACGTGACAGTGACGTATGGCATCAAAGCACCGCGAGAGTGATTCGAGAGCAGTCGGCTAATACAGCCGGTGCAGTTTCTCCAGAGCGACTGCACGGACTTTAATGATGACACAGCTGTTCCACGATTGGCCAGATTCTCCGCATGACAGCGATCATATGTGTTTCATGTTTATTCTAAAACCTTCAGTTCCTCTAATGCGCACAAATCTGCTTTTTATAACAGTTAAACCTCTTTTCATGTAGTTGCGATGTTATATTGTCATGTTTATCAAAATAAAACAGATAAAAAACGTAGACCCCCACTTCATTGATAGTGTAGGCTTCTATGTTAACTTTATTCTTGTACAAACACACGCTGTATTAAGCAGTGCATAAAGTATTACATGACAAAAAATGTCTCTGAAACATCTGTGTATTGACAAATATTGCATTTATTTCACTTCAGCTGATAAAGTGTGCAAACACAGTGCAAGCATCACTGCGGGAAGCAGAAAGTGTCAGACTTCACGTCTCCGTTTGCAGCTCCTCCCCGCCTGCACGCGGCTACTCTCGCCGATTGGTTGCATCAAGCCACAGCTGATGTCCAACACACCTTTCAACTTCTGCCGCTTGCAACGTGAGTGAAGCGACGCGACGGAACCAACAAGAACTGACAAACTGTAAAATTTGTATCTTGAATGCAATGCAAGTTGCTTTGGATAAAAGCGTCTGCCAAATGCATAAATGTAAATAAAATGTAAAATAAGTGATATTGAAAGCACTCTGATTACTTTTATACATGATTTTCTGAAAATAAAATTTGATTCAAGGATGTTTTAAAGTGAACTTTTTCCACACATTTACATGTTTAAGTTAAAGCACTTAAAAAGTTTTAAATAAATAATTTTATATTTCATAATAATTGTGTCTGTTTGGATTACTTCTGTAGGACAGATTAATGAAAGAATTAATGTAATTCAGTAAGTATTAATGATTGAATAGGACTAGGATTAATGCACTGTTAACCAAGGTTTACAGTAATGGTACTGTATTACAAAATTACAGTAACATGTAGTTACTGTAAACTGAAATGCGGTCATTGTACTGTAAATCTCAAATACAGTAACTTACTGGCAACAGTGTTGCCAGTAAGTTACTGTAAAATCTCTTATAAATGTCTAACAGTGTTCTAAATAACAATAAGCGTCATCAATAATACAAATCATAATAATAATAAGAATCTAACAAATTGTCATGCAATTATATTAATGTGAATGAATGGTACTCCACATCACATCATCATCACTATTGTACACCCCAATACATGTGATGTGATACGAAATTAAATGCATATTATTTCAAAACACATGCTGTAAAATAATGAATTGTGATAGGTAATTTCTCATCCAAAAAGCTATTTAAACTGGATTTCCACCGTACACCTTTTTGTGGGCGCCTTTAATCCCACTCTTTAAACTCCCAAATAAAACAATTAGGTTTTTTTCCACTTCCCTGGTGATGGTCTCGATCTCCACGTCAGAGAAATTTCGCTTCATTGCCGTCTTCTGAGTGTCCATGGCGTAAAATGAGGGCGTGGGGGAGGCAGAGACTTGAATATATAGGGGCGTGTTATTCTAATGACGATCGTTTTCAGCCGCGGCATTTATCAAAGGCAGGTTTTGCGTACGCCTGGATTTCAGAGGTGCTCACAGCTTCATAAATCAGGCGGTGAGAGGAGTGTAAGCATAATCTTACGCCAATATATACGCCCGTTTCTACGCAAGATTGATAAATGAGGGCCATTATGTATATGGACAAAACCATTCACACACTTTTTGCTAACTGGCAAGCAGCATTAGCAGTTCATCTTCTTCTTTGTCTACTTACTACTTCTTCGTCGTATCAATGTGTGCTCGGCAAGACCGTTTTGTGCTCGAGCGCCACCAAGTCGTGTTTTACTGTCACTTCAGCAGCTCCAGGCACGTGAACAAAAGCGCCTATCTCATTGGTCGGACAGTTTTTTACGCGACGCGTCAAAATAAAAAAACAAACCCGAGGCGTTTTTTTAAAAATGACGCTTTTACGCCTGGCGTTTTGCGCGTCGGTGTGAACACTCACATTGGCGCCCATTGTTTAGTCCCGAGGCGTTAAACGTCGGCGATAAACGCGTGCGAAAATCGTCCCGGTGTGAACAGGCCTTAACCCATCTGTAATGATAAAGACACTAATTCCAGAGGTTATTGACACACTACACTCAATCAGGACACATAAATATGAACTGCTCATTCTCAAAATGTGCTTTTACATGGTCTCTTAACCAGTTTCAAATATGTCTGTTCATTGGTTATTTATTTTTAGAAAAGTCAGCTGGGTTGTTTTGTTCTGATATCATTGTTTTTGTGTAGTCTCAGCTTTAACTGAGCGATAACAGATAGAGTACAGTCCCTGCTTCCAGCCTCTCTCTCTCTCTCCCAGATAATCTTTTCAACAGTCTTCTAAGACTTTAACTATAATGTTAAATTCATTAACCCTTAAATCATTAATCCTTCACAAAGTTTAGAAATTTCGTAGTATAACTTATTGTTTCAAGTTATCTTTAGTTTAGATTTCTCTGTTATTCAGACCTTCTCTTTAAACTTCAAAAGCCGTCCTCATCTTAAAGCCATCACCATGTCTCCAAATTATCCTCTGCCATCCTAATGACCTGCAGGATTTAGACTATGATAGAGACATATTAGTTCAATATCATACAGTTTTACTGATCCAAATAAATTTTGTTCTGTTCCACAAAGTTATCAATCACAATCACAGCATGGTCTCAGCTGGCTCTTGAATGCCAATCTCATTCATAGCTCTTTTTTTCTTCAGGGTGTTTCCTGGCTCTCAATTTATGCAGTATTTGGTGAGCGGTATAGAGGGGCCATTATTAGGGCAGGGGCTGCAGTGTCCAGTCTTGACCTTGGCCCCTACGAAACACAGCTTCTCCTCCCAACACCAGTGATGCTGCTGGCCTCACAGACATCTGCCTCACCTCTCATACACACCTCACATAAAACCCCCTCCTCCTCCTCCTCCTCCTCCTCCTCCTCTTTTTTTTTTTTTTTTTTTTGAGATGACTTATCGTGATTTCCCTGGCTTGGGTTACCCCCCGTCAGGCCATAGGAAGTCTTACCCGTCTTTGGGAAACCACCTCGTGCTCATTTGGTCATCGCTTGAGATCTTTGACCCTCAGCAGGATCAGATATTTTCTGGAGCCTTTTGGAAAGTGCATTCAAGAGTCACCCAAAGCCATCTAGTCTGCTTTCAAATTAGTAAAAATATGGAGACAGGTTAATTATAACAACTTAATCACTAAAATCCATCATACTTCTTCAAAGACAGTGCGTCTTGCGTAACAGTGCGTGGATTACACTCAGTGAATTTAGCCAAACAACTCTCCATTCCATTTAATGTTCTGCTACATCTGTGACTAAGGCCATCAGTCCTGTACATGGTGAAGGCTAAGAGCAGACAGAAGTTACTGGTCGTATCATACATTAATCAAAATTTCAGTACATTAAAAGTCTGTATTTTTTAAAACATGTCTTTTTGCCCTCTTGATGGCATCTTTTTTATATCTTAACAAATAACTGTCTATTATGTTCACATGATGCCCTGTGCTTTTACTCATCAATATCTTCTATCATCTGTGGCACAGGCTCAGATATCAGCTTTGAGCTGGTCTGGGATGAGAGAGACTCTGAGGCCTTCAGGGCTGGCACTGCATGAAAAGTGGGATTTTCGTCAGTATGTGACACTGTAGATTGCCGTGAAACTTCAGGTTTACGACTGTGCACGGCAATTTGCAGGCAACACCGAAAACTGCCGTAAATTGTGGTAAATTGACGTGGGCCTTGCTTGGCAGTTGTCCCCCCATGACCCCCCCTCCCCTTAATTCTAGGGGAGGCTTTATCATGTAAATGAAGATGCTGTGAGCTACACAAATGCAAATCAGAGTAGCAGCAGGGGGAGTTTTATCTAGCTTCTGAATTTTTTTGACTAAAACAAGTTTAAAGTTTAAGTTAAAATGTTATCTTAAATTTAAGTAAAATGTACTCGTTTTAGTACACATTACTAAATTTTTAGGGCAACCAGTTTGCTCCAATTTTTTAAGTAGATTCAACTTGTCCGGGCTCACAGTGTAGATTAATTACTCTGTATGTCATTAGCGATAACCAATGTTATGTAAAAAAAATAAAAAAATACAGGACAGCAGTTCATGTCTTCAACCTTTAGAGAGGTTATGTGATGCAACAAGACAATGAACCAAAGCACACAAATAAATCAAGTAAAGCATACAGTTTACATACCAACATTAATTTTTCCACCCTGCACTGTGAATGATTTTTTAAATGGCTATTAATCATAAATGTGAAAAGTACAAGTTTGTGTGTTTATAGTTAAGTCAGATTGTGTTTTTCTGTAATTGTCATTTAAATTGAGCTCACACCACATTTTATGAATTATCAATGCAGATTTTCAATAGGTGGTTTCCTGGTTTAAATTATGCCAAGAGTAGGCCTTAATCTAGTTAATCGTGAGTTAAAAAATTGTTGCCTGGAACAAAGATTAAGCACAGATTACTAACACCTGGACTATGAGTCCTGAACTAAAATAAACTGGATTCATTTACAGTTTTATCTAATTGCTTACACACAATTTCTGAAAATATGGCTCCATTTCTTGTAACTCTACACACAAAACATCAGACATCTCTTGCAAAAGCAACACTTTGTGCAAAACTATTTTAACTATTTCCAAAAATGTTGTTTTTGCATATATCTAACTACACAATGCACAACTGGGTGGCATTTATAGTGAATCGAAAGTTATCCAGGGATAATGTCATGATGTAGTGTGTGTGTGTGTGTGTGTGTGTGTGTGTGTGTGTGTCCGTGACTCTTTAGCTCTGCACGCCTGCATGAGCTCGGGTGTTTTCGAAAAGAATCGGTACAGCGTTATAAATATGATCAAACTAAAGACTCTACAGAGATATGACGGACGCAACACTACTCTATAGGTACTCAAGATTAACATGGAATTTACAGTTGAACTGAAATCAACTGAACTGAATCAACACTGAAGTCACTTGAGCTGAATATTGACACTATATTGGCTTGTTAGAGCCGGTTTACAGCAGAATTTGTTTTGAACTTGTTACTGAAGCTGCTATGAAACAATATATTTTGTTGTATGCATATTCTTTCTTTCTCAAACCTTAGTTTTGATTTCTAAGTGATCAATTTATGTATAAGTGTTTTCACACATGATCATTGGCTGTATGGGTCCTCAGTAAATGAATGTGGCATTTAAATGGCAAAAGTTATTCTTGTCTCTATAACTTATGGCTTCCTAAAGACACGTTTATGGGTAAATAAAATATTAATAATATAAATAAAATGAATATCAAAACATATTTTAAATATAATGAAGTCATTTTATTATAGCACTCATCAGATGTTCCTGGAAACAAAACAGAGACAGAACAGTATAAACAAACTATACAACAAACTAAACACCAAATTACAAAAACATTATTATGTGAAAGTGAATAAAGTTGTGTGTGTTTTCAGTTATAAATATGTGCTGTGTAAATTAGCCTATACTTTTAGAAATTATATATAGCCTAACTTTAAAAAACAAACAATAACCCATATAGATAAATTATAATAATTGTATAATATTAAGCATTTACTTAATATACATTGTAACATTAGGCTACTTTACTCTAGCACAGTAGTCAGTTAAGCAATTAATTAATATCTTAAATTAATATGTATGTAGCCTAGGCTACATCTAAAGGTAAGTCTGCTTTAAAAAAAAAAATATTACGCTTCGACATGTACAGAATGTGCGCGTTAAGAAACACGTTCAAATGTGTCTCTCTGTGTTAAAACTGTGCGTGAAGCGGAAAACGTACTCGGTTACCTAACGTAACCTCGGTTCCCTGAGATAAGGGAAGGAGTACTGCGTCTTAAGACGCCATGGGTAGGTTCTCCTACTCTCGAATATACTGAAGTAATTGTAAAATCACGCAGTGCTACTGCCCAGTCAAAACAGTGTCGAGACATCTCGCACGCTATTGGCTGGCCAGTGGGAACTGCATGAACCAATGGCAGAACAGCGTAATCTGAGCGAACCAATGGGCACAAAGCCCGCGAAGCTGAGCGCAAGAGCCCGCGAAAGGGGCATATAAAATACGCTGTAACTGTCAAAAACGTCAGGTTAAATCGACTGAAGCGACGATCACCCGAGTCAGCGCCATAGCACGGCCGTCTACGCAGTACTCCTTCCCTTATCTCAGGGAACCGAGGTTACGTTAAGTAACCGAGTACGTTCCCTTTCGAACGGTCAGTTCGTACTGCGTCTTAAGACGCCATGGGAACCTGTAAAATCCCGCCGTGCTATGATAAGCGCAGTGATATGTACTCCCTCAAGTTTGAACACTTATTAGAAAGGGCTCAAGACTAGAGTTACTGACACATCATTTATATATATAATATATATGTACACACGTCTTATACTACTGGGCTCATAGAGGCCGGTAACTATAAGGAATGTGTAAGCATTGAAGCATATGAAGGCCCCAATGCCAACTTATGGCGGGGACGGGCTTACAAGGCCGTCTAATATTCGTTAGGCCATCTTAGTATTTTCATACAGCGAGGACTTGTGCCTGCAGTGCAGGGACATCCAGACTGAAGAATCTGGTTAAAGTAGATGGTGAGGACCAACTTGCCGATCTACAAATGTCACCCTTAGAAACTCCACTAGACCACGCCCAAGAGGAGGCCATGCCTCTGGTGGAGTGAGCTTTGACACCTATGGGGCATTGGAGGCCCATAGTGTCATATGCTAACGCTATCGCGTCCACTAGCCATCTGGCTAGGTTTTGTTTGGTGACCGGAAGTCCCTTAGTTCGGTCACCAAAACTTACAAAGAGCTGCTCCGGCTGTCTAAAGTGGGAGGACCGCTCAATATATGCTCCAAGCGACCTAACAGGGCCGAGCAGGTGTAACTGTCTCTCATCCTCCGAAGTGGGGAGGGCAGAGAGAGTGATTGATTACCTGTGCTTTGAACAGTGTTGAAAGCACTTTAGGTACATAACCATGCCCTGGTTTGAGGATGACTTTAGAATCGCCTTGGCCAATTCTAAACATGACGCGTTCACGGATAACGCTTGAATGTCACTGACACGCTTAACAGATGCCAGTGCTAATAGCAGGGCAGTTTTCAGCGAAAACGGCTTTAATTCAGCCATCTGCAATGGCTCGAAGGGAGGTCTTTTTAGTGCTCTTAGGACCAATGAAGGTCCCAGGATGGCACCATAGGAGGGAGAAGGGGGTTAAGCCTCCTGGCTCCTTTTAAGAATTTTATGACCATGTCGTGTCTGCCTACTGATTGGCCAGCTATAGGCGTATGAGATGCGGCGATAGCTGCCGTGTAGACTTTGAGTGTGGATGGAGTGTGTCCTGCATCCAACATCTCTTATAGAAAAACAAGAATTTGTGATATCTCGCATGACACTGGGTTATAGTTCCTGACTGAACACCAGTCAGAGAACACTGACCATTTAAGGGTATAGAGACGTCTAGTAGACGGAGCTCTAGCTTCACTGATGGTGCTCAGGACACTCACTGGGAGGTTCTCGAGCCCCCCTTGAGTGGCCAAACATGTAACGCCCACAATTTTGGGGTGGGGGTGCTGGATTGTCCCGTTCGCCTCAGAAAGGAGATCTTTCCTTAGGGGAACAGGCCATGGGGCTGCTGATAGTAACTGAATCAACTCGGGAAACCTGATTTGGGTTCGCCAGAGTGGAGCCACTAGCAGGACTGTGTGTGCTCGCATTCCCTGATCCTTTTTAAAATCTAGGGAATGAGCAGTACTGGTGGAAAAGCATAAAGTATGCAGCTGGGCCATTCGTGGGTCAGCGCATCCTTGCTTTTTGAAAAATAGATTGGGCAATGACGGTTGTCTTCGGAGGCGAAGAGGTCGACCTCTGCCCTCCCAAAAACACTCCATATCATTTGAACCATTTAGGAATGGAGGGCCCATTCCCCTGGGGACACGAGGCCCCTGGAGAGCATGTCTGCTCCCTGGTTCAGTCTGCCTGGCACATGCACTGCTTTTAGTGAATGTAATTTGCCTTTTGCCCATAGGAGGAGATGTCTGACCAGTTGGTTGAGCCATCTCGACCTGAGCCCGCCTTGGCGGTTTATGTAGGAGACCACAGTCGTGTTGTCCGTGCGGACTAGAACATGGTGACCTGAGAGACGTGGTAAAAAAAAGTCTTGAGGGCTAACACTACTGCCAGCATTTCTAGGCAGTTTATGTGCAACCGTGACTCCGTGCTCGACCATGAGCCGAAGGCCGGTTCGCCTCGTACAGAGCGCCCCAAACCGAGTTGGAGGTGTCCGTGGTGACCACCATCCGTCTGGAAACTGTTTCCAAGTGACCACGGGGCCAGGGCTTTGACACAGCCGCGGCCCACTTTGATCCAAAGTTGGACTGAATGTCACGCTTGGGAAGGACCCCGTGATTTCAGCCAGTACTGCAGGGGGCGCATGTGCTTCATACCCAGCGGAAGTACTGGAGAAGCTTTTGCCATTAGGCCTAGCATTCTCTGAAATTTTTTAGGGGTGTGTTGGTTCCCATTTTGAATGAACATGCAAGCTGCTGTGTAGTCAGAGCGCGTTCGTCCAATAGCCACGCCCTCATTTGGGCTGAGTCTAAAATCGTTCCCAGGAAGGAGGTTCTCTGCCTGGGAAGCAATGAGCTCTTGGCTGTATTTATTCTGAGACCCAGGCATTCTAGATGGCTGAGTAGCATAGATTTGTGAGATTTTATTTCTTCCTCTGACTGGGCCAGTATGAGCCAGTCGTCGAGGTAGTTCAGAATGCGCATTCCCGCTTGTCTTAAGGGGGAGAGAGCTGCATCCATGCACTTCGTGAAAAGACAGGCCAAATGCCAGGACTGTGTACTGATAAGCCTTCCCGTCGAACACGAATCTCAAAAACGGTCTGTGACGTGGGATAATTTGGATATGAGAGTAAGCATCTTTCTGATCCAATGAGAAAAACCAGTCCATCGGGCAGATTGGTGCGATGATCTGTTTTAATGTCAGCATTCTGAAAAGGCCTTTTGATAGAGCCTTGTTCAGGTGTCTGAGATCTAAGATGGGCCTGAGGCCGCCATCTTTTTTTTTTTTTTTTTTTTGGGAACAAGGAAGTAGTGGCTGTAAAAAACCCTGACTCGCTCTGAGCTGGAATTTTTTAACTCGCCTTTATGGCGGTAGAATGCAGGGGAGCACGCATTAAAGCGGACTCGTAGTTTACATTCATTGCATGAAAAACATTCAGAACAGTATTTTTCTCCCTGACCGGAACAAAAACGGGCCGAGGGGAGAGATGTGACACTGTGCAGACAGCACTTATGTGTAGCGGCACACACCTGTAGTGGGCGCGTGCTCTACATATAGAGCGCTCACGGCGTGAGCAGTAATCTGTGAGAACAGTGCTTATGTGCAAGGTGCATGTATTTTAGTAAAGTCATTGTTAAAACACAGCGTTGATGTGCAGGCGAGCGTGTTTGACAACAGGCTAGTTGACTGCAATATTTACATCTCCAGTCGCCTGAACCGAGGGGATTGAGAGAATGTAAAGTAAGTCTGTAGTGGTAATCCGGCCACAGCAGGACTTTTGAGTGGTTCTATAGCGCTGAATTAACAGTGCTTATATGCAGGGGTACACCCTATGTAGGGGACACACTGCCTGCAGTCATAACAGAGGAAAGAACTCTTAATTGTTTATTAGGATCACCAATAATACAGCGTTCTGTGTACAGGCGTGCATGTTTTATAACAGGCTCGTTTACTGAGAGAAGTGGTTGAAGGCTTGGCCGCCATTCACTAAATTGAGACTCACTGAGAAACCTGTGAGAGCTGGGCTCGAACCAGCAACCCTTTGTGCGAAGTACACCGTGACAGCAGAGGGCGCGGCTATGACGTAAGTCGCGCTCTTGACGGTGTTTTCAGTGTGTGTGGCGTGCGTGTTTCATAACAGGCTCGTTTACTACACTGTTGAACCTTTCCAGTCGCCTGAATAGGGGACTGAGAGAAGTGGTTGAAGGCTTGGCCGCCATTCACTAAATTGAGACTCACTGAGAAACCTGTGAGAGCTGGGCTCGAACCGGCAACCCTGTGTGAAGTACACCGTAACAGTAGAGGGCGTGGCTATGACGTAAGTCGCGCTCTTGACGGTGTTTTCAGTGTGTGTGGCGTGCGTGTTTCATAACAGGCTCGTTTACTACACTGTTGAACCTCTCCAGTCGCCTGAATAGGGGACTGAGAGAAGTGATAGAGTGAAAAAGACGCAGGGCTTGGCCGCCATTCACGACGCCATTATGCGCTAGACAGCGAGGCAGCAATGACGTAAGTCGCGCTCTAGATAGTGAGCGCGCTGGGAGAGAGAGAGGGGCGCACGCGCTGCCGCTGAGGAAGCGCGAGCTGCAGTGACAACAGCCTGTAGCGTAAGGCGCGCTCTCAATATCTCCAGCAGTCTGAGAGAAAGTAATGCGGGAAGCTCCGGCATTAGTTTGCTCGTCCACTCTGGCTTTCTCTGTCCGCGCGCTTCTTAGCGCGGCCCGAGTGAGAGAAGAGGAAGAGCGAGACATTGGTAATAGTGCGGATTCGTCTTCCTCATTGCCGCCGAATGAGACCAAGCCCTCGGCGTCGAGCGGAGGGAGCAGGTCCGATCGAGGGAACGTCACAGGGGAAACGTCTCTCTGAGGTGAAGACGAGTCACGCGGGCACTGGGCCGACGTGAACTCGCTAGCCTCGGTATACTCAGCCCTCTGGCTCCGCCGTTCTTTCCCGCCGAGGCTCGGGCGGAAAGGGGAACGGGAGAGCGCGAGGGCCGGGGTCGCGCTCTGAAAAGAGCGCTATCCGCGAACGGAGGGAGGAAATGGGCATACCCTCGCAGTGAGAGGGCAGCCGGACCCGGCGAGAGCAGCGTCCGCGTGGGCCTTGCCCAGACAGATCAAGCACCCTTCGTGGTTATCCTCCTAGTGCAGGTAAGTACTGCACACAAGTGATATGTTTTTCTCAGTATTGTACAAAAAGGATACACCGTAGTGTTTCACCAAAGAGCGCAGGGGAAAGGCGTGACAGCTCGCGGGATCGCTGGCGATTTGAGCGCGCTGAAAAATACAGCAGTCCGCTGACTCTCGCAGGACGTCCGGGCTGGTAGTTCGCTATTCCGCTGCAGGCTCGTCAATTCACGGTGAAGGTGGTGTAGTTCGAGTTTATCAGCGAGGACCGTAGATCGTCGCTGAAGGAGATTAATCTGACGTTTTTGACAGTTACAGCGTATTTTATATGCCCCTTTCGCGGGCTCTTGCGCTCAGCTTCGCGGGCTTTGTGCCCATTGGTTCGCTCAGATTACGCTGTTCTGCCATTGGTTCATGCAGTTCCCACTGGCCAGCCAATAGCGTGCGAGATGTCTCGACACTGTTTTGACTGGGCAGTAGCACTGCGTGATTTTACAATTACTTCAGTATATTCGAGAGTAGGAGAACCTACCCATGGCGTCTTAAGACGCAGTACGAACTGACCGTTCGAAAGGGAACAGGGCGTGTTGAAGGTTGAAACGATCATAAGTCACGCGTTTCGTATAAAGAGATTTGGCCCCGGGCGCGTTCCATATCAGAGCCCTAGTCCAATGAGGTGCGAGGTCGAGGTCATGGCCATGACGCGTAGAAGACGAGCTTTAAACTTTTTTTTATGTTTTTTGCTGCTTTCCTTTTTCGCGATCAACAATGACAGGACACCGTCTTCAACTCAATCTCTGCATGGACGCGACAAACTTTTTCGAATCATTTTCAGGAGGCTCTCTTCGTCTTCATAACTCTGAGGCAAACTGCAGCCGCTATGAACCACAGCATGGGTAATGTAACGTTACGATTTAAAGAATATGCTTTTATTCAGCTGTATAAGGAAATGGATGCGTTAATAGATCCGAGCTTAAAACTGCACATTTTGTTTACACAGACTATCCTCGCCTCATAACGAAGCCGCGAGCTCTTATCCGCTTGGAGCGATTTCCGCGAGTCCAGATTTAACCGCTGATCACGACGAAATTGTGTGTAAGTAACTTCTAATGTGTTTCTCATTCCTTGTTTAATTTTACCGTGACTGTTTTTATTAATACCAGTCTCATGTAATTGTTTTCCAACTGCCTGTAAGACGTATTATGAATCGACACGCCGGAGCTTCAGATACAAACAACCTGAAACTGCGAAGTTTAGCTCGGAGTCGATCAAGAAGAAAAAGGGTAAGATTTATTATATTAGATCCGTTTTTTGTCAATGTGAGTATTTTTCAGGTTGCTTATTGTCTTTATGGATTGTATTACAGTTGCTGGAAGCAAGAGTGTGCTGGATGAGGTGGACGTTTGGAAGTGCGCGACCATTGAACTCATGTTTGACGAGGAAGACGGCATTGTTGACGGGGTGTCTGGATGGATTGTGCGGCCAACGCGCTCTCGCAGCCTGGAGCACGCCGAACTTTACATTACGAGACATTACTGCTGCACTGTACATAGTTGTGTGTTTAACAATAAAGCTCTTTCTTTGAGTAAACCGCTGTGTTTTATAAATGAAGCCCTTTCTTTGAATGAACAGCTGTATGCTTATAAATGAAGCCCCTTGTTTGAATAAACGGCACGGTCCGTATAATTTTCCCATATATTCCTTGATGGTATGAATACTTCATAGCACAATAACATTAATATGAAACAAATTATTACAACATAAATTATATATTTATTATTATTATTATTGGGGTTTACATTTATAATGAGCCAGGGGGACCAATAATGATTGGTTTGCAGTGATCTGCCAACCAATCACGAGGGATTTTTCTTTTTTAAATGTAGTGGCTTCAGCCAATAGTGAGTGAGTAAATTCAAGTCTGGCCGTTGACTCTCTGGTTTCGCTGCTATTCATATGCTAATTAGAGGCGTCGCACCTCCGCAGGCTCTCTCAGCGGGGGCTCTCCACCTACGTCATGGTTCGTTTACGACAATTTGTGGCACAGACGAACGCGACGTTCGCTGCCTCTAAATTGTCGAAAACTGCCGAAAATTAGGGAGATTTCCAGGAGTATACAGGCGTTTATGGGGTCGAAAATCCCACTTTTCATGCAGTGTGGTACACTGCATTTTCATAAACATTTCACTCTTCACACTAGCTCAGTGTAAGATCTGGCTTTGCTTTCAAATAAACATCAGACATTTTCCGAAATCACAGAAATCACATTTTCAAATGATCATAACTTTATATTTGTCTTTCGCCGCCATAATGAATTTAGAAACTATATTTCCACTCAGATTGAGTCTCTGTTACTCAAGTTAGGCCACGTGGTGGCCGGATTGAGATAACAAATTGTTTATTAGCTCAGCACAAGCTTATCTTTTGAAAACAAAACATCAGCTTCTAGGGTTTTCAACATTTTAACACCTATAGTTATTTCAACAACCCAATATTCAGTCAAATCATCATTATCAGAGTTTTGCAAAGGTGAGAAGAGCAAGAACATATTTATTATATCTTTTTCATTTAAAACTCGGTTAATAAGGATTTATATATTTTTGCAACATGTTTTATCATCTTTATCTTTAATTTTAACCTCATATTAAATTTATCTCAAGTCCTTCAAAAGTAATCACTAAAGACTTTATTAAGCCTATTATTTTCTCATTTTCTTAGAGTGTAAATCTCTGTTTTATTCTTTTTACTGAGTTTCGTTTACAGAATTTAGTCTGGTGGCCTGATTTGCCACACTTTCTACTCTTCTTTTCACCAACATCATTTTTAGTTACTCAATTTTATATCTCAGTGACTTCTGCGATTTTCCCTTTTAGTATGATACCTCACCTACTTTATAAATTAATGAATAAGCACAAACTGTGATTTGGCAAGAAATTTGAATTTTCTTGTTCTCTCTTTTGTTTGTAGCCAGTCAAGTTGCTGATCAACTTTCTAATTACAATAAAAACATTTCTGCCCATTTCCTTCATCAGTTCAGCAAATTTCTTTGAAGTCAGGGCTTCAGAGCGGAGCTGCTTACAGCATTTGCTCTCTTTCTTCTCAAAATCTTTATCCCGTCTAAACAAATTACTGATCATATCACTCAAATTGTTAGCTAAAATTTAGTCAAAGTTCATACTCACCGGCGATCTTTAAACAGCTGTGGCTTCTGCGTGATGAGACAACATTTTAATTTCTCCACAGTCAATACCTCTCACACCCAGCATTTCAGTGTCTGCTCACATTTCTCACAACAACCCATCGATTTATCCTTTTCCTTCAACTGACTCTTTCACAGTCCCAGTCTGGCCACTCAGCGGTGACACTCAAATCATGACATTTAATGAACTTCGTATACGTTGCATGCATTTCTGGCCATATAATTTTCTCATTTGATAAAATACCGGTGTCTCTTATTCAGCTAGCTTGCTTTGGGATTTCCCCATATTGGCAGTCTGATTCTGTGGCTTTTCGCCGGCGCGCTATTAATCTGTTGGACGTCTCCGTACAGATCTGATCTCTTCACCCAAGATCAGCCGGGCGGACGCTCGCAATAGCGCCCGATCATTTATTTTTTTTCCCCTGGTTACCTGACCGCGGGCGGAACCAATCCAATCTAGGTATTATGGTCCCCAGACCAATCTAGGTCTTATTTATTCTCAGACCAATCTAGGTCTTATTTATACCAATCTAGGTATTTAATCGCCCACGTGATTTCAGTTCTTTTTTCTACCTCATAAAAAACATAAATTCACGCTGCATTTGCCACAGAGTCAGACTCGCCTAATGGTTTATCCGTATTAGTTACATTTTCAATTTAACCAAATTCTATTTAAAAAAATAAAAAAATAAAAAAAATTCTCCCCCAGAATTTTAAAAGTTTGTCTCTTACCAGAAGTGCCCCGTTGCCATCGGATTCGTTTTCTCTGATTCCAGTGTCTGGACCCTCCGGACACCCCAGAGCAGTCAGCCCTTCTTCCTCAATTCTTCAGGGTAAGGCTGTGACTCTTAGTCCAGGATGATCGGTCACTGTCTGCTCTCGGGGTCCAGAAGGCACATCCAAGGAATCCCAAACTTCTGACACCAATTGTTATGGCAAAAATTAATTCATTGACATCACTAATAAGAGACAAACCATAATCCAATTGTCTTTATAAAGATTTATATTTCTTGCAAGAAAGAGCCACGGTCAGTGCAGCCATTCGAGGCTGCCTTGAGTGTGAACTGGAGACACAATAAAACCACAAGCTTCTTATACCCGCAATGTCGAAACAATCCCTTCTCAGTAGTTTTCCATACATCTGTGGAAACCCATTGAAGGTTTCGCCTTGATCAGGTTTCGCCTTGATCAAGAGGTGAGACACAATACACAAATGGTCCCCTTTCTGTCTTGGAACTAATTAAATTATCTGACACCTTTAGATATCCCACTGTTTTCCCCCCTGGGTCTCAGTGGGACTCAAACTCAAACATAAATCTTCTGTGATAAAATTTTTCCCCAACAGCGCGATCTTCACGTGATGTGCGAGCTTTTGTCTCAGTGTTCGTTTGTCACAATATATCAGGCATTAGTTCAACATAATACACATCTGATGGTCTAAACTCGCTTTAATGTTCAAACTGGCAGGGCTTAAAACACATACAACTGACAAAGCTTTGTGAGGACGCAGGTGAAAGAGGTCTGCCTTCAGGGCGCGCGCGCATTGTCAGAGATGCGACACGGCTGTGTCACAGAAAGAAGCTGAGCACTGAACGGATACGTATTGTTATTTTTTAATAGTGCACAATCGCTTTAAATGTTGAAACTGGCAAGTCTTTGCACGCATTTACTTGACAAACTTTATGAGTACGAAAGTGATAGCGATCTGGCTTTGGGGCTTGCGTGCGCCGTCTGTGTGTGTGTGTGTGTGTGTGTGTGTGTGTGTGTGTGTGTGTGTGTGTGTGTGTGTCGGTGGCAGGGCTGGACTGGGGCTAAAATTCGGCCCTGGCAAACTCAGCCCATCCGGCCCATGAGTTCCTCTTGAATGTTTTAACTGGGGTTAGGGCCTTAAATTGGAGTAAATAAATAAATCTAGGACAGGGACAACTAATGATGGATATTATCGAATTTACTGCAAATGCAGATAACAAACGTAATATTGCACTTTTGTCACACAGAAATGCACTTGACAGTAAACCACTGATTTTGAGCTAGGATACATTAAAGTGAATTTACTGCTTTTAAAATCTGTCATCATTTACTCACTCTCATGTCGTTCCAAACCTGTATGACTTTCCCTCTTCCGTGAAACATAAAAGAAGATATTTTGAAGAATGTTGGCAACCAAACCATAGGCTATACCATTGAATAACCTATTGTATGGACAAAAAAAAGACTTGTTTTTTTTATACAGACAAAAAATTCATTGAGGTTTGGAATGACATTAGGGTGAGTAAATGTTCACATGTTTTGGTTGAACTACCCCTTTAAAAACAATAAAAAATGTTCAAGAGTTAACACCTAATTTATGTAACACACTTATATGATATCTATCTTTCATGAGGTTCTCATTGAAATAAGATTTTGTTAAATTTCATTAGATCTATTAAAAAGTTCATAAAACATTTACAGAGAAAAAAGCTTTGTCCTCATTTACTCAACCTCAAGTTGTTCCAAACCTGTATGAGTTTCTTTGTTCTGCTGAACACAAAAAAACATATTTTGAAGAACGTTTGTAACAAAGCAGATAGAGCAACTATTGACTACCATATAGTATTTTTTTTCCTACTATGGTAGTCAATAGTTGCTCTATCTGCTTGGTTACAAACATTCTTCAAAAAATCTTCTTTTGTGTTCAGCAGAACAAAGAAACTCATACAGGTTTGGAACAACTTGAGGGTGAGTAAATAATGACAATTTTCATTTTTGGGTGAACTATCCCTTTAATGCATGGGATCCAGGCTTTAAAGCTGTTTTGTTGAATTATAATTTAATTACCCTACACTCTAAAAAAAAAAGGTTCTATATGGCACCAAAAATGGTTCTTGGCTCGTAATGATAGGGGAACCTTTTTTAGTGCTATATAGCACCTTAGTCAAAGAACAGGTGAAGAACCGCTGAAGAACCACTGAAGAACCACTGAAGCACCAAAATTGGTGCTATATAGCACTAAAAAAGGTTCCCCTATGATTACGAGCCGTTTTTGAACGATTTTTGGTGCCATATAGAACCTTTTTTTTAGAGTGTAATGACATTTTAACTGAGTTAAACTGTAGGTCAGTTTCATTTAACTGTATGGTAGTCACAGGTAAAATCATGCTCCTCATTACCATAGGTATATGGTTTCGAAAATAAATAAATAAATAAATAAATAATAAACTATTGAATTTGGTTGTGCTAGAGTGACAAGTTTGTAGTTGTGTGTATTGCTGTTTTCCAATTTACCTCGTGATGTATTTACATGGTCTCGGCTGTTTTCAGCTGATTCACCACAGAACCTTTAATGTTCCCATATCACACGATTGTATAAAACAACATTCAGAGTCAAAGTGCAGGTTCATCACTTCATAGAGCAGCAGAAACGCAGCGCACGTTCGTCGGCGGCAGCGCTCTTGCGCGAATATTCGCCTTTTGCAGTTTCATGCGCCCAAATTTTTAAACAGCGCATAATATGGACACAGTCTATATGGAGGAGGGAAGGTCTCTCTCACTTTGGCCTGTCAATTCAGAAGACAAACCAATGGGCCGCTGTCCCTGCATGATGGGCCAGTCCGTTGCAAAAAAATTAAATAAATAAATAACCTTGTATATAGGCCCCAAAGTGCGTCGGCCCACCGGGAAAATGCCCGGTATGCCAGATTACCAGTCCAGCCCTGGTCGGTGGCAGCGCGTATAGGCTATAAGAACGGTGATTAACTGACCTGTATATAAACTGTGTAAAACATGCAGATGCTATAGTGATTCTGGGCATCTATAAACACAGATAACCCGTCCTGCATCTCTCTGTCCCAGCCAGCACAGTCATGTGGGGCCCATATGGGCGTCACCTGGGCTGTCTAACTGGGCCCCAGCCAGTTTTGTCCTCAGTTTCCATGGAGGCCCCACATGGGCTAGCCCAGATGAACTGAACACTGCTCAGTGTGCACACTACAGGCTGTTAAATGTAACTGAATCAGTGTTGGAGTTAATGAGATAATTAAGTGATTAATAGAGTAATGACTGAATATTACTGAAGACTCCTGATGATAACAAGCAGAATCACTGAAGGACAGAGAAACACAACAGACTTCAGACACAACTTCACAAACAGCATTATCAGCTTCCCTTTTTACCTATTAGATTGACTTTCTGTCATCTTAGTTCATATAGATAATTAACAGAGGTTTAGATATTGAAGTTGTATTGAAAGTGATAAAGTTACCATTATGGTGATCAGTATTTGCTTTAGTTGACTGTTTCATATAAAAAAGAAACAATTCTGGTTGCTGTATTTGTTTGTTATAATGAAAACAGCAAGAGAAAGTGTATGATGTTGGTTTGTTGTTGATGATACAGGCGTTATCATCATACAGTGGCTTTATTTGCTGATCTCCTGAGAGTCATTGATTATAGTAGCTTTGTGTCTCTACAGCAGGAGATCCAGCAGTGTTTTCATCAGATAAAGTAAATGATTTTCAAGCATGTACATAAGGTTGGTTCTCCAGTTTATTAACACATTACGCATTAAGCACTTTGAACTCCTGCGGGAATTCCTCACAAACAGACATCAAGAATTAGTCTATGAATCTCATGATTCATGCCACAATGCATTCTGGGTGCATCATGCAAAACTCATCCATGGCTCTCATAATGCATTGCGGCATCAAGCACCATCACCATGGTTGAGACTCATAGACTGATTCTTGATGTCTGTGTGTGAGTTAATCTCGCAGGAGTTCAAAGTGCATATACATAACCCGAGCAGTTCCCTTTCGAGGGAACTCGCACTGCATTGAGACGACACTTTGGGGAACGAATCCCAACTAGGCCACACCGAAGGGTAGCGCCTGCCCTAGCGTGAAGCCGGAGACCGGGCACAGCTAGGACCGGAGCACCCTAGCACCAGGCGTTGTAGGGAGATCCAGGCTATAGAACCTGATAAATGTGTGTGGGGTAGCCCACCCGGCCGCCTCGCAGATATCCTGCAAGGGGACCCCAGAAAGAAGGGCCACCGAAGAGGCCATGCCTCTGGTGGAATGAGCCCTCACGGCCACAGGTGAAGGCAAACTGCGCACCTGGTAGGCCATGGTAATCGCCTAGACAATCCAATTACTGATTGTCTGAGTAGACGCAGGCAATCCCTTCTTAGGTGAGCCAAAACACACCAACAGTTGTTGTGATCTCCTCCACTGTGCAGACTTCGCCAAATAAACTCTGAGCGCCCTAACCGGGCAGAGTAGGCGAAGTCTCCCCTCTTCCGCCGTCACGTGAGGCGGAGGATGGAATGCCTGCAGAACCAAAGACCTGACCACCCTTGATGGCACCTTAGGCACGTAGCCCGGCCTAGGGTGTAAGATGGCCTTTACTCCTCCCGGGGCAAACTCCAGGCAGGTTGGCGTTACCGCCAAGGCCTGGAGATCTCCCACTCTCCTGAGAGAGGTAATGGCGAGGAGAAAAGCCACTTTAAGGTCAGGTCTTAGGTTCAGCTGACTTCAATGGCTCGAAGGGGGCCTCAGCCAAGCCTTCAAGAACCACTGCCAGGTCCCAGGTTGGAACTCTGGAATGAGCCGCAGGCCTCATCCTCCGAGCTCCACGGAGGAATTGTACAACCAGCTGGTGCCTACCCAGAGGCCCATCACCCATAGGAGTGTGGAAAGCCGCAATGGCAGCCACGTACACCTTGAGTGTGGACGGGGTAAGCTCTGCAGAGAAGCAATCTTGGAGGAACTCCAGCACTGAAGCCACTGGGCAGTTAACTGGGTTCACCTCACGCTCCCTGCACCAAGTGGAAAATACATTCCACTTGAGGCTGTACAGTCTCCTCGTAGACGGAGCCCTAGAACTGAGCAAGGTCTCTATCACCTCTGCCGATAGGCCAGCCTCTATGTACCTGGTCCCCTCAGGGGCCAGACCCATAGGTTCCAAATCTCCGGGCGGGGGTTAAATATCGTACCCGCCGCCTGAGATAGGAGATCCCTCCTCAGAGTAATCTCCCACGGCTGACCTGCTAGCAGAGCTATGATATCCGAGAACCAGACTCGAGTCGGCCAACGGGGTGCTACCAGAAGTAGACTGACCCCCTGTCGCCTGACCCTCTCCAGGACTCCCGGGAGCAGAGCAATCAGGAGAAATGCGCACAGACACAGCCTCGGCCACGTCTGAACCATGGCATCCAACCCCAGCGGGGCTGGCTGTGTGAGGGAAAACCACAGTGGGCAGTGGGACGTCTCTCGAGACGCAAATAATCCATTTCCACTGGGCCGAACCTCTTGCATATGGCCTCCACCACCTCTGGGTGGAGTCGCCACTCCCCGGGCCTCAGCCCCTGCCTCGGCAGGATGTCTGCTCCCTGATTTTGGACCCCCGGGACATACATTGCCCTGATGGACAACAGTTTCCCTTGGGACCACAGGAGGATGTGATGCGCCAGTCTGCAAAGAGGGCGCAACCTCAAACCCCCCTGCCGTGCCCCAGCCAGGGAGGGAGGCGTCTGTTGAAACGGATTTCCGGCAACAGGACGCTCCCAACACTGGCCCTTGGGACAGAAACCAAGGTTTCTTCCAAATGACTAGGGAACGAAGGCCACTGCACGTTACCCTGATCATACAGAATGGATTTCCCCTCAAGGAAAGCCACCTGGTTTACTTCCCATAACCACGTCCCAGCCAGTGAGGGAGGCGCCTGTTGAAACGGATTTCCGGCAACAGGACGCTCCCAACACTTGCCCTTGGGACAGAAACCAAGGTTTCTTCCATATGACTAGGGAACGAAGGCATCTGCGCGTTACCCTGATCATACAGAATGGTTTTCCCCCCGAGGAAAACCCCTTGATTCCCAGCTACCACTGTAAGGGTCTCATGCAGCAGGCCAAGAGATATTCTGTTGGACGCAGCCGCAATGAGCCCCAGCAGACCTTAAACTGCTTCACAGTGATGCTGTGGCCTAGCTTCATTTTAGAGACCACCGCCCGTATGGACTCGATACGTTCGGGAGACAATTGTGCCCACAACATAGAGAATCCCATACGACTCCCAGGAACACAGTTCTCTGAGAAGGCGTCAACACGCTACTGCGTGTAGAGTCTCAAAGGGCTAGGCCGCCTGGAAGAACCTGATATTGGTACGCTTTGCCCCAAAAAGCGAACCTCAGGAACTTCCTGTGACACAGAAGGATGGATACAGGGAAGTATGCGTCCTCCTTAGACCCATCGTGACAGACCAGTCCTCAGACTGGATCTGAATCACAATGGAGGAATTGCTAAGCATCTTGAATCTGAATCTCCTCAGAGAACGATTCAAGTACCTCAGGTCTAAAGTGGATGCAACTCGCCATCCCTCTTAGGAACTATGAAGTACTGGCTGTAGAACCCGGACTCCCTGTCTGGCGGAGGAGCACATTCTGTGGCCTCCCTACCAACAGGGAGTGAACTTCCTGTTCCATTACCCGAACCTGCCCAGGGACCACTGCCGTCCAGGCCACCCCACTGAACTTCAGGGGAAGGTAACCGGACTGCAGTCTGTATGCCCCTTTCTACAGTCGCAGGCCCCAAGCTGATATATTCGGAGGCATAACCATGCGCCGAGATAATCTGCTAAGGGAACCAGCCTCTCGAGGCCGGTCTCGGGTGTCAACCGAGCCTCCTCCCCGACCCCCTGAAGTGGCTAACCGGCAGGGCGAAATCGAGGAAGATTTTCGGTGTGCGTACGCGTTTGCTGGACCACCGCAAGTCTTGCTAGAGGCGGCTGGTGCAGCACGCGTGCACGGGGAAATGATGTGGCCCGAAGCGTACTAGACGGCGGGAACACAGCATCGATTCCCGAAAACTCCACAGGGGAGACGACCTCGATCGCTCCTACCCGGGAGAGGGGGCTGGCCAGCAGGGGCCTCATCTAAGGGAGCAGCTCAACAGGGCCACAACACTAGAGCGGACACTGCGATTAGCAATTGCCTGAAACTGATGTGTCCCGCAGGCCACAAGGCATCAACTTCAGGAGGGCTCCATCTTAGATGAATATCCAGTTCACAAGTTAAACACGCTTGGGTGACAGAATTAAAGTATCCAACTTATCAAAGTCGGATAACATGACACTCAATTCCTCGGAATTAAATACCATCATAATCACCAAACCCGTGCAACCTGATCTGAATAACAGGCTGAATAAAAAATATATCTGACTCTTTTTTCTTTCTCAAAGTCAGATTATATTTATTTAATTCCCTAGAATTAAATGTAGCCGTACTTAATCAGACGACACTGTTCTATTTGTATTTATAGACCCTTTTACAGCCCACGTGATCAAATAGTTGCGCGCGCATTTTGGCAACGGAAGTGGTGTTGTTCCCCAGTGGTTCTAACGTGTTAGCAACTCCGAAAGTTTAACAAAGCGGTTTCCCAGCATTAAAATGTCTGGCTGTTGCGTTTTCGGTTGCACTAATAGATATTCCACCAATGGGCTGAAGTTTTATAGGATTCCGACAGGATCACGGCCGTTTCAGAAGAACCGGTGGCAACTGTGGCTGCAGGCGATTAAACGCGTTGATTGGAACGAGGACATAATAAAAAATGCTCGCGTCTGCAGTGCCCACTTTATATCAGGTAAGTTTATCTATGTAATCTTGAGTTTAATGGAAAGCATGGTTTACATTATTGATTGTCTGTACGGTGTAGTGTATCAATGCAGCTGAAGTTTGATGACCACATGCATCTAGTTTCATAAACTGGCGTTGGATTTGGCTAGTAAACAAACAGTGTGTCTGTTATTTGCAGATGAGGCATAATTAGACTCTAGTAATCCTCGTTTACATTAGTGATTGTCTGTACAATGTAGAAGAATAATCAAATGCAGCTAAAGTTTGACAAACTGTCGGTAGATTTGGCTAGTAAACAAACGTGTGTTTTATTTTTTATTTGCAGGTGAGGTGTCATTGGACTCTACTAGTCCTGATTTTGTGCCTTCTGTGTTTGTGTACAAAAAACAGAACCAGAACCCCGAAGCAAAGTTGGAGAGGTAAGAATATTTAGTTTCCCCCTCTGTTCTATTTAGGTTGTTTTTGTCTCTTTCATAACTGTACATTTCTGCTGTTTTTACATTTACATTTAGTCATTTAGCAGACGCTTTTATCCAAAGCGACTTACAAATGGGGGCAATAGAAGCAGCTAGAGCAGTCGAAGGGCAACAATATCAGCAATATGTTGGCTGGTTTTTATTGTAGGTACCATAGAAAGAGGAGGAGAGATGACAGACCTATCGCGGCAGCAAACCTATGTGTTCCTTCTAAAACTCAGAAACAAGAATGCAGCATGGATCATTGTCCAGGTATGATTATATTTCATCTTAACTGATTGATTGTCAGGGTGTGTGTGCTCCTGCCAGGCACACTGCTCTAATTGCATATCTGTGTGTATGAGTACACAGGCCCCTGGAAGAGTCAAATGCAGACGAAAAGTCTTACCCTGTGATCAATAAAGTATCTTCTTTTCTATCATGGAAATTTAAAAAAAAATAATTGCTAAAATGTGTGAGGACCCCCATTTCTGAAATTGTCTGCATTGGTTGCTGCATATGCTAATTTGTTACTTTTATTTATTAAAACTGAAGACGACATCCCAGTTTCAAAGAGGGAGTATGATGACCTGAACCGGAGACACAGTCAGCTTCAGGAGGACTATGAACACCTGTGTCACAAGTTTGACACACTACAAGCAGAAAATGTAAAGCTGAAAGAGGAGCTGCAGAAATCTACTTTTTCCTACACCACTGTTAAGTGCAACATTGGACAATTGTTTTTTCTCACAGGACTGACTTCCATGCTCTTTGAGTGGCTGGTTACAAAAATAACAGGCAGCTTAGAAATAATTATCCAAAAACTTACACTAGAAGACCACCTGTTGGTTATATTGATGAAATTAAGGTTGGGCCTATGTAATACTGACTTGGCATATACATTTAAGGTATCAAAAACCACGATTTCAAATATTTTGCGGAGCTGGGTTCCTGGTATGGCCTTGATCCTTAAACCACTAATTAAATGGCCAAGTAAGGGCGCAATACTTAAAAATATGCCAAAAACATTCAAGCAGAACTTTAAAAACTGCCGGTGCATAATAGACTGCACAGAAATTTTCATAGCTAGACCCAGTAATCTGACTGCTAGGGCCCAGACATGGTCAAATTATAAACACAACAACACCATCAAATATTTAATCGCTATCACTCCAGCTGGTGCAATTTCATTTCTATCTCCTGGGTGGGGTGGGCGGGTTTCAGACAAGCAGATTACAAAAGAGTCAGGTTTCTTAGAACTTTTGGAGCCTAGGGATGAAGTTTTAGCTGACAGAGGATTTCTCATCAGAGACGAGCTTGCAGCTTATGGTGCAACCCTTCGTATCCCTCATTTCACAAAAGGAAAAAAGCAGCTTTCTGCACAGGAAGTTGACACATCTAGACAACTTTCTCGTGTGAGAATCCATGTGGAGCGAGTTATTGGTCGGTGGAAGAACTTTAAGATTTTGCAAACAGTTATTCCAGTGTCGCAGGTAAACATGCTAGACGATGTTGTGACTGTATGTGGTGCCCTCACAAACCTCTGTAAGAGTGTTGTTTCCAAATGAGTAACACATTACCATGTATTAGTTGTAAAAAGATTTACATTTGTACATATTTATTGTACTTGAAACTTAATGCTTTATAATAAACCTGCCAATATTGACTGACACTGGTGTGTATAATGTACTGATTTTATTAATAGTTTAATTGCAAAATAACCATTTTAGAAATGTATGCAAGCAACATAGTTGCTATTAAAGTACTATAGCATTACAAAATTAAACTTTAAACAGAAGTGCGTCGACACATACCATAACAACATAAAATGTAAGGAAAAGGATAAATGTAGGTCTGGGTGAAGAATGAGAATAAATGTAGGAAAGGATGAAGGAAAACAAACAAAGGTAGGTCTGGGTAATATGGACTGGGTAATATTCATAACACAATACAATAGATTTCCCAGTCCTAAATCTAATCATTCAAACATCAACTCTCAGACATTCCCTACATAACCAAGTTGCTGGCTTCCTTTTTATGTGTGCACAGGTGTAGTGAACGTGGTTGCTGCATTTGATACAGATGATCATTTTTCCAAAATCTGGCCTTTCACAGTATTTGCAGGCTTTCTGTGATACCAAGAGAGGGTCATGTCTTCTTGTCAGTAGTTCAGGCAACACATTCGAGATAAAGAAGTCTTGTGCTTTTGGCAAAGCCTCCTTCAAAAACTCTTCATTTCTTGAGATCCGTTGCACAATGAACTCCTTCTTGGACCACAACACAAAGTCACAATATTTTACATCACACACAAACATGTGAAGTTGACATTGATAGTAGTATGTGTGTGAATGCTTCAATGCGAATGACTTGTCCAGACAAAACTGCTCATCTTTTGTACATCCTTGAAGGCTATCGCTGTATTTGTAGGGACACTTGATCTCTACCACCCCTTTGCCACAGCAGGTACATCTTGCTATCCCATCTGGAGATGATCCAAGGTGTGGGTCAGAAGTAGTTGCACTACTAAGCCACATGAGCTGACGCTGAAATCTGAATGGCTTTGGGACATATATGCAGTGTAGGCTTGTCTTGCCGTTTCCTCCATGTTCTTACCCCAGAGCACAGATGGGACATTTAACTCTGTTCTTTTATACTGCATTATATCATTTAGGTATGTTTTGCTGATCTTGTCAGTTGTGGTCGATTGGTGTAGTTTAGTGCTTGTGATTCGACCAGCCCTATAGGTGAACCAGTCCTTTGACTTTGACTGTTGCCGTGTCACAAATTCCAGTTTCTCACATTGATGAGGTTGTAATGTAGTTTTAAGTCTGTGAAATGTATCCTCACATTTCACCTGCAGTTCCTGTGGTGAGAGTTCCCTGAGTGTTACATCAAATAAAGCAGTCAAAGGCTCAGGTAAGTCAGGATGCTCCTCTGAATCAGTGTCAGATGATGCAGTGTCTGTGTCACTATTTTCCAGGCTTGTCAGCACTGCAGCACAGGGGTCCACAACCTGCAGTTCCCGGATGTCATCATCTGTCAACACTAGGGTTGGGTATCGTTTGGGTTTTTTTCGATTCCGGTGCCAAACCGATACTTTTAAAACGGTTCCGGTGCCTAAACGGTGCCTGAACCGATACTTTTTTTTTTTAAAAGGCCACAAAACGAGGTGGATGACATTAAATGGCTTTTTATTTTTTTATTTAAATTGAACCATTTATTAAAAGTTTAATGTATACTTAAATGTATGAATATAAATAAATACAAAACACAATTTACTTATTTACAAATTATAATTGACTTATTTACAAATTCACAGTAAAACCTAATAGCCACCTAACCCAACTACAACAAGCCTAATATAGCTCTAAATAACAGTTACAGTAATAACAGCAGTAGGCCTAGTCTGTATTCTTGGTATGCTACTAACCAGCTTCGAGCTTCAGCTTTATTTTGAAATATGATCATATTCTCTGGCTAAATATTTTAGAACGCATCGCCTTAATGTTTCCATGATGACGCGTCATGTTTCTCACATGACAACAGCGGCCGCAATAACGCTGACAGCTCAGCTGTATCGGGTTTATTTCATTTTTTATTTTTATTAAAAATATTCACAAACTTCTTAACTGTGTCACAAACTATCTGATGTTCAAATGTGTGAGTGAATGTGTGTTAGTTGATCTATAAAGCGAAATGCGCGGCGCCATGTTAGTTTGCGCCTCAGAATCGGATCCGACATGTAGCGAGGGCAAGGATGCACACACTGCTTGAACTCTCTCACTTTTTCACACTCCATTTCAATCACACACTTTCACTGACGTACAACAATAAATAGACAGACAGTTTTGACACAGAGCGCTATGCTGAAGAGCATTAACTGCCGACATTACGTTCCAGCTCCCCTTTTATACTTCCGGGTATGCCGTCACGTTTACGTCATCACGCACGCCAATCGGATTGGCCTAGTTGGCATTCTGGTTTCAGATTCGCTGATGCTAAGGGAGCATCCCCTAAGTGTCGTCTCGATGCAGTGCGAGTTCCCTCGAAAGGGAACACTGATCACCACGATGGTGACATCAAACCAACTCTTATTTTCAATACAACTTCAATATCTAAACCTCTGTTAATTATCAATAAGAACTATGATGACAGAAAGTCAATCTAATAGGTAAAAAGGGAAGCTGATAATGCTTTTGTGAAGTTGTGTCGGAAGTCTGTTGTGTTTCTCTGTCCTTCAGTGATTCTGCTTGTTATCATCAGGAGTCTTCAGTAATATTCAGTCATTACTCTATTAATCACTTAATTATCTCATTAACTCCAACACTGATTCAGTTACATTTAACAGCCTGTAGTGTGCACACTGAGCAGTGTTCAGTTCATCTGGGCTAGCCCATGTGGGGCCTCCATGGAAACTGAGGACAAAACTGGCTGGGCCCAGTTAGACAGCCCAGGTGACGCCCATATGGGCCCCACATGACTGTGCTGGCTGGGTGTGTGCCTGCAAACTGCACTTGATGTGACTGACGGAGCGGGGTCACGTGAAAACCGAAATAACCGACATGGGAAAAATATGTCGGTTAGAGGTTCTGAATGTCGGTTTTGGTTATTTTTTTGATTAATCGTACAGCCCTAGTAGTACTCCTGCAGTCATTTCTGGGGGAGACAAATATAGGCTAACAGTTACTTGTTGTGATGTGGGATTTATTTATAAATGGTTGGCGTGTGTTAAGTTGAACTACTATTTGAGTGCAGATGGGCTTTGCCGCTTTATATTTTATGAATTAGTGACTCTTACATGTTTCATAACATCAATTTGTAACTTAAAATACTTATTAATTTACATTAGCCGTTTTCCCCCTGTTGGACCAAAAGCAAGTGTGCCAGGGCGTGCTCTCTCTGTTGCTCTGGCAACATTACTATCATTATTACCATTAGAAATACTTGTATGTTTAGTCTTAACCTGTAAATTTAATGCCATCAAAGTTCCATTCAGTTTGTAAAAAAATGTCAACAATATTTTCCCCTTGTTTGTTCTTTTGAAATATAAAGGCCATTCATGTCTTTGTCTGTAAAAACAAACAAACGTTTATTTGTCTGTAAATTTCATCACTCATTTTAATGAAATCATGTTATTTAATTAATTAATATTTTATAATAGTAATTATTATTAAAGTTAATTTAATTTTTATACATTTCTGTAACTGTTAGTTGCTAGTTTAATTAGAAAATGTATCATCTGTATGTCAGTACTTACACACTCTCTCACACACACAGTGATTTTTCAACAGTTTCTCAAACCTATCCAAATGGAGTTCGACATGAACAGGGTATGATCCTTTTTTGCCCCATAGCTCATATTTTTGGACCCCAGTTTATTTTTTAATAAAGCAACTCAAATATATGTACAAATACAATTATGCAAAGAAAAAAATCAGGCCTATAACAAATGCTGGAAAAGAGCAAAAAGATTGCAGAGTCAACAGATACAGTATATTTCAGAGCAAGCTAGTCCAAAGACTGCATATGAGGTATTGAGACAATGAGCAGTATATTGTACATACTGTATGCTTAGTTTTAATTTATTGTAAGTAACAGTAACATGTTTCGGTTTTGTGTATCTTTACTGGATTTTAAGATGCCTGTCGTCGAACACACACCAAGGTGCTGGAAAAAGTAAATGAGGACTTCATATCAGAAACACTGAAGTTTGCTCCACACAGAGATAAGGTAAGGCTTTTGTAATTTTTGTAGTTTGTAAAAAATTAATAAAGAAAACAATGCAAATGATATACTAATATGTTTTGTTTCTACAGATGCCTCAATTTAAGGTGTCACTTTAGCCCGAAGCAGAGACTTCTGGAAAAGAGGACACACAACACACTTCATTAGTTGTTTTACACACAAAGTATCTCGATATATGATTTTGAATGTTTCAGTTTGTGGAATGTTTGAGGATATAAAATGTGAAAGCAAAATAAGATATCAGTTATGATATTGTTTTCATTTAGATGTACTGTATGTTACAATGCACTTATCCTTGGCAAAAGGTTGACAAATAAAATATGAAAAATGTTTGTGTAGTGTCTTACAGTTTTTGGTTTTGACAAATATAAGTAGTAATGTTTTATCAAATGTTATTGTTTGAATTGATATTTCTTAAAAAAAAATGTTCCCAGGGCAGTGTTTTATACGTTTTTCCTTGCATTCTCAAGATGACAGAATTGAATGTTCCTTTAACGTTCACATTGACCTAGAAAAACACATTAATACATGGAAAAAACGCACATTTTAAACATTTTAAGAACATTAACTAATAACATTTTCATAATGTTTTCAAAATGATAGAATGGAATGTTTCTGTAACTTTCACATAAACCAAGAAAAAACGTTCTTAATTCATAAAAAAACGGACATTTTAAACATTTAAAGAACATTCCGTAATAACGTTTTCATAACATTTTCAAGATGATAGAATGGAATGTTTCTGCAACGTTCACATAAACCAAGAAAAAAACTCTTAATACATGAAGAAAACGCACATTTGAAACATTTAAAGAACATTCCGTAATAACGTTTTCGTAATGTTTTCAAAATAATTGAATGGAATGTTTCTGCAACGTTCGCAGAGACCCCACAAAAAACGTTCTTAATACATAAAACTGTTTTCAACGTGTACAAAACATTCCCAAATAACGTTTTCATAACTTAAAGGGAATGTTAACAAAATGTTCGGACAACAACTTTTTGTTAGCTGTGAAGCTTATAAAAAAATCATTTGCGCACAACAGTAAGTGATGGGAGGCTGAGCAATATTGGAGTACTGAGCATTGAGGGAAGACGGAGAGCAAGATCATTGAACATGGATGATTTTGTTGGACGCTTTGCCCTCCGTCACCGTAACAGGCGTATCCAGCTCTTATAAGTCCTTGCTGTTAATGTTAAATTTGTGGTGTCAACCTTATTGACTGACAACATAAAAAAAGTTATTGGCACTGATGTCACTTAAAATTAGGTTCTTTACAACTTCTAAAGAATGTTGTTTGCCATACTGTTCATCTTTAATATAATATAAATATGGCAGACTTTTAAAAGCGGCCTGCCATTTAGTAAAAAAAAAAAAAAACTTGGTCCATGTTTTAAATCTGTTTTTGTAATGATGTAATATATGTATAATGTAAAATAATTAGGAATAAACATTGCTACAGCTTCTTGCTGCGCTCAAAAACCCACTTTCTACCATTGTCATTGAATTTGCTCTTGTTCTCATAATTATGTTCATGATATTATAATTATTTTTTAAAAGGCTGATTATAGTTAAACTATACAAAAATAGCACCTACGCCACATTACAGCCAATACACAAATAGCAAGAGTACTTGCATCTAATTCATGCACAAACTATTCATTGAGAACTAGCAAGTGTTTGTTTTCCAGTAGATGGCAGCAATCTTCCACTAAACTATGATCATTCATGTTTTCACCGTGAATTCAACTGAGAAATTTAGATATTTAATGTGAATTTTACATAAAATGTTGCTATTTTAAATAACCTGTATATAAATATCATTACTAATTTCGGCAAATACATTTTAAAATTGCCATATGTCCCCTTGAAACTGCACAACTGTAGAGTAAAAACATTAGGCTATTAAAAAAGTGATATTACATGCGTTTAAATATTTAATGCAATTAGATAAACTGTTCATTCATTAGCCTATATCACTTTACCTGGCCAAATATCTAAAACTTCTTAAATCAAGATGCATTTAATAAAATTACATATTTTTTCTAGTTTTCTGGAGGAAAAAAATCAAAATGAAGTGAGTTTTTGCTTAAAACAAGCAAAATTATCTGCCAATGGGGTGAGAAAAATAATCTTATTTCTGTTTGGGACAGAAACAAGATTTCAATCAGAAACAAGATTATTTCTTCTCACCCCATTGGCAGATAATTTTGCCTGTTTTAAGCAAAAACTCATTTCATTTTGATTTTATTTTCAAGAAAACAAGAAAAAATATCTTATGTTATTTTACTTATCTAAATGCATCTTAATTTAAGAATTTTTTGAAATTTAGACTAGAAACAAAATACTAAGAAAGAAGAGCATTTTTTTGCAGTGTAGCCTATCCATTCTTACAAATACTAAAAGTAGGAGGGAAAGCAGAACACATTTTCTTGTATGTATACACATAATGAAGAGATGTGGAAAGTACAAATACAATTGAGTGTTCCAATCTCTGAATCCAACACTGCAGAATCAGCATCTGAACATGTTGAATATGCACATTTATAGAGGTTTTTAGAGAATGTTTTGTGCTTCAGAATGACAGAGATGATGAATTCACGTGCTCACCAGTCCAATGGTCTGGACTCATTTTTCCCTGCAGTTTATTGAATGTGAAAATGACTATTAGACGGTAATAAAGTTTTATTCCCCATGGTCACGCAGATCAAACCTGATGGAAGAAACCCTTGTCTTATTGGACATTGTGTGTTTATTTAATGGAATTTCACTTTGTCCTGTGATATTTTAAAGTGCCCATATAGAACTCATCATTGCCAATTATACCCCTTTTCCACCAAAGCAGAGCCAGAGCTAGATCGGAGCCAGAGCCTAGTTTCTAATCGGTTCTTTGTGTTTCCACACCCAAAGCCCTAGCTCCGAGCCAGGAAAAGTGGTTCTTAAGTAGCACCAAAACATTGCTGGGCTAGAACAGGGCTAGAAGTAAGAACCGATTACGTCAGGCGCTGGGGGCGGGGTCAACAAGATGAACACAAACTTGAGATCCGCCATTGTGAAATAGCAGCTAATGGAGCTAACAGCTACTGTTCGTTTGTAATCTCCGTCTATACAAATTACGGCGAACTGCATGAATGCGTTGGATTCGCTGTGTTTGCGTTGTGTTTTGATGCCGATGTAGGATCGTAAAGCCATGTGAATCAATAGTAACGCAACGTTTGCATTGTTGATGGAAGGCTTGTTCGCAGCGGTGCTGTGCAGAGACCGATCGCCGTATGATAACGAGTCCAGCGAGAGCACATGACTCCTTATGCTTTTGATTCACTCATGCGTTTTTATATCATATGTGGATCGGTCTGGCAAGCGCTGATGCGTCTCGAACAAGCCTGGTGTGTGTGTGTGTGTGTGTGTGTTTCCCGGCAGGGTTGCTAGGTTTTCACAACAAACCCGCCCAATTGCTACTCAAAACAAGCTCAAAACAAGCCCAATCGCGTTCCAGGGGGGATTCCCCAGTAAAAATCACATTTGGGGGTAAAATATGTGTTTTTTGGCATGGTTGCCTACTAAAATTCGCAATATGGGGCTAAATATCACATAATTGGGGTCGCTTCATCCCGTGGACATGAAAAAACAGCCCGCGGCAAAACCACGGACTTGGCAACATTGCCGCTGCCTCGCTAGCTTTGCTGAGAGAGATGAGACGTATACAGTGACGTAAGACCTGGCTCTGTTGTGGCTCTCAGCCCGTGGAAAAGCAAACGGTTCTTAGAAAGCTCCACAGTCGAACCAACTATGAACTGGGACTAGCTCTGGCTCTGAATTAGCTCTAGCACTGCCTTGGTGGAAAAGGGGTATTATATAATCAGCTTAACTGGTTGCTGCCTGATAAAAGACGACAGTATCACTGGTTTCAATTTATCTTTAAATGCATCTATTTGAACTTACCACCATATCTGAAAAGTTTTTTTGTACAATATACTCCAACTTATTTTCTTCGACATTCTCAATGTCTGACTTTTACTGTCCCTGTTATGTGCAAAGTAGTTGGTCGGAGGTCCTTTTGTTATAATGCTCCTTCAGACTGGAACAATCTGCCTCCATCTGTGAGATCTAATACTACTTTAAGCTCCTTTAGAACTTCTTTGTTAAACTATTTGAAAACTGATTGTAAATGCTTTAAATTGTAATGGTTTCTTGAAATATCTTGTTCTTAAAAACTGAAAGTCAGTTTTTGTAATTGTTATGGTTCCTGAAACAACTGTCTTTGTAAACATTTGTATACTCTGCAGACTCTGAAATGGTCCTGGGAGGGTAGGGGGGATCTTTGAGCAGATTTGTCTTGTAATGTTTTGTTTGTTTTGTATTGTATTGAGTGCACTGTATCTGTTGTATGTTCTTGGTCCCCCTTGAAAACGAGATGCTGCATCTCAAGGGGCTTTCCATGAATAAATTTCATATATATATATTTTTATTATTATTTTTTATTATAATAAATAAATTATGAATTAATTAATTACTTTTTAGAGTAACTTAACTTTTTTAGAGAAACAGTGTGTGTGTGTGTGGGGGGGGGAGAGAGAGAGAGAGAGAGAGAGAGAGAGAGAGAGAGAGAGAGACGAGAGAGAGAGAGAGAGAGAGAGAGAGAGAGAGAGAGAGAGAGAGAGAGAGAGAGAGAGAGAGAGAGAGAGAGAGAGAGAGAGAGAGAGAGAGAGAGAGAGAGAGAGAAGGCCTACGTTAGATCTTATTGAATCATATTCAGCTCATATTATATTTTATTGTCACACTTTAATGGGTATATTAATTTATTTAATGGACACATTAAGCACAAACGTGTAAGGCGTGTATTGTTCACACAGCATTGAAACGATGGAGTATGTTGTGGTTGCTTCATCTGACAGTGAAACTATGATGGAGTGTGTTGTGGTTGCTTCATCTGACGGAGCTTCTTCCCACAGGCTTCTGGCTGCTTTATTTTAAATAAGCTCCAGATGGCGCTGTTCTCTACACTCTCGAAGCTTTGACTCTTTTCCCGGAACAGTCAGGGGAAAGCCTCAGCTGCTTCACGAGGCTTCATTTCCCCATTCCTATCCTATAAATAATATTTGAACATAGAATTAGTACGTCCCAAATCGTAGTATGCTGAAGTATTCCAAAGATACCCGGATGGTCTACTTTTTCACGCTCTAACGGCTGATATTGCCTCGATTAGAACTACAAACGCGGATAAAAAGGTGTCAAAAAACTACAAACATGGCAAAGATGCGCGAGTCCGACTGTTAAGATAAAGGGGTGTAAGTGAATAATTATCAGTATCTAACCTGACGAAATGATATTTATTTAATTAATTAATAATAATAATTAATTACATTTATATAGCGCTTTTCTAGGCACTCACTCAAAGCGCTTTTACATAGAAGGGGGAATCTCCTCAACCACCACTAATGTGCAGCATCCACCTGGATGATGCGACGGCAGCCATATTGCGCCAGTACGCCCACCACACACCAGCTGATTGGTGGAGAGGAGACTGAGGGATGATACCAATCGTATATATATATGGGGGGATGATTAGGAGGCCATGATGGACAGGGGCCAATGGGCACATTTTTTTTGGCCAGGATGCCGGGGTTACACCCCTACTCTTTATCGAAGGACATCCTGGGATTTTTAATGACCACAGAGAGTCAGGACCTCGGTTTAACGTCTCATCCGAAGGACGGTGCTTGTTACAGTATAGTGTCCCCATCACTATACTGGGGCGTTATTTAACGTTATCCACATTTATATTTCATCTGAGAACTTTTGTAATGACATGTTTGACAATTAACTTTTAAATACATCAAATTGTCTCTACAATAAACACCCACTGATGGCAGATCAACGTGAAATTCAAATTGAATGTGGAGGATTTTAACTGTGTGACGATTGACAGCGGTGACAGAGTTAAGGTGTATGTCCCAAAGCTTGCATACTCTCCTGCTACACACTCACAAAAAGACTACACACTTTTAGGTCGTATTATAGGCAGCGCGTGTATATCTTTATGGTTTTCTTGAACCGTTTTTAAATCAAAACAATCACCGCGGCAGCTGCGGAATGCGTTCCATTCGTGACGTCACAGTAGTAGAGGCTTAAAGGCTCTCACTCATTCTTGACTACTTTTATCAGCGACTTTATGCATCTTATTCCTACAGCTCTTGATCAGTTTGCCATTTGAACCAGCTACATCTCAGCATTTTATTGTGAATCTGCATTTTTGTTCAGTTTGCCATTTGAACCAGCTACATCTCAGCATTTTATTGTGAATCTGCATTTTTGTTCAGTTTGCCATTTGAACCAGCTACATCTCAGCATTTTATTGTGAATCTGCATTTTTGTTCAGTTTGCCATTTGAACCAGCTACATCTACGACTTTCCATCAGCATTGTACATCTGCCTTGTTTTTGTTATCGTGTTAATTTCCAGATCTTGTTAATTTCCAGATCTGTGCACGAGGACAGTGGAATTGCACATCCCGGTTTTAGATCTTAATACGATTTTGGATCAGCCGTATTTGTTTAGAGATCAGAATGTATAGCTTTAACACTAAAAATCATCGCATGTTCTGGCCCCCGAGTGACAGTCCGGCTCAGAGCGGACCAATGTTAAGTGACCAGCCTTTACCGCGACCACAACCACCTCCCAAACTCAACCGAGTAGGCAATGTGAAGGTAAGAAGGCTATCATACTACCCTTACTAAATGTTTGAAAAAATCCAGGATTTTTAAGCTTGCCAAGTTCATAAATGATGTCACTGATTTGGGGGATAAAACACACAAAATGACTGTAAGTGATTGTGCACTGGATATCTTTGTCTTGGACCTTTGAAAGATTTATAACAACATTGGCTTTGATGCATTGTTAGTTTTTGTGCAGCATCAGATTTGAACTTTTTCTCCTTCGTTTATATGCTGTATAACTCCATAAGCTTTTTTTAGCACAGGCCTATCTAAAGGGTTAATGGTGCCACCTGGTGATCAACAGTTAATGGACTATTGTATGTGACGGCAGTAGAATATAGTTTACAACACTCATGTGTGTTTACTCATGGACATGATTTGTTTTTTTGACTTTTTTTTGGCACAGGCCTATCTAAAGGGTTTAGTCATTCACTGGTTAAATGTCGGCTTTCGGTGCATTGACGTTTTTAATGCTGAGGTGAAATGCTACAACTCTGCAGAACCATTAGATGATGAGATATCACCCAGACATTGCAACACCCCCACAGCCGAGCACACAACCGCTAAAAATGCATTATGATCATTAAACTTGAGCGGTCACGTACATTAGCCATTATAGACATATTCAAATCAAGTCAATAGACAGCGCAGGACCATTTATTCAAACCTAATGCCTTATATTATAAACAGATTTCCTCAAATAAAAGTTAGTTCACATAAGTCAGCACGTTAAGGTATTGTTGTTCATTACCATGGCAACTAACTTGTGTCCAGGTATGAACGCGCTTCTCGTGTATGAAAAGTAACGAGCGGTGATGGCGCTATGGGGGAATGGGTGCTTTCTTTGCGGGAAATAACCCATTCCTGGTTACGGCCTCAATCCTCGAAAGGCCTCGTCAGGCACTACGATCGACCCAAATTACGTTTCCGAGATATAGCCGGTTAAAGTTTCAACTGGGCTCGTTCGATTCGTCCCCCTGAGCACTATGCCAGCGTGTCACGGTTCTCCGTTCCAGGGGTTTCCAGTCGATCCTGCCCGGTATCGCATATGCTTGTTGCAAAGATAAAATCGAATGGCAATCACATCTAAGGAAGGCACACAAATAACAGAGATAGTGATGAAATATAATGCACCATCCGGGGCACGAATCAAAGCTCAGACACCCCTGGAGGAAAAAGCCTCCATAAAACAGATTGACGGTCTGCAAATTGCAAGAAAAGCTTGTCCTTTACTGAAAATCATCCAATATCCTTTTTATGTTTTAGAATAAATATATCAAAATATCCGTAAAAATCGAAATTGTTTAAAACACTTCTCAGATAATTTTTTTAGAATAAATTGCATCAAAATTGTATTGTATTTAACATAATTATATGCATTTGAAATTTAGAGATGGGTTCTGTTTTAATGTACCCAAGTGTACCTAAAATAGAGAGAGTTTAATATACAATTTGTGGCTCCTAATTTCTTTTTAATTACCCACTTGTAAAGTTGTTCACTGTTCTTTTTTTTATATATAAATATAGTATTTGTATTAAATCCATATTCATTGAGTTGAATCGAGAATCGAAATCGAATCGATTTGAGAGCTTGCGAATCGAAATCGTATCGAATCGGAACATCTGAAATTGAATCGATACCCAGCCCTAACTACACCCATATTCTATGATTTCAGTCTATGGTTCTTTGGGAAGCTTTGGGAAGAGGGTTGTCTTATAAGGGGGATGTTTACACCTTTATTTTTGATAAATATAACTTCTTTCTGCAAAATTAAGAGATTAATATTTAAACTTTTACATATTATAACCTGGAACCTGGATGTGGGAAATAATTACAGTTAGATCCAAAAGATAGTTTTTAGCAACATAGCGCAGATGCTAAAGAACATTGTTAGCTTACTAGCTTACTTGTATAAGATTGTGTGCTACGCTAGTATATTACTTCACAGCAGGGCTCCAGACTAACTTTTTTACTTAGGTGCACCCAAAAATTTCCCCCATCTCGCGTCGCCTTTAAAGCTAAACTGTGTGATATTTTCCCCCATCTAGCGGTTAAAAAGGTATATGACCATCCAGTGAATATTAGTTTCTCTTCCTCTCAATTCCGATTTCGTTTTAACTCCTACGGTGGCCGATTTAGTCCAAGATTAACATGGCTTCCAGTTCGACCTCGTCCACATTGGACACGGTGCCATCGAGTGTTAAAACGCGAAAGGCGAAGCTTGAATTTACGGGTATGTCCCTCTTTGGCTAATGTACTTTCAAGATGGAGGGGCAACATGGCGACCCGCATTCGAACCCCTCACCCGTATGTATTTTCAATGGCATATTATAAACTTACGAGAAAACTTTATTACTTGAAAGAAGTAAATATACATTAATGAGCACATATATTCTTGAAAGAACTAAGTGTTTTTAGCTAAGAATAAACTAAAAAAGTTACACAGTGTAGCTTTAACGCCACAATTTCAAGGTCAGCTTATACATTCAATTACATTATTTAAATGACAACATAATATATGCAGTTACACAGGAATTCAAATCAAGGGAAACAATGCTTTGAACATTAATATTTTAAAACTACAGTTTTAACAAAGTGTTATAAATTAATTTAAAAGATAATGAAATAATAAACAATGAAATACAACTCATAATAAATAAACACCAAAACTGCAGCTGCAACCTGTCCACATACAAAACATGGGCAGCGGTTACAACAAACATAAGACACTTACTTTCCACTTTTCGAATATTTTCTTCATTTTTAATTGAAAATAAACACCTTTCAGATCTGATATGTGATGAGAAAAGGAAATACGGCGAGTTCGGATTTGAACCTCAGGTCGAATTGTGTCAAAACTCAGTTCCACGCATCTTACCCCTACACTATCAACGACTGACAGATACCAATGGCGTGTTCCCGGCTTTACAGAATTAACCTGCGCCTGGAATTTAAAAGTTTTACCGTTAGTTACTTGCGGCCTGATGGATGGGTTCTCTCCCGCGTTAATGCAAGTTTTTAAAAGTCTTTTTTTATAGAATTTTTCATCGCTGCTGTTTATCTATCACACAACTGCAAATTTAGGCTAAGTGAAAAGTGTGTCTTCATGAAAGTGTGTCTCTTCAAAGGAAGATTTCAAACGGCGAACGGCAAATGATTAACTTACACACGATGATTTTGTTTTGGTGGTTTGCTTGACGATGTGAGTACAGGACTCTTTCACTTTAATGGTAACGTTAGACATTGTTGTGCCAAATTATTAGCCCCCTCATTGAAGTCGCCTGATTGCCTAATCCTAACCCCTCCCCTACTCCTAAATTGACCAATACTAGAGGGGTAATAATCTGGCAGGGGGTCGAAATTCTCTGGTGCTGCTCAGGTCGCAATTTCAATCACACACACAGCACGTAGCAGGAATATCTGGACCACAGCCAATCAGAGGCAAAGACCCGCCCCGTCTCTGATTGGTTTAGACCACAACATGATCCAACCATGAGTGTGTGAGTTCAGTCAAAGGAGGTGGAGGGGCAGCTGAGCGGATGCAAGGACGTTAGGTGCACCTGTCACAGGCATTACTGGCTTGTACTTTTAAATCCATTATATTATAAATGTACAGTTTATTGATGTTCTGTGGTTTTACACTGCAGTAATTATTAAATAAATCATATTATTGTGCGGTGAGCTTAAAGGGTCACTACTATGAAAATCACAGCTTCAGTGTGACATCAATAGGAAAAAGTATAATTTCATAGATATTTTCAATAATATCTGTTCATATTAAAATATGTAGGAACTTAATACATTAAGTTGTCCTTTTAAATGTAATTTAATAATTTGTATGTAATTTTATTATTAAATAATAATATTTAATAATATTGCTTTCCTGTAGCTCAAACACTAGAGAGTGGCGCTAGCAACGCCAAGGTCATGGGTTCGATTCCCAGGGAAAGCAAGAACTGACAAAATGTTAAATGTGTACCTTAAATGCAATGTAAGTCGCTTTGGATAAAAGCGTCTGCCAAATGCATAAATGTAAATGTAAATGTAAATTTGTATTAATTAAAAAAGGTTTGCTGTTCCAATAAAGCTCCGTGTGCTCGCTTTAAGCTCATCCACATTGAACGTCTATGTAAATACTTCATAAACAGACTTTAAATATTTACTCATGGTTTTCACTTCAAGTTAAAAAAACACGTTGTGAGCTTAATGGCATAAGGGGTGTAAAGGGTACAAACATGTTTGACTTTTTGCATTTAATGATGTACATCTTAATCGAAATGCTTTTGCCATTTAAAATAACATTAAATATGATTGTGTGAGAGATTAATATTTTATTTTAACATAACTTCTTGTACTCAAACTCTTGCACTAAAATGTCTCAGTGTAGATTTTGGTGAGCCTGATAGGTACGTTTACCCCATAAAAGAAAATACAAAAACCGTTGCAGGATTTACGGAAAAGGGTGTATTGAATGTGTTTTTTCAACCATCATGGGACATTATTAATATTAATCCTGTGTTCATATGTTCAGGGCTTCTGCACTGGAACACCAATTAGGAGCGTGATGGGCCCACCTACACCGTGGAGGGAACAAAGATTAAGAATCCTTCATGAGAGACTTTCGAGGCATAAGGTAAGAAGGCTATCATACTATTGAATGTGTTATTTCAACCATCATGGGTCATAATTAATATTTATCCTGTGTTCATATATTCAGGATTTTATGGCCAGACTAGAAAGGAGAGCCAAATACATAGATGAACTGCGGACACAATCAACGCTTGGAAACGAGAAAGACGAAAAGGCAAAGAAGGTAAGAAGGCTATCATACTATTGAATGTGTTTTTTCAACCATCATGGGATATTATTAATATTAATCCTGTGTTCATGTGTTCAGGTTATAGGTGCCAGACCCCCTATGAGCACCACAGCCACACCTGGACTGCGGACACAACCACCGCATGGAAGCAGGCAAGAAAAAGAGGTTTCGGCGAAGAAGGTAAGAAGGCTATCATACTATTGAATGTGTTTTTCCAACCATCATGGGACATTATCAGTATTAATCCTGTGTTCATGTGTTCAGGTTATAGGTGCCAGACCACCTATGAGCACCACAGCCACACCTGGACTGCGGACACAACCACCGCATAGAAAAACGCAAGAAAAAAAGGTTTCGGCGAAGAAGGTAAAAAGCCTATCATACTATTGAATGTGTTTTTCAACCATCATGGGTCATTATTAACATTAAGCCTGCGTTCATATGTTCAGGGCTTCTCTGAGTCTTAAAAAGACCTTAAAATGATCTTAAATCAGAGCAGAAAGTCTCACATTCATAAAGTCATGGCTGCATACATTGCAAAAAAATATTTTCTTCCTCAGTATTTATGTCCTGTTTTCCAATACAAGATACATTTTAGGGATGCGCGAAATATCAGCCACCATATCGGTATCGGACGATATATGCGTATTTTTAATGATATCGTCATCGGCCCGATAAGAACATTTGTCCGATATATTAAAACCGATAATATGTAAATTGTATTATTATGTAAAATGTAATGATAATATGTATTATTTCCTTCAGCTGAGACACTTCAAATGCCAATTATTCACCATGATGGTTATGAATCACAAAAAAAAAAAAAAAAGGAAAATAAAGTTTGTCATATCGGCTATATAAAATTATAACAAGAACAACTGTGTGTGTGTGGGGCATGACTTTAATGGTGAGACTTTTTTTTAATAATCAGGCTCTCAAAATTATATAAAAATATGGGTTTAGATTTATCGCCCAATATATCGGTTATCAGCTTTCAAATATAAAGAATATATTTGCCAAATATCGGCCAAAATGATCATATCGGTGCATCTCTAATAAATTTACTTGAGACGCAAATGTAAAATGAAATGTAAAATGCACTATCCAAACTTAAATGGCTGTAATTGAAGAATACTTCATATAGACCTAGGTTTGGTAGACACTCGGCAGATTATTCCTGAAGTGAAAGCAATTCATAAGATGGAAGTTTAAAAAAATTACAAATACTGTAATAAATATTTGTTATTTTATATAAAATATTTTGCCTTATTTTACCTCTTTAAAGGTGAACTATGTAGGATTTTTGCAGTAAAATATCCAGAAACCACTAGGCCAGTGTTATATATTTTGTTCAGTTGAGTACTTAAAATATCCCAAATGTTTTCAACTATTTGTAAATCGTGAGAAAATTGCTATTTTAACCAAGGAACCGGGACGTGTGAGCTATGCGTGTGAGGGAGTCGCCTGTCGATTGCGTCATATCTGCGTCACCCTCGGTCTCCGGTTTTATTCAGTGAAACACTTTACTCTCACTGCAGTGTGAACAAGTGTCATAGCAGCCGCCGAGCGAACGTCATAACTTCCTTTTCAACACACTCAGATATATCTTATACGATAAACAGAGTTGCGTTACCTCAAACTCATGACTGGAAAAGAGGAAGTTGCGCCGGCAACCGTGTCATAATTAAAGTCCTGCCAGCGACTATGCCATAATAACAGTCCCGCTCTTCAATCGCTCCTGCGGCCTTGCTCAGCTCCACAACACTCGCTCCTGCTCTGCTTCACTACAGTAATGTTAATAATCGCATCCATGAACATGATTTCTGCCCGAGTCCTATCCTGACTGTTTCCCACCGGCTGTGAGGTGAAGACCACATGTCCCGAGATTCTGCGCTCAAACGTGCCGTCATCAAACTACGCCTTTGTTTTGAACAGGCGACCTCTAGTGGACGGAAAAGTTACATAGTGTAGTTTTAATTACTATAAAATCAAAGCCTTATGTCTAAACAAGTTGTGTTCCAAATTTGAAGTTGATATCACAAAAATTCAAAAAGTCCCCATGAGATTTTGTTTAGGCGCTGTACCAAAAACAGCCACCGGGTGTCAAACACATTCCATTGATTGTTTTTATGATGTATTTTCCTGTAAATTTCTGTCCAAATGTCACTCCAGCACAAAACAGTAACCAAATATGGAACCTTGAGACTCAGACCTTTCCGACGAAATGTGTTTTGTCAAGATTAGAAAATATTTTTATTATAAAGTGGTTCAAATTAATTTTGTAATATGAAACCTGACACCGCCCACTGGGGGAGGAGCCCGTTAGAAGAATTTAGAATACTGTTTCCATGGTAATGCAACGTCCGATTTTAAAACGGTTTTCACAAGATGAATTTTGAGTTCGTAAGCTTTCGAATGATACCTAATTTATGATAATTAGACTACTAAAATATGATATGAAAAAAAGACGCTAAAAAAGGCGCTAAAAATAAAAAGAGCGCCAGGCGTCCCGTCAGTGACAGTTAAGGGGTTAAAACAACATCAAATATCTGTCAAAATCTCTAAATGAAGCTGATTTTTCTGAGTTCTTGTTTTAGTCACAAACTTCACAGAAAACTTCACATTTCTGCAGTAAATGTGTCTTGATTTAGGAATCTTTAGATACAGTATTTTTGCTGGAAAAAGAGAAATCACTTTCTGCAGTGTGATCAGAAGGGGCAGTAAAAGTTATTTCCATATTGTAGTGGTTCTGAGCAAAACCATTCATGCTTTTTTTAGTCAAATGAATGAAAAAGTGACAGATATCTGTTGGAAGTGTTTCTCCTTAAACATCTACATTTAGAGAACACATTGATGTTGTGTTCCCTTCGTTTTATTCTTTACATTTGTTAATAGGTCTTAAAAAGGTCTTAAATTTACCTTCATGAAATCCTAACCCTGTATGTTGAGCATAGTATTATGGTGTTTATCCTCATTTATCATCAACAGGAGCTCACTCCGCAGCGGAACAAAGTTCTCATGAGTGAAAAGTCTTTCACACGTCCTCCCAGCTTTGGCCCTCGCCAAACCGGTATGTAAAATTTGAATTTAAAACATATCACTTGAGTATGAAGTAAGCATAAGTTCCTTTATGAGTACCATATTAACATGAAATAAATCTGATGTTTTATGCAGAACGGGATCCAACAAAATCAATTCTCGGCATCAATGTTGAGGATGAAGTAAGTGAATTTTTTATATTCTGATTGTTCCCGTTCAAATGAATATGACATTTTGTAATATGTCACCTAGGGCTGTAGCTATCGATTATTTTAGTAATCGAGTATTCTACCAATTATTCCATCGCGTAATCGGATAAGAAGTACTTTTTCATTATTAAAGAGCAATACTAAATATACAAGAGAAAATTAGACGTGCATCTTAAAATGAACAACTAATTTGTTTCCTTGGAAATAGAAAAAGTTTAAGTATTATTGCTGAAATTGCATACATTAATATCTGTGAAAACTAAACCAATTTAGTGCATTCAATTGCCATATTATATTCAAAATGCAAATACAAATATATGAATAAAAAATATATAAAAATCAATTTCAAATTACTTTAAAAAGGAATACATAGTAGAACCTAAAACAAAACCTTCAACCTATAAATCAATATAATAGTAATATAGATGATAATAATGGCTAAACATGCATTTATGTTGTGAACTTAACTTTCAAGTCTCAGCTTCAGCTCAGGTATGACACAAGCCTTTACTGTCTTCTGAAGGCTTTGTGGCTTTTGTAAGAAACAAAAATGATTGGACAGGAAGGAAACTTGGAACAAGAACAAGAGTAGAGATGCGCGGATCAGCTCTAACGTCACCGAATCTGCTGTTAAAAACAAACCATCCACCCGCATATGATTTTCTCTAGATCCGCACCCGATTGTCACATTACAATTATTCAAATTGTCCGTGGTAAGCGTGATGCTATCGCTAAACGGGTCGCGCTACTGAGCAATAATCATGCAGTCTCGGATCTTGAGATGAGCTGAATCCGAAAGTTTGAGGAATTGTTTCAGCCCTAATGTCACCCCTGGACCATAAAACCAGTCATAATGAAATTTTAAAAAATAATAATCTTTCAACTGATGTATGGTTTGTTAGGATAGGAAAATATTTGGCCGAGATACAACCACTTGAAAATCTGAGGGTGTAAAAAAATCTAAAAATTGAGAAAATCTCCTTTAAAGTTGTTCAAATGAAGTCCTTAGCAATGCATATTACTACTAATAATACATTTGTGATATATTTACGGTAGGAAATGTACAAAATATCTTCATGGAGCATGATCTTAATATCTTAATGATTTTTTGGCGTAAAATAATTTTTTTTTTTGACCCATTCAATGAAGTGTTGGCTATTGCCACAAATATCCCCGTGAGACGCAGGACTGGTGTTATGCTCCGGGGTCACATATGAAATATATCTACTGCTTGTAAATTGTGTGCATTAGGTTTTTCATTTGTGTGTAGCATATGTTCTCTTCTAACCTTTCTCACTTGTTGTTTCTCAGATGTATTTACCGGGTATGAAAGTGAAAGAAGAGGAAGAGGGCAGAGAAGAAGAGGACAGAAAAAAAAAAGGACAGAGAAGAAAAGGACAGAGAAGAAGAGGGCCGAAAAGAAAAGGGCCGAAAAGAAAAGGACAGAAAAAAAAGGGCAGAGAAGAAGAGAGCATCAATGTGCCTAAAAGAAAGGTTCCAAGGAGTGCAGTTTTTAGTAACATAGAGAAGAGTATTTTAAATCGGCAGAATGAAATGCAGAAGGAGTTAGAGGAAATGAGGTCTGTCCTCAATGAAATTACTTCCAAGAACACACATTCCCAGTGGAGGGTAGCAGCACAAGAGGATAAGATGTTCAGATTATCGTGTAATTTAAGAGATTTGGTAAATACACACATACATTTACATAGACAAAAAGACACACTGATGTCTTCTGTACAGTTCTGTCTCTTAAGATCACTTACTATTCATGTGTTCTACAGCAAAGGGAAGTTAGTGAACTTCAGTTCCAGAACCGCCATGATTATATTATCAAGTCCTGGGTTCAGGATACGTTTGATAAGATCATGGACTGTAGCCACCCGGAAATTGATGACCCCCTGAAACAGCTGGAAGTGGTGAATAATGCACAAATAATTCTGCCAATCTTGAAAGAAACTGTATTTGTTTTTGATATGATGTTTTTTTCAGTAAAGTCAGCACACAGCAATGTGTGATAAAATGCAACACGCGAGCTGATGTTTTTGTAATTCTCTCTCCAGATTCGGGACTTTTTTCATATTGAAAGATTAGAGATAAAAACAGGAAAACGGTACGCACTTCCCAAGCTATTTCATTATATTAGCTCGGAAAAGTGTGAGGACTCCGGAGTGGCCGATCAGATGTCTCAGAAAACACCAGGAAGCAAGACGATTGACCTGGAGGCCGAACTAATGTAAGTACTTTTACATGTTAATTTGTTTCAGTTTTGGTTGCCAGACACTGATTTATTGTTTTTTTTATTTCGTCATGTTTCAGAGCTGAGTTTTTTACCATAGCACAAAAAGAAACGGTAGAAGACATGGAAGAGCTTAAAGCCTGGGAAAGGTCATCTCAAGCGTGGGAAAGGTCAGCACAAGCGTGGGAAAAGTCACCACAAGCGTTGGAAAGGTAAGCACTGTCATGCCAATGTGCACAATGGATGTTTTGCATATGTATAACTCTGTAACGATGCACTCGTGTCACGATTCCATGCAAACGCCTGAGACTAAACTCGCAATGCAATATTTATCGCGGTATAAATAAAGAAGAGATGTTTTTTTAAATTATTATTTAAATGATATTATTGTTATTATATTATTATCAGGACAAACAAATATTCCCCCATTGCATTACTATGTATTATATTCAACACTACATATAGTGGTTAATGTAGTAATGTCTAGGGCTGTAATCAACCAAAGAAAATCTTGGTCGACTGAAGTCCTGAAATTTTCGACTAAAAATTACGTTAGGAAAAAAAAGTTAAATTAATTAGCTGCGCACTGTGCGCAGTACTTGGTAGCCTTGTTGTCTGCCTAAATGAATTATAAATAAACATAAAAAACTAGTAGGCTATTTGCAGTATATTAAATAGTTTTTGACCAGATTACTTTGCACTGAAATGAGGCTCTGACAGCGTTGCATCACGTGCACCTGCGCAATATCATAGTACAATATTTTCGTAAATCATAGGCTATGTTGTCAACTAGATATCATCACAAGAACTTTTGAGGAATATGCAACATCATTTAGACAATTGTTTTTGTCATATGTATTATAATAACTGACAGACAGTATCATTTCAGCCGCTCTGTGAACATGAGTTCAGCTTTGCGGCTGAGACACGAATAGACTATTAACATAAAGCTTTTACTCTTAAACACAAAAGGCACGTCCACTTTAATAAAAAATGAATATTTATTAAACAAGAGCAGAAAAAACGCTCTCACCATTAAATAAATAACGTTAATATACAGAAAACTAGCCTTCTTCAATATGTCTCTTCTCCAGTGGGTTGGGCTAATCCAAAAGAAGTGAAAACAATGGGGGTGTTCTGAAGACAGTCTATTACCTGTGAAACAGGGGTGCTCTGAAAACACCCCCATTAGTGCTTTCCACCTGATGAAATGAACGCGGCAAAACTGACAGTACAGATCCACTTAGCGCGGTGTTGTGACGCTTCCCCTCATGTGTATGTTGATGGGCGTTCCTCAAGTTTACCGCTATGGGTGTGCGTTTGAGCCAGCGAGGAATGAAAAACAAAGGACCAGCGAGAGACTTCTCTTCGCCAGTTGGTTGGGCTAATCCAAAAGAAGTGAAAACAATGGGGGTGTTCTGAAGGCAGACTGTTACCTTTGAAACAGGGGTGCTCTGAAAACACCCCCATTAGCAATTAGAGCTTTCCACCTGATGAAATGAACACGGCGTGGCAAAACTGATTAAATGAACGCGGCAAAAAATCGACCAATCAGAATTTTGGTCGAGCCAGAACGTATCGACTAAAAATCGACTAATCGACTGGGAGATTACAGCCCTAGTAATGTCACTGAAACGTTCATCCGTGCGCACTCCTGTTTTTATAAGAATAAACCATCTCAAATTCTTCGAATAATTATATTACTAAAACTAGATGTGATCTGGTGATTTAAATGATGTTTGCGCTTTCACTTTGAGGAGTGTGTGTGCGCTTCAGATGATCAATGCAGTCAGTCACAGATCTAATCATAAGAAAGTAGAGTTTAGGTTCTCTGCCTTGATCAAGCATTTGTTTTTTTTATCATTACTTTATTAGCCTAATTGAATGGGCAGAAAGCTATGCCTGAATCAGAAATAATATATTTTTTTTAGCAAAGTAAGAACTAATACTACAACAAATGTGTACAAAGTTGCTCAAGTCTGGATTAGAGATGTGTGCTAAACTGATGAAGCGCAGCATCTGAACAGAACCGCTCTGAGACGCCAGTCATGAGCTGCTCGTGGGAACACTGCGCTATGATTAAATATTTATTTTCGTTTCAAATTGTTTCGTTTAAAAGTGGACACTTCAAGCGTTCTATACACACATTTCTCATGTCTGTGAGGCTGAGTTTGGGTTTATTTATGAGATGTTCAAGAGCAATCAAGATCGCTCCCGCGCCTCCATGTCACGATTGCTGTCTGCTATAGCCGATTTGCTTCTTATTTATTAAATCCAGGCAATTGGCTGAGGAAACATTGATTAAAATTAAGACACAATTTATACTAAACTAAAGTCACTTTAAAGAAAGGCTTTCTACAAAACAAAACTTAAGTGCATCTTTGCACTTTTCATAATCAGATGAAATAAAAAAAAACTAGAGTTGTTCTGATTCCGATACTAGTATCGGAAATATCCCCAATACCACAACAAATTCTGGCATCAGTATCGGCGAGTACTTCAACCCATGTACCGATCCGATACCATTTTCTTAAACAAGACCTGGTTATTATGACCGCGAGCTTTGCCTAACCACTGCGCGGTTCTTCTTCGCTGCTCAGAATGCATTGCAAACACAGGAAGTTGTGCTGTGTTGCCACAAGCAACCCGTTTAGAGCAGCGAAGAAGAAATGAAAAAGCATTAGCAGTATGTCCGCTGTTTAGCAGTATTTCGTCTCTGTGAGGATGGCGGGCGCCCGCACGCACGCACGCACGCACGCGTGACATTCGCTTGCTGTCTTTGTCCTCCCCCAGTTTCTCTACCTCTACGTGCGTTTTTACAGTCTATGGGCACTATATGAGGACACAAACCCATAAACCGTCACTTCATGAGAATTTACTGTGTCATATCATGAACACAGACACTCAAAGGTGTTCACGGCAACCCGTCAAAATAAAAGTTTCGGTTTAACGTGAAGAAATTTTCAGAATATGTTAGGCTACTGTTGTAGCCTACTGTAGATTTAGCTGCGTCTTTATGTAATAATAATAGTTATGCCTAGAAGGTTGTAAAGAGATTATTTTCTGATTAATATATAATTTTTTTATATTCCTACATTTATTATACTGTTTTTTATACAGTTATATTGTAAAACTAAAATACCTTTTTCAGTTTGCAGTGTTAGATTTGTGACTGCATTTGAAGTTCTTCTTCACTTAAGAAAAATAAATAATATTACTGTCAAATGCATGTCAGATAATACAAATACTGTAATAAATACAGTAGTTCACTTTTTAAACGTTTTTTTTTACCATGTTTTATTAAGGGATAAGTCTGAAGCACACCATAAAATAATTCTAGCAGTTCATACAGGGCTAGTAGTGAATACAGCTGTGTATATACAGATACACACCCAGGTATCGGATCAGTACTCGCTATCGGCCGATACCCTGAGCCCAGGTATCGGAATCGGTATCGGGAAGGGGAAAAGGGTATCGGAACATCTCAAAAAATAACATTATAATATTTAAACATAAATATAAAGCAAAATACATTGTGTAATGGCTACAGCAAGTATAGTCGGCTACAGTACTGATAAATGTCATGTCTGAGGGATTTGAGTGAGCGTTGTTTGACCGGTGAGGGTTCATGAGACATTCATGACATTTTTTGGATCTTTTTGAGAGGAATGGACTTTAAATGGAGGGACAGAAATCTTTCTCTGGTTTCTTGAAAATGATCTTCATTTGTGTTTTGAAGTTTGAAGAAATGAAAATCGTACAGGTTTGAAACGACATGAGGGTGAGTAGATGATGACAGGATTTACATTTCTGGCTGAATTATACCTTGTAAACACAGCTGAGCCTTGGATAAAAACAACTCTATAACGCAAATCATATAATTTACATCGTATATCAAGATATAAAAAAGCTATGTATTGTTACACCCCTAATGTATGATGTTGCATATGCACAGTGCAACAGGACTTTGAACGGCACTTAGGGTGGATGTATATGCACTTAATGAAAGACCATGAATACGAACTGGACCGCTATCAGGACGAAAAGGAAAAGATGTATGTTTCTTGTGCACAACCATGTGTTCTACACACTCTCAATCGGTGGGAAATCTGGGAACTGAAGACAGTAACAGTGTTTGACCATCTTTTTGTCTTGTGTGTTTTTGTGCAGCAAGAAGAAGATAGACAACTTTATAAAGCAGTTATACTCGAGGAACAAAAAGGAGGCAGAGAACAGTAAAGCCATAAGACTGATGGAAATTAAAATTGAAAACACGGAGTCGTACAAATCTGACCAAATCGATTTAAGAAATACGGTAAGCACATCGTGTCCCATCTAAAGCCATCACACCACCACGCCGCATCCAAATGTTTTACAGTTTTTCTCCATTGGTTTGGCTCATTTCTTGAAACAGAAATTACACTCTCAAAATTGTAAGATCCTTTGGCAAAACGGTCTTACAGTTCAGCACAACACTATAGCTCACTTGCAAAAGCTAATATCTCTCCCAAAACTGTTCACGCATGCTTCAAAACTAAATTCCTTTCCCATATAAATAGTCAGTGCCACCAAAGTGGCAAAGATCCTTCTCAATTGCTTTGGCTCATTTCTTAAAACAGACCGGACGTTCTCAACACTCTTGGTGATTTTGCAAATAACCAATTACAAGAAAAATAACATCAATGAAAAAACAACAACAATATAAGAGCTCACAGATCCCTATAGGTGCACCTTTCTAAATGAACACACACTTAAAAGTATGGCAAATCAATTTTGTTCACATTCATTCAATATCAGTCTGAATACCAAATTCAAATCGATCAATCAAAAATGAATGTGTACCAGAAATATTTCTCAGTCAGTAAAATTCAACCTGAACAGTTCTGATTATTTTTTTCAGACAAATTTAGCTTTGCTTTCCCTAAAAAAATAAAGGAAAAAAACTGTTTCAGGAAAAACCACAAGTCCAGTCCTATTGCGTGAAAGCGCAAAAAAATGAGAGGAAAAAAAAAAGTGATAGGAAAAAGTTGAGGAAAGATTGTGAGTGAAGATCCCAACTCAAATTTGAATAAATAAAAGTTTGCAGTATGGGTTTAGGCCTGCTCAATCCGACAGTCTAGTGTCCAGTAGGGATGGAACGATTACCGGTTTCACGATAAAATGTACCGACGGTTAGAAATATAGTTTAAAAATTAATTAACATTAAAACCGCGCGTGATTATCACGATTTTGAAAACTTGCGGTAAATCCTGTCCAGTCAGCATCAGTCTGGTGCAGCGCACCGCTGTCTTTTGAATGAGAAGAAATGGCAGAAGGCAGTGACAGCACTCAGGGGATTGTTCAGCCTCTAAAAGGACCAAATCTGAGGTGTGGTCATATTTTGGCTTTTACAAAAGTCCTGAGGGAAACTTAATCAAAGATTTGTGCGTGCATGCGTGTATGAGACAGAAAGTTCGTTCTACTTTGTGTTTATGCTCTAGGACCAGACCTTGATATAAATGTGGAAATTTTCAGATTTATACTGGATTTAGTAAAAAAAAATTGACAAAAAAGGTGAAAAAAATGTATTTTTTACACTTTCCCATTCATTTTCAATGTGGGGTCAATCTGACCTCGAGGGACTTAAACGGTAAAAAAAAATGTACACACCTTTAGAACAACCAAATCAAGCCCAGATTTTTTGTGCATGTTTAGATAGATTATTTAGGAAAAGTCACCGAGTCTCATGGCCCTGAGATGAAGGGAACACTTTTAAAAAATGGAGGAAAAGTCCAGTGGGGTCAGCTGGAGCCCAAGGGACGATTAAGGGTTAATCTCAATACCAAAACTACGTCTGATATTACTACCACTCACACTAGCCTCTTTGGCGGTTGAACTTATTATAGTCTTCTCAAAAGCCATCTGTTATAATCGCGTTGCGCATTATAACTAACCACACGTGTTTCTAATAATCAGAGGCGTTCAGATTAACCGGAGCGCACTGTCAATCACTGAAACCTGCACTCAAAACGTGCGCTGTACGCAGGAGATTCATTCCTCATACAGTGGTTGACTGTTTTTGTTCCATTTCAGCAGCGAAAATAGTTTCAAACAAACACAGCAGAACCACAGCGCATCTGATATGACTGACATAAAGTTGGCTTGACTCTAAAGCTACATACAACATTGATATACACATTTCTAACTTCAATAGCATTTGGAGAATGACTTGCAGTCATAAAACCAGCTGTTAAGTGTTCATCTAGGTGTCAGGTATGATGCACACATTTTGAATTTTGATATATAATCAAATAAGCTTTCAAATCATATGAAAATATGGATATGCATTGTTTCACTAGGATACTGTTTGGGCTCGTACACAAAATATGCTGATTTAAATGTGTCATAGCTGATAGAACACTGATGAGAATATTGCTTGAGAATACATTTACAGAGATAATATTAGATATTATATTTACACCAATTATTATGCATGCGTTGCTATTAACGACCATTATAAGGAAGGAAATCCAAAAGAATAGATTCTATCTTAAAAAAGTGCATAGAGCTGCTTGATTTATTTGTTGTTTGTTGATTTTCAAATATAAAACTTGTTGAAATGTTTTAAGTGTGTGCATCTGTTCTTTTTGAACACTTTCATCTCATTTGAACAAAACCGTGATAATATTGATAACCGTGATAATTTGGGTCACTATAATCGTGATGTGAAATTTCCATACCGTTTCATCCCTAGTGTTCAGATCCATGGGGGCTCGCCATCAAAGTGAATATCCAGATATTTGTCCACAGGAACAAAAACCTGACCTGTATTTTAGGTCAAAATTATATCAAAATAATTTCAGAGGGAAATAACAATCTTAAATCAGCGGTAAGCTGCATTATTATCTCATTACGGCAATAACCAGGGACATCGTTAGGCCTATTTTAGGGGGGCTGAAGCTACCCCAAAATGTTCCTAAACCCCCCTAAATAATAATAAGAACAACAATAACAATTTGATTTATCAAAAACCGTATCCTCATTCATATTTAGACGCAACAAATTATATATATCCAGCTACAAAAAAATATCCGAAAACTCGGAAGTTGGACAGAAGTACAAAGAGTCGTTGTGCTATCAAGATGATGCACCGCGTCTCGTTGCATTGGTGTGAACTGTGGCAGCTTTCAGAGCGTTGCAGACCGGAGCGCTACTGCAAGTAATGGAGGATTCATCTCGTCTCGTCGTTACCAAGGTTATAGGCCTAATCGTTAACGAAAATGAAGGAAAAAAACAAAAACTAGGTGGGTTGTCGTTAACTGAAATAAAAATAAAAACGAGGCATTACAAAAAAAACAATAACTAACCAAATCTGTAATATGTGTTCGGCAAAACTAACTAAAATAAAATTATAGATTAAATGTCCTTAGTTTTCGTCTTTATCAATGTCTTACATAGAGCAAATAACGTTCAGCTGCATTTCCTTTCCCTGCGTCTCTCACATACACGCACGCGCCACACACACACACACACACACACACACACACACACACACACACACACACACACACACACACACCCTCCCATGAGTGTTCGACATTGAAAGGAAGTTTGCGAAAGGTTGGCATCTTGTGAACACCTTTACACAATCACACATTAAAAAGTGGTATAAAAATATTTTTAATTCAGAATATACTTTTGTCAGTGTGTCAATGTCGACCCGAGAAGCGATTGCTACTTTAGAAAGTTAACTAGTCGCAAGTTTGAGGTAAAATGCAGTTGGGTTGTCGATGTCAAAACACTATATGTGTCAGATGAGTAGGCTATTGTATAGGGTACATTTAGTATAGGGTGTGAAAATTGCTGTGGTATTTGTAGCCTATAGGTTTAGCTCAATTTAGGTTTAGCTGTATATTTGTATTTTAGCTCAAAAATAGGTTGAATACATGCGGTTCTGTGTAATTAAATAGCCTTCTGTGGACAATTTATAGAGAGGAATTAGATATAGTATGCTATTACTTTATCATACATTTACATGAGCGGACAGATTTTTAAGTCATTTAAGTCATTGCTTATAGTAACTCATCAGGAGCAAAGTCTGGCCTAAGTAAATTCCCCCATGCAGCTTTGATGTGTCTAAAAGCTAACATTATAGTAACTTTTCTTTAACAGAGTAGAAATGGAAGAAGAGGATATGTCTGTCACGTTTTACTTGTTAACATCTTGGTTTCTTGACTGGTTGTTGACATTAGTGTAGCTCTAGATGTGAGAGTGCAAAGATTTTGCAAACGCAAATTACAAATACCCTGCCCTGTCTTCCAATCCTAGTGACGTCCCTGGCAATAACTCAAATCAAATTACATACGTTACATATTCACATAAAGTAAGTTTAGATAAAACTCACATTAAATCATACAAACACATTAATAATAAACTCAAAACTTCACATAAAGTGAATAGGCTAACGTACTTCATAGAACTTCGTCACACAATTCCCTGCAACTCATTTACCAATTGATATTAAACCATCGTTTCTCTCACTTCAAACATAAACATACAAAAAAACATTAACACTAGACAAATCCGTGTCTATGGTTGTCTTATATCAGATATTTGGTCTCAAAACAACGATGATCAGACACATTTACCCACAGGAGCTCTGCTGTAACGATCTGCTCAAAATGGAGGATTCAGCTCTCGCGCTGCACGCGAGGCGCGAGCACGTTCTAGAAGAGCAGGCTTAAAGGGGCAGTACTCTATTTTCACATAACCTGACGAAACCAAATGAAAAACCTCAAAAATAAATTAAACACATACAAAAACAATTTCTTTTTGTTTCTTTCTTTTCAGAAATACTTTTCTTCTTGTTTAGCAACCAAATAAATTATACATTTAAATAAAATCAAAATAAATGAATTAAAGAACTACTGTGTGTATATTGAATCTCTTGTAACTATGTAGCTAAAATCACCTGTGCTACACTTACATTTTTTTAAACCTAGCAATTTCTGTAAACTCAAGTAACTTGGCAATAGAGCATGAGGGAAAAAAAACAAGTTGCCCTAACTTGATAAAATATGTTGAACCAGCATCTTTTTTAGTTCTCTTAAGTAATGTTTTCCAGTCCACATTACTTGCTACAGAAAGTTGAGTCAACAAATCGCAAGTTGTATCAATTATGTATTCCATGTTGAGCCAACTTGATTCACAGTTGTAGGAACTTGATCAAATAAATTCAACCAACATCTCAAAGTTGTCTCAAAAACTGTTTTCAGTTCCAACTAACTTGATACAGGTAGTGTTGTTTTTGGCGGCCTGTTTTAATTTTAGTTTTAGTCTAGTCTTTGTGTCAAGCTGTCATTTTAGTTTTTATTAGTTTTAGTCATAGTCATACTCTTTTTAGTCTAGTCAAGTTTTAGTCGACTAAATGTCTGAGCATTTTAGTCTTATTTTAGTCAGAATTATCTATGACTATTTTCGTCTAGTTTTAGTCGACGATAACTGATGACATTTTAGTCAAGTTTTAGTCATTGAAAATTGTATTTTAGTCTCTTTTTAGTAATGCAATTCTATTTAACCCAGTCAATATAGTATAAGTACATATTATAGACAAAACCAAAATCTTCTTTTAGCCAAACCCATTTCAAACAATGTTATCTTATTATATTATTGTCACCTTATAGACTCAAGAATGCATCCATTCCAGACACGGAAGACGCTCTGATTTGAAGTTACAACATATTTATTTTACCAACTAAACATGTTAGAAGTACACACACACATACATTTAAATAAAATAAATAAAAACATTGAGATGTCTCTTAAGGTTCGTGGTGTTTTTTCCTGTGAATTTTTTTTTGGCCATATTTCTCCCCATCTTTTTCCACAACACCCATTTTATTTTCCACTTCAATGTAATAAAAGTTTTTCCAAATGTCTTAAGAATAAATGCATATTTTATTTAATTTAATAATAGGAAAATAGTATCCAAATTATTATTTAATTCTTTAAATCTGTTTAAAATTAGGCCCACATTATAGTTAAAATGTTTTTCTGTCTTGTATTTTATCTCAAAATAAAGGATGTAATTTTATTCCACATGGAAATGAGCGGAAATAAGTGAATACAGCCTCTTATTCGCTTATGAGGTAATCAGGGGCGTAGGAACGACTTTGACTTTGGGGGGGACATTTTGGCCACTATGAATCAACGTCCATCCCACCATAATAGTAACATACAGTATGGTGACATGGTACAACATGTATGTTTTGCTCATGTGATAATGTAACGGGAAAACAACATTCTGCATATTGAAATGTGCAGTAAGTGCTCATTTATTTCAGCCCCATTTCCTTTAAAAAATCAATGTTGCACTAGGTACACAAAATACTTCCCCTCAGCGTCTTTTTGACAAAAGTGTCCTCATTGGAACCCATTAAAACTGCAATTTTTAATCCCATTGCCATTTAACTATAAAATTATGCAATCTTTGTTAATAGGCTTTTATTCTGTTGGCAGAAAATAGGCTAAAACAAACTTGCCCTCCAATAGAATAGATATAGACAAAACAGCATATTAATAGCCTAATAGAGATTGAACAGACTACTCCAAACTGCGATTATTCTGGTTAAAAAAAATTGTTGTTGTTTTTTTACAAATAAAAAATGTATGCATATAACATTTTATATATTAATGTTTATATATTAATGAGACTAATAATAATTATTATATTTGATAAATACAAATATTTAACAAAATTTGAAATATTACTATTACAATAACATTTTCATTATTTAAAAAAAATTAAATAGAGCATTTAAGAATACATAAACAATATAATAATATTAATAATAATAACATTTATATTTTACAGAAAACTGCTGGGTTACCTGTTAATATGCAGACAGCATATGACTAAAAATCATTAGAAAGGTCTAAGGATTTAATGTAAAAAATAAATGAAATTCTGTGCTTTTTATCTGTGATATCAATTTCTTAAAGTCTATGTATTTAATATGCAATATGAGCCTCTTATGCATCCACTGTGGGGGAAAAAAACTGTACATTGGAGAAAAACATGGATTGTCATATAGATTTATTTAGAGATGAGTATTATTTTTCTTATTTGTTACCCAAACTTTTAATTCATACTGGAAGCCAGAGGGCGCCCTTGAGCAGAAACTCCACATTAACCTCAGAGAAGTAATCGTTAGCCCCAATGTGAAGCTAGCGATGTAGGATAAACAGAAGATAGAAACGCTTTGACTGATGAAATAAACAAGACAATCAACACGACTGCATCAAGATCTGGTGTATTTGAGTTCTTCAAGCCTTCACTATTTTCATAATAATAAGGTATGCAGTGCTGATTGAGTGCAGACTTTATCACTGTATAGAATAATATAAAACAATGCATGTCTGCCTCATTCTGTCCAAAAAAATACAACGTTCTTAAACGTAGACGTATTTTGCGGGCAGGTAATTGCCTATATCACGGGATTTGTAGTTTTATCACCGCATATGTGTACCAACACCAATATCCCCCAGAATTTCTACAACACCCCGAACGAACGCTCTGAGGGCAGTGTAGCAAACACTCTAGAGCTCCGCTTTGTAGTCTATGATTCGACTCCATTTTGCTACTGTGTAACGTTAAAGGGGTGGTAAAACACATTCTTTTGAAGGCTTGACTGTGTTTGTGGGGTGCACTGTAACATGTGTTCATGCTTCGTTTTAAAAAAAATTGCCTTATTTTTCATATATTTGACCTTTATTCTACACTGCTCTGTCCCTCCTTGTAAAACGGTCTGATGCTTTCCGGGTTGTATGAAGCCAGTCCCTCAAAAATACGCAGTGGGCTCTGATTGGTTAGCTGGCCTAGTGTGTTCTGATTCGCTAACCGCAGTGCACCGTTGTCGGAAACGTCACGCCCCATACCTGGAGACTGTGCTTTGGTCGGCGTCAATAAAACCATATGAGAACATTTGAGTGAAGATGATCGAGCAGAACCTGTTCAGTCCTCAAGTGTAAAGACTGCGGATCTATAATGATCGCTACTGAATGGCACTTTAACTTTTGTATTTTTTAGAACGATTATAGCCAAATATCTGTCACAAGAACTATTAACCCAAAACGAACACAAAGCACTGGCTTTACTATAGTAGCCAAATCACACACAGAACCATGTTTAGCATGCCTGAAGATAAACAATACATAAAAGCTCTAATCAAAGAATCATTTACACTAATGTCAGGTTCGCTGTTGAGATTTTAACGTTAGTGTTTGTAATGTTAGGTGTTCGTCGGATAACGTTAAGTATGAATAAGCATTTAACAGACTGGTTTGCAGAACAGCGTTGTCATCTGTTTACTTCCTTGCTACAACCTATTACAGGAAAACACATCGATGAAATATAAATCAGACTTACAGGTTGTGGCCCGTGAACAGCTTCTGTTTGTAAATCCAGCTTTCAGGACAGACGTTGTGCATATCCTGTATTGAACTCGCGAAGTTTGTGGAAGTTTGTGTTGTCCTCCGTGAAATGTGCAGCGCGCGCGTCGTGCATCCGCGCACCGGCAGTGTTTTTTTCACGCAGCTGACGTTGTGCAAATCTGGCATTGAACTCGCGAAGTTTGTGTTGTCCTCCGTGAAATGTGCAGCGCGCGCGTCGTGCATCCACGCACCGGCAGTGTTTTTTTCACGCAGCTGACGTTGTGCAAATCCGGCATTGAAATCGCGAAGATGTGCTGCAGGAGCCCTGCGCGCCTGTTCCCCGCTGACTCAAACACACGTGCATATAACATGCTGTGTGTTAAACGCTCTGCAACGCACCCCCGTCCCAAGGAAGGCTGAACAGAGCAAGTACCCCAGACCTGCAATCCGGATGGAAATAACAGCGTTTCCTCGTTATCGCGGCAACAACACTCCAGCCTAACTAACTTATACCACAACAGCGCCGCGATACAAAATGGCCTCACCCTCCCTTATTTAATATTCTCGGAGGAGGGGTTTATGTAAATATTGAGCCTGGTGATGTCAGCAAGCCCTGGAGGAATGTGTGTAGTCGCCTACTGGCCGTTTGCTGTAGTCCTTAGAAACTGATTTCTTTAAAAGCAAATATCTCCCTTTGCTTTAAACTTTGAACGTTGTAACTTTGCAGATGTTGTTTATGCTCAAGCAGCAACATTACACGCTAGCTAAAGTTAGAATAGTGAAATCGTGGTTTACCACCCCTTTAATAACTTTCTGCGGCCAGTGTTTTTGGAAATGAACAAGGATAAAACCCATTTTTTTTAGACCTAACTGAATGAAATTTAAGACCTCGGATGGAAATCAGGCCGTTTTTAAGACATTTTAAAGCCTTAAATTAAAAAAAATTATAATTTTAGACATTTTTGAGACCCCGCGGGAACCCTGTAATTTCAACCGCTTGACCGAGACTAATTTACCTCATACAAAGTCGAGTCGTATTCCATTTAAAAGCTGGTGCGCACCGGTAACGTATTTGTATGTGTAATGTTAACTTCTCTCTGCCAATCAGATGCTCCGAGTCCGACTATAGGTGAAAAGTGAAGAATATGAAGCTGGTGGGTGAATGGTGATTATTCAAATACTGTAGCATGAAATGGGACATATCACTCTGGCTTTGACTTGCTGGCAAAACCGAATATCATCTTTGTCGCACTTTCAAAATAAAAGTTTCAAATGTACAGTTTTTGTCCCTGAGGTATAGGCTAATTTTTGAGTGGGACACATGCAGCATTTTCAAATATTGAGGGGGACACGCCCCCCCCCCATCCCCCCCGGTTCCTACGCCAATGGAGGTAATCATAATGCTGCGGTTATTTTAACATATCTAATTGCTGCCGTTATAACGGCACATTTCAAATGTTTGCGTGCTTTTCTTTCTTTTTTGGAGCGGTGATGAAATATCTTGCTCTTGTAAATACTTGCCAGTATTTCAGTAATACAAGTCTAGATCTTTCAAATGCATCCAAATAACAGCGAAACACAACCGCACGGTGCTCTGCAGGGGCCAAAAAGGATATAAACAGTGAATTCTGAAGTGATATATTATTGAAAACTCAGAGATGTGGATTCAGACGGCACCACACGACCTTGGTGTTTGTCAAGCAGTAAGTTAGGTCATTCGGCCGGAGATTTTTACACGGGTGGTGGGAGAAAAACACTGATATTCTGGATTAAGACGACAATAAAATCACTGACTAGCCTCTGTAAATGATAAAGACACCTTACGACCGCTGGACAAACAATTACCGTCCGAATAGTGCTTATGAACCCCGACTGCCCGCCCATCGGTCTCGTTCACTCACCGGAGCTAAATCTTCTAAAATGCCGCGCGAGTGGGGTTTGAAGAGAGTGATGTGGCCTGCGTCTGCGCAGTGAGACCTGATGCAGCCCCTGAATGAGACGCACAGAAATACTGCAAAATAATAATAAAAACGCGACTTTTCGTCTCGTCTCATTTTCGTCAACGAAAATGAAGAGACATTTTAGCATAGTTTTTATTTTGTGAACCACATTTAGTCTCGTTTTTATTCGTCATTGTCACATGACCAGCATTTACGTTGCGTCTCGTCTCGTTTTTGTCACATTATAAAGTAGGGTTCTTGCAGGTTTCAGAAAGTCAAATTTAAGACCTTTTTAAGACATTTTAAGACCATAAAGATTGAAATTTAAGACCTATACGACGCATTACCAAAATTATTTAAATCAAAGAAATAATAAAAAAAGCAATGACATTAGTAACCCTCCACAGCCAACAACGTGCCAAATGCCCAAAACCTTAGGCCCAAAATGAAAATAGGCTAAAACAAACTTGCTTAATAGAACTTGCCAAATAGAATACAAAACAGCATATTAATAGCCTAATAGAGATTGAACAGGGGATGCTCTAGGGAGATAGGATAAACTAGGGATGCACGATTTGGGGTAGATATCTAATAGCGATTATCCTGGTTAAAATGCTTTTTTTTTTTACAAATGAAAAGTGTATGCATATAACATTTTATATATGAATGTTTATATATTAACGAGACTAATAATAATGATTATATTCAAAAAATACAAATATTTAACACAATTTGAAATATTACTATTACAATAACATTTTAATTATTAAAAAATTAAAAATAGAGTATTTAAGAATAAATATAACAATATAATAATAATACTAATAAAATAACATTTATATTTTACAGAAAACTTATTTTACAAAAAAAACCTGCTGGGTTACCTGTTAATATGCAGACAGCCTATGACTAAAAATCATTAGAAAGGTCTAAAGATTTATTGTAAAAATAAATAAATAAAATAAAAAGTCTATGTATTTAATATGAAATATGAGCCTCTTATGCATCCACTGTGGGGGGAAAACTGTACATTGGAGAAAAACATATGGGTTGTCATATAAATTTATTTAGAGAGAAGTTATTTTTCATATTTGTTACCCAAACTTTCATTCATACTGGAAGCCAGAGGGCGCCCTCGAGCAGAAACTCCACATTTCCCTCAGAGAAGTAATCCTTAGCCCTAATGTGAAGCTAAGCTAGCGATGTAGGATAAACTGAATATAGAAACGCTTTGACTGATGAAAAAAAAGACAATAAACACGACTGCATCAAGCTATGGTGTATTTGAGTTCTTCAAGCCTTCACTATTTTCATAATAATAAGGTATGCAGTGCAGATTGAGTCACTGTTTAGAATAATATAAAACAATGCATGTCTGCCTCATTCTGTTCAGAAAAATACAACGTTATTAAATGTAGACGTATTTTGTCGGCAGGTAATTGCATTTATCACGGGATTTGTGGTTTTATCACCGAGTACGTGTACCAACACCCCCAGAAAGATCACAACACCCCGAACGAACGCTCTGAGCGCGGCGCAGCAAAGACTCTAGAGCTCCGCTTTCGCGATTCGATACTTTTTTGCTCCTGTGTAACGTTAATAACTTTCTGCAGCCAGCATTTCTGGAAATTAACGAGGATAACACTTTTTTTAAGACCTAACAAAATTAAATTTAAGACCTCCGGTGAAAATCTGGCCGTTTTTAAGATTTTTATTTTAGACATTTTAAGACTTTTTAAGACCCCGCGGGAACCCTGTAAAGGTTCGTTGACGACGATATTTAGTCATACTTTTCGTTGACGAAAACAACACTAGATACAGGAAGTTGACTGAACAAACTGCATGTTGCATCAACTCGTGTTTTAAAGTGTAATAAACTTAACACTGTAAGTTGACTTAAAGCTGCAGTCTGTAACTTTTTTGGGTTAAAAATTATCCAAAATAAATGTTTGAGCAAGTACATAACCAGCTAGCGTAATATACTATCTGCTTACCTTAGCTCGATTTACAACGGTAAGCTTGTAATAATGTTTTTAAAGGGTTAGTTCATCCAAATCATCCATGTAATTAATTACTCACCCTCATGTCGTTCGACACCCGTAAGACCTCCGTTCATCATCGGAACACAAATGAAGATATTTTTGTGTAAAGCTGATGGCTGAGAAAGGCTTCAGATAGGCCTCCATTGGCGTTCAGTACATTTACACTCACAAGACCCATAAAAGGCACTTAAAACGTTGTTACAAAGTCCATCTCACCACAGTGACTCTACAATAATTTTACGATGCGACGACAATAGTTTTTGTGCGCAAAAAAAAATCAAAATAACGACTTTATTCAACCTCTTCTTGTCTTCCGTGTATGCCTCCACGACGCATGCGCGAGAATATGACGTAGCGCCGGGGTTCGGGAATCCATGAAATGCACACTTTAACCCCATTTTGAGAACTACGCCGAGACCTAAAGCACAATCAATGTAGAATTCAACAGCTTAGATACGCGCGTCTTCCTCTGCTTGTAAACAAATCGCTTCTGGGTCATATGTCCGAACGCCGGATCTGCGTAATATGCGTAACATTGGATTCCTCCGTGCTGTGCCGTGCCGAGGTACAAATCACGTAAAGTTGATAATTCCGCGGATAACTGCAATTGCAGATTTCGAACAGAGATGGCGACAAAGAGGAAAAACTACGGACTGCAGCTATAAATTAACTAAGTTAAAGCAACAAGATGACCTGACTTAGTTAAGTTGAGTCAACTAATCTGTTTTTTTACAGTGCAGAGCCAATTCAAATTCATTAAAACAGAGGTGAGGCTCTGATTCACTAATACATGTGTCCAACTTTAGATTTGTTAAACATACATTATAATTAACTTGTACGTGATGTATGTTTGACCCAGTCACGAGTGGAGGGATCCCAAGATATGCTTTTTAATTACAAATCACTTAAAGTAATTTTGTTAGAGACTGCAGCTTCTTAAAGGTCCCATGGCATGGCATTTTTCTATTATTTTATAATGTTTCCTGTGGTGTACTTATATTGTTAGTATGATTTTTACATTAAAAAATGTCATAATTTAGAAATAAAAGGCATTTTTTCTATACTGTTATTACATCTCTGGCTGAATGCCCTGTTTCAAGGGGCGTGTCTGCTGTGAGACTTCAGTGAAAACGCCCACTGTTGTGATTGGCTGACATCTTTGCATTTGAAATGAGTGTTATATTATGTTGCAGAGGGGGCGTGGCTTAGCGAGGCACTGCACGCATTTTCTCCACATTCTCTGGGCGGGCAAAGCAGAGGAAGGGGAGGTAACCTTTCCTGGTATGATGTCATAACAGGAAAATTCCAGATCAGCTCGTCTGAGCTGTCATTTTCTCAAAGGCAGAGAAAGACAGCCAGAACTCGGTTTACACCCATCAAAAAATTCTAGCCACTTGGGGACCATATACAGGCTAGGGGAACTCATATTAATGTTAAAAAACCTCAAAAAATGAAATTTTCATGACATGGGACCTTTAAAAAATACTACATTCACCGCTGCAGACACAACAGCCACAATGGAACTGAAGAGAGAATTTCAACAGACTCATGGTACATGATTTCAAATGTTTCAGTGCGTCAATATGAGGACAAAACATCTTTAACTACAACTAAAGACACAATATTCAATAAACTGACCTGCCAGGACACCGCATATCCCGTAGAGCCTCACAGCTGACATCGGTGTCACCATAAACATCATCCACATCTGTCCACGACAACATCAAATATCTGTCCCTTGTCTGTTTGGGGTTCAACTTCATAAAATTGTGTGTAATGTTGTGTCATTTCGATTCTTTTATAAGGTAAGTATTGCACTCGTTTTAAATCAGAAATAAGTGTGTTTTTGTTCATCTGAACTCCTGTTCATTTTCAGTTCATCCTACCTGTCCTTCTGAACCTTTTCTATATCTGCTGTTTTTGTTCTTCTGGCTCTGCATTGCTCTACAGCCCTTCTGGGGCTCTGCCCCGTAAAACAGCTTGCATTTCTTGTTCTTTCTTTTGTCTTTTTCACACTTGTGTGACATAGATTAGAAAAAAGAGAGAGTTTTCTGCACACTGCCTGGCAAATCTTACTCCTATCAGAAGAAGCTAATATAAAGTTGGTTTGACGTTGAATGTTAGACAGATATTCACCCGCTAAAAAATTCAATAGATCCTTGGATTGGATGACAATAATGTATAAAATGTTTTACCTGAAAGGTATTAGGATGTATAACTGAACACAGATGACAGTTTATTTGTTTTAATCCTCCTCAATGTTTTCAACACAGAAATGCTCCGAAAGTGACCCACTGGTGTTTAGGCCAGGTAGGGACCGTCTACAAAGTATGTAGACATGGAAGTGGAGGAAAATCAATGATTCACCATCTCCTTGTGAGAGATGGTATCTCCCAAATAATGAATCTCCCAAAATGAGCATTTTATTCCAACATTTGGCTACTGGAAACATTAGGGCCCTTGGCCAAAATGTATATCCTGTGAAGACTAGCATGGAAACAATTTGGAGTGTCATTCTTGCATTAATAAAGACAACATATATCTGCATTTCAAAAGAACCTACCACATTGTTTACAACATAAACAGTGGAACACTTTTCACGATATTACATCTTTGGTCCTCACACATTGTAAAGGCACCATCTTCGTAATGCAAAATGGAGTCCTGAGCTCGCGCATTTCTGAACTAACTAACGTTAACATTTCAAACACACATTCAATAGAATACTTGCGTCTGCATACTATTAAGCATATATTATGACATCATTTCAATGTATTTTGACTAATTATTATACTTCATACCTGAAAAGGAGAGAATATTACAATCACAGAAAACTTGTGCTGTTTCTCCACTGCAAGCTTTATGTAGAATGGAGAAATCCCACAAGCTCCCCACCTAGTGTCAGGGTTCTCTCACTTCTGTCTAGTTTATTCATGGTTTTGTGACAGAGCCCTGACACTCCTGTATTGTTTGTCTTGTCTTGTGTGAGCGCGCAGCTTTGAGCATGCTCGAGCTGCGTGCTCTTCTGTCCTTGTGTTTTGTGTGCGGGCGTGGTGTTCGGATCCCAGCACTTCGGTCTTGTTTGGGTTTCAGTTTTGTGTTGGGATTCGGACATTCATGCTCCGACATTCATGTTTGTTTTGTCACTCTGTCTTGTCACGTGAGCGTGTGCTCTTCTGTCTGTGTAGCACACGGTTCATGTTTTCATCGGCCGTGTGCTTTCATGTTATGTTTTGTCTTATGTTGTGTAGCACGTGGTTGGTGTTTTTCACTGGCTATGTGCTACGTCATGTTGACTTGTTTTGTCAAGTCAAGTCAAGTCAAGTCAAGTCAAGTCAAGTCAAGCCTAGCCAAGTCTGTTTTTCCCCCTCGGGGTAGTTTGTTTTGTCTTGTTTTTTGTTTTATTATTATCATTCCATTCCTCTGCATCATTGAGTCCTCGCTCCTTTCCCTTCACCAACCCTGACAGAACGATTCAGCCAAAAGAGGACTCAGCAGAGAAATGGGTATCTTCCTTTTCCCATCTCCCTGCCCTTCCGCTCATCAGATGGCAGACCAATGTAGCAAACTCCACTCTCTTCGGCAAGGGGGAGCCAGCGTGAAGGAGTTTGCTTACCAGTTCGTTTTTGCAGCGGAGGGGCTCAACATCGGTGATGCAGTGCTCAAGGACATTTTTAACAGCAGCCTTAATGAGCCTGTCAAAGCCTGGGAGATGGCAATGCTGGGGATATTGCCTTTCTGGCATTTTGTTGGGTATGTATACCACCGTGGAGAAGAGGGTGGCCTTCCACCTCTTGGTCCTTCCCCACTTTTCCTCACAAATGGTCATGTCCCCAGTCCTCTGATGACCCCTTCGGGGAGAGGGAGGAGGAAGAACCGGTCCGCCTCATCTGCCACCTACCCAGAGGTGGCAGCGCAGCCTGCAGCTCTGCCCATGTCAACTATGACCGCTGCAGTTTCTCCAGAGGTGGTCATGGATGCTGCAATGCTCCCTGTGATGGTTGAAGCTGCAGTGCCCCCAGTGATGGCCAAAGAGGCTGCAGCACTCCCAGATGCAGCCGCCAGCACTGTAGCTCCCCCAGAGGCGGCCGAAGAGGCTGCAGCTCCCCCAGAGGCAGCCGTCAGCACTGCAGCTCCCCCAGAGACGGCCGAAGAGGCTGCAGCTCCCCTGGAGGCGGTAAGCACCCGACCACCGCCTCGTTCTCGTAGGAGGAGAAGGAGGAAGAAGGCTTTCTCCATCCTACATGGCCTGGAGGCCATCCCAGAGCCTGCTGCCGGCCCAGAGGCACTACCCAGGCGTCTTGCACTGCCCGCGCCACCCAGACGTCTTGCGCTGCCCGCTCCGCCCAGGCGTTTTGCACTGCCCGCGCCACCCATTCACTTTGCCCTGCCAGCCACAGCCCCTGACCCGAGGCCGGTGAGGTCTCCGGCCCCTGATCAATGTCTGGTAATGACTCTGTCTCCCGTCCTGTGTCCTGTCCTGCCTCCGGCTCCTGTCCTGATTCCTGTGAGGGTCCCAGTCAGCCATCCAGACCCGCCAGAGCCCGTCTGGCCCGTCCATCTGGCACCACCCTGGCCTTCAGCCAGGACTCCTGACCTGCCGGAGCCTGCCTGGTCCATCCCTCCAGCACCACCCTGGCCTTCAGCCAGGACTCCTGACCCGCTGGAGCCTGCCTGGTCCATCCCTCCAGTCCCGCCCTGGTTGTCTTCCGGGGTTCCTGATCAGCCGAAGCCACCCTGGTCCATCCCTCCGGTTCCGCCCTGGTCCTCTGCCAGGACTCCAGATCCGCTGGAGCCCGCCTGGACTGTCCCTCCGGCACCGCCCTGGTCATCTGCCGGGGGCCCTGATTGGCTGGAGTCACCCTGGTGCATCCCTCCTGCTCCGCCCTGGCCTTCTGCCAGGACTCCAGACTCGCCTGAGCCTCCCTGGCTCAACCCTCCCGTCCCTCCCTGGTCTATGCTGAAGACTTTCTGGACTGTCCTGCTGGCTCTGACTTGGCTCCCCTCCCTCCCTCCCCTCTTTGTCTCTGTGTTTTGATTTTCCTGTCTTGTGTTTCATTCTGTGTATCTGTGTGTCTTGTTCCTGTCTTGTTTTGGTGTCCCTCGTTAGGGACGCCAGGTGGCGTCCCTTTTGATGGGGGGTAGTGTCAGGGTTCTGTCACTTCTGTCTAGTTTATTCATGGTTTTGTGACAGAGCCCTGACACTCCTGTATTGTTTGTCTTGTCTTGTGTGAGCGCGCAGCTTTGAGCATGCTCGAGCTGCGTGCTCTTCTGTCCTTGTGTTTTGTGTGCGGGCGTGGTGTTCGGATCCCAGCACTTCGGTCTTGTTTGGGTTTCAGTTTTGTGTTGGGATTCGGACATTCATGCTCCGACATTCATGTTTGTTTTGTCACTCTGTCTTGTCACGTGAGCGTGTGCTCTTCTGTCTGTGTAGCACACGGTTCATGTTTTCATCGGCCGTGTGCTTTCATGTTATGTTTTGTCTTATGTTGTGTAGCACGTGGTTGGTGTTTTTCACTGGCTACGTGCTACGTCATGTTGTCATGTTTTGTGTGAACATGCAGCTGATGAGTTCTCATTAGCTGCATGTTCATGTCATGTTTGGTGTGTGAGCACATGTCTTGTTAAGTGTTTCTTTGTGCCATGTGCTCGTGTCCATTGTCTAACCCCGCCCACCTTGTTTCCTGATTATTGGTTCATTTGCCCCACCTGTCTTCCCTCGTTGCCCTCTTTTGTTTGTTCCCTATTTAATCTCCTTGTGTTTGCAGTCCAGTGCGGAATCGTCGTCGTATTAACCTCATGTTTTCCTGCTCCAGTCAAGTCAAGTCAAGTCAAGCCTAGCCAAGTCTGTTTTTCCCCCTCGGGGTAGTTTGTTTTGTCTTGTTTTTTGTTTTATTATTATCATTCCATTCCTCTGCATCATTGAGTCCTCGCTCCTTTCCCTTCACCAACCCTGACACCTAGTGTTCACGCAGACCAGAGCAATCGATCGTCTAACTTATCATGCCAACTAACTGATCACAGATAAACTCAGAATAACCATAAACTACATATTAACATTTTATAAACTTTTCTACATATTCAAAATAGCAATTATATATATATATATATATATATATATATATATATATATATATATATATATATATATATATATATATATATATATATATATATATATATATATATATATATATATATATATATTACAGTGTACACAGACTAATGCATTTTTAAAATACACGTTCATTTTCAATCTGTCACATTAGCAGCATATAGCTTACCTGTTTTGGCAGTCTGAACGAAGACATGATTATACAGCTGGAATTCCAAAAAGCGGCAAGCCTAATTGGTGGGGGTAGGGTGGGTCGCATTATCCATTGGTAATACATAACAGAGGGTGTTGGGTGACACTTCACCTCAGCTGCTCTCAAGTTCCATGCGAGTTATGGTAAAAAGGTTAGGCGGAAAATTAGCCTACCAGTCAAGACTAACCGATTCATGAATTATTACAGATTTGTTATCGAATTACTTTTTTTTATTTTTCTTGCGCAAACAGCAAAACAAAAGAACACGAGGATTCACACATTGTCAAATTATCAGCACCTGCAGAGCTAAGCACATGGAGGCGCGGGTGCTATCACAGAATAACTCAAATCATTTAAAATACTCCATCGTTTTTAGTCATACAGATAAAGCTAATGCATCATACAACTGTAAAAAATTGTTAACTGTCTTCTGTTTGTGTACTCACAATAATAATAACAAACGTGTTTTTGCTATCTGTCATCATGTGAACTTGAACAGAAACTAAAACGTGGCTTAATTTACTAAAACAGTGTTATTAGCAAACCAAACCAGTAAACACCATACTAATAAAGCATAGGCTTCTATACCGAAAAGCAGACGAGGACAGAATATGAATGCAATAGTTTAATAATTGGCCTACACATTAGGCGTTTTCTTCCCATAAATAAAATGCTTAACGTGGCTTAATGTAGACAGTGCCATTAAAAGACCAAACTTCGTAACCACTATAGGCTACATAGCCTACTAATAAATCATACTTCATAAGCTACGTTAAAGGTTTTCTTTAGGACAGTTTTCTATGGGAGAAAAATATTCAACGTGTAGGCTAATTAAAAGCATTACGTTCATATTCTGGGCTCATCTACTTTGCTGTACATAGTTTACTTTATTGATATGATGTTTGATGTCTGTTATCACTGTTTTACGATACAAACATGATACATGTATTGATAGAAATCACAACATTTCTAATTTTAAACAAATTAATTCCAACTGAAAACAGCTAACGATATTCCTTGATTAGGCCTATGTCAACCGGACCTATGACACAGCTGAACCGCGGCTCGTGTATTGCAAATACAGACGAATATTGTCCATTCTGTCACATTTTCCTGTGTTCTCCTCCGACCCCTGTCTGTCTCGTGTTTTGATTTATGATGGGAAGCATACAGGTGCTGGTCATATAATTAGAATATCATCAAAAAGTTTATTTATTTCACTAATTCCATTCAAAAAATGAAACTTGTATATTATATTCATTCATTACACACAGACTGATATATTTCAAATGTTTATTTCTTTTAATTTTGATGATTATAACTGACAACTAAGGAAAATCCCAAATTCAGTATCTCAGAAAATTTGAATATTACTTAAGACCAATACAAAGAAAGGATTTTTAGAAAAATTGGCCAATTGAAAAGTATGAACATGAAAAGTATGAGCATGTACTGCACTCAATACTTAGTTGGGGCTCCTTTTGCCTGAATTACTGCAGCAATGCGGCGTGGCATGGAGTCGATCAGTCTGTGGCACTGCTCAGGTGTTATGAGAGCCCAGGTTGCTCTGATAGTGGAGTTCAGCTCTTCTGCATTGTTGGGTCTGGGATATCGCATCTTCCTCTTCACAATACCCCATAGATCAGGGGTGTCCAAACTTTTTTTAAAGGGGGCCGGATTCGATATTGTGGACATACCTCGGGGCCGGTCCCTTTTCTAGCCTATTATATATATATAATGACATGTTTTGTTTCTGTGAAACATGACAGATTTGACAAAAGCTTGAGCTGACAGTAGCTTGAGATAGGACACAAGAAATGTATAGATATTTAACAATATCTGTAAAACTTTCATCAACCAAAAAGTTTTAATGGGTGAAATTTTAATATTATTACAGAGTTAAAACTCTATTCTTATTTAAATTTAATAAGTGCTCTATTTAGATCACCACAAACTAAAACTACACTACAAAACATGCTTTTGTGACTTGGTATTTCTGTCTTTTTTCCCGTCCAAATATCTAAAAATTCTTAAATCAAGATGCTTTTACTAAGGAAAATTACATATTTTTTCTTGATTCCTGGGGGGAAAAAATCTAAATGAATTGAGTTTTTGCTTGAAACAAACTAAATTATCTGCCAATGGATTAGAAAAATAATCTTCCAAAATCATCCTTAAAGATTCCAAACAGAAACATTATTTTTCTTACCCCATTGGCAGATATATTTGCTTGTTTTAAACAAAAACTCACTTCATTTTAATTTAATTTTCCAGAAAACAAGAAAAAATATTTAATATCATTTAACTTATCTCATAACATCTTGATTTAAGAATTTTTTGATATATTTAGACTAGAAACAAGACAAAAAATACTAAATGACAGCATTTTTTGCAGTGCACACAAGGCAAAAAGTAATATATATATATATATATATATATATATATATATATATATATATATATATATATATATATATATGTATATGTATATGTATGTATGTATGTATATATTTCTATATCTAGAATGGTATTTAGTCTACATATAAATTCAAATGCACAAAACTGCAAGTTTATGACAAAAAATAGTCTGCAATTCGGCCTTTATTACTCATTTAAAACATGTCTACATTACAAATTAAATAAAATTAGATATTAACCTACATTTCTGACAAATTACCATGGTTACAGGTAGTGTTACTACAGTAAATCCATGATAAATTCGAAATGCGAATTGTTGTTTGAAAAGTATTTTGAATCGGCTCAGCTGATTTGCACATTAGTGTTGTTGATTAAGTCAGTGCTGTTTAACTGGAAATTAAATCAAATCACCGAGAGATTCGCAGCTCGTACCGGAGACCTCTGCGCCGAACTCGAATGCTTCTCACAGGCTGTTTAGTGGTCGCGTGATCGAGACATTCAGCAGGTAAACACATTTGTTCAGAGTCAGAGCTCGCGTGAGTTGCGCAGAGCACAAGCAGCGCTGTTTCGTTCCTCTTTGGGCGCTGTTTCCCTGGCCTAAAGTCTAGTACTGCCACCTTGCGTTGACATCGTGAAACTGCATGATTTGTAAATGATCCGTGGCGGGCCACATATAATACATTTTAATAGACGCGCTGCGGGCCGTTTGAAATTCATCCCCGGGCCGCATTTGGCCCGCGGGCCGGACTTTGTCAGGCGAGTTTGCTGGCCAATTAAGAACAGGGATACCATGGTCCTTAACCCCTAGGAGTCTGTGTGAGGACAGAGACAGAGGAATCTTATGCAAGTAAAAGTTTATTTAGAATCAATAGCGAGAAAGGTCTCAGAACACTCAGATGTTGATGAACAATCCAGAACGGTCTCAAGAACTCAGATGTTGATGCATACTCCAGAATGAATCAGGAACTCAGGTGTCGATGCACAATCCAGAACGGTCTCAGGAACTCAGATGTTGATGCATACTCCAGAATGGATCAGGAACTCAGGTGTCGATGCACAATCCAGAACGGTCTCAGGAACTCAGATGTTGATGCATAATCCAGAATGAATCAGGAACTCAGGTGTCGATGCACAATCCAGAACGGTCTCACAAACTCAGAACAGTACGGAGTACCGCTCACGCCCAAAACGGATCTTGTCTAAAAAACGAGACACACCGAAGAGCAGGAAAAAAAAAAAAAATTGTTCACTGATGTGTACAGTACCGAGTTCCAGGAGTTGTCAGCCCCAGTCTAAAAACAAGACTCGCTGACAGAAGATGAATCCGACTAGTCCGTAAGGAAATAATCCACAAGGAAGCGTCACACTGTGTACTCACAATAATGCCGGGAGAGAGAGCTGAAGCCGAGGTGTACATAATTTCCCCACTGAGTCCTGGAGACAAAACATTGTGGAAAACAAGAAAACACGATCAAAGACCAACAAAAGTCACGCAAGGCATGGCAGCGAACACCCGGGAGAAATACAACGAACGCGCACAGAACACAGCACACCCGGACCTAAAATAGAGAGAAACAAACACACAACAGCTGTGGAAAACAATACGGGATAACGAGGAGGGAGGAGACAGTGCACACATGGAACACAAAAGGTAAACAAACAAAAAGAGCAATCGATCACACCGGAATCCTGACAGTACCCCTCCCCCCACGGCCGGCACTGGACGGACCAGGGAGAGACTCACCCTGTCGTCGACGGAGATCCTCGATCAGACCGGGGTCCAGAATGTCCCGAGCCGGTACCCAGCACCTCTCCTCCGGACCGTACCCCTCCCAGTCCACAAGATACTGAAAACCTCTACCCCTGCGGCGAACATCTAGTAATCTCCTGACCGAGTAGGCAGGAGAACCATCCACTAGTTGAGGGGCGGGGGGTTTGGGGGTAGAGACAGGGGGATTAATGGAGGCAAAAATCACTGGTTTAACCCTGGATACATGAAAAACAGGGTGAAACCGACCAAGAGAAAGAGGTAACTTAAGCTTAACTGCCACTGGGCTGACGACCTTAACTATGCTGAATGGCCCAAGGAATCTCGGAGCCAGCTTACGAGATGACTCACGGAGAGGCAGATCCCTGGAAGAAAGTCAAACCTTTTGTCCACAGATATAATGAGGAGGAGGTCGCCGGTGACGGTCAGCCGCAGCCTTGGTTCGTCTGGAGCTTTGTAATAATAGGATTCTAGCTCTCTTCCAAGTGCGTTTGCACCTTCGGACAAAAGCTAGAGCAGACGGAACCGCTGCATCGGGCTCCTGTGATGGAAATAGGGGAGGTTGAAAACCGGTAGAGGCTTCAAACGGAGACAGATTGGTCGAGGAAACGGGGAGAGAATTATGGGAATACTCGACCCAGGGAAGCTGTTGGCACCAGGAGTTCGGATAGCGAGACGACAGACAGCGGAGCGTACGACCAAGATCCTGATTAGCCCGTTCACATTGACCGTTGGTCTGCGGATGATAACCAGAAGACAAACTGGCGGTGGCGCCGATCTGTCTACAAAACTCCTGCCAGAACCGTGAGATGAACTGAGGACCCCTATCTGAAACCACGTCAGTCGGAAGACCATGTAACCTAAAAACGTGGTTAATCAGAACCTGAACCATCTCTTTGGCAGAAGGGAGTTTGGGAAGGGGAATGAAATGGACCGCTTTAGAAAAGCGATCCACCACAGTCAATATGACAGTGTTACCATCGGACGCCGGTAAGCCAGTGACAAAATCAAGGGCTATGTGTGACCAGGGGCGGGAGGGCACGGGCAAAGGTTTAAGCAGACCAACGGGTGGTTGATGAGAAGCATTATTACAAGCACAAACCTGACAGGCTAATACAAACTGTACAAACTACAAAAACGTTGACGGACGGCTGCCAACGTTCTCTGAACACCAGGATGGCCGAAAAAATTGGATTCATGACACCACCGGATGACATCAGAACGCAATGCCTCGGGAATCCACAGACGACCCACCGGGCACCCCTCTGGAACTTCCACCCCTCGTCCGGCCTCCCTCACCCGCCGCTCGATGCCCCAGACGACCGCCCCGACCACCCTCCTCTCCGGGAGAATGGTCTCGGGCCGATCGGGTTCCGAACCACCGAACAGACGGGAGAGAGCGTCAGGCTTAACGTTCTTAGAACCCGGCCGGTACGAGAGGGTGAAGTTAAAACGGTCAAAGAAGAGCGCCCAGCGAGCCTGTCTGGATGTTAATCTCCTGGCCGAACGGATGTACTCTAAGTTCTTGTGATCCGTCCAGACCTGGAAGGGCTCCGAGGCTCCCTCCAACCAGTGACGCCACTCACCCAAAGCCAATCTAACCGCCAGCAGCTCCCTATTACCTATGTCGTAATTACGTTCTGCTGGATTTAACCGGTGAGAAAAAAAAAAGGATGCACGGATGCACTTTCCCGTCAATAGGTGATCGCTGAGACAAAACGGCGCCTACACCGACATCAGAAGCATCTACCTCAACTATAAACTGGTGAGCCGGATCAGGAATAGAAAGTACAGGCGCAGAGATGAACCGGGACCTTAATTCATCAAAGGCTTTCTGAGCTTCATTATTCCAACGGAAACCTACTTTAGTGGAGGTAAGAGCAGTAAGGGGTTTAGCGATCTGACCAAAATTTCTGATAAAACGCCGGTAAAAATTGGCGAATCCCAGAAAACGCTGTAACTCCTTACGTGTGTCGGGTACTGGCCAATCAGCGACCGCTTTAATCTTAGCAGAATTGGGGCGAATTTTCCCAGCGGCGATAACAAAACCCAAGAACGTAACCGACTGCTTGTGGAATTCGCACTTCTCCGCCTTGACAAATAACTGATTCTCTAATAGCCGTTGTAAGACTAGACGAACATGCTGGGTGTGTATCTGCATAGAAGGGGAGAAGATGAGAATGTCATCTAGATACACAAAGACAAATTTGTTAATCATGTCTCCCAACACTTCATTAACCATAGTCTGGAAGACAGCAGGTGCGTTCGCAAGTCCGAACGGTAGAACTGAGTATTCCCAGTGGCCCGAGGGTGTATTAAATGCTGTCTTCCACTCATCGCCCTCTCTTATGCGAACCAAGTGATAAGCGTTGCGCAGATCTAACTTGGTGAAGACACAAGCTCCCTGTAATAATTCGAACGCGGTCGACATTAAAGGTAAGGGGTATTTATTCTTAACAGTAATGTCGTTTAAACCTCTATAATCAATACACGGACGAAGGGAGCCGTCTTTTTTCTTAACAAAGAAAAAACCTGCCCCGGCAGGGGAGGTGGAGCGGCGAATGAGACCGGCGGCAAGGGCTTCATTAATGTATTTGTCCATGGCCTCTCTTTCTGGACCCGAAAGGGAAAAAACGCGACCCTTCGGCGGAAAAGTACCCGGGAGGAGATCGATAGCACAATCATACGACCGGTGAGGAGGCAGGGACGTAGCTCGAGCCTTACTGAACACCCGATCCAGATCAGAATACTCCGCCGGGACCCCCGCGAGATCGACCGCAGGAATCTGTAAAACAGGACAAACGGAATCAGAAGGAGCAGGACCAAGACAATTTACATGACAAGACAGTGACCAAGACAATACAAGACTATTCTGCCAATCAACGCGAGGATTGTGTTTAATCAACCAGTCATGCCCTAAAATGATGGGTGACTGGGAAGAATGTAACAAAAAAAAATTGAAATCCTCACGATGATTGCCAGAAACAAAAAGACTTACAGAGGGAGTGCAATGAGTGATCTCTGCCATGTGTTGCCCTTTTAAAGTTAAAGCAGACAGACAATCAGTTAGAGTTACCGCAGGAATACCCCAAGACTCAGCAAGAGAGGCGTCCATAAAACTCGCCTCAGCACCAGAGTCCAGCAAAGCCTGAGAGTGGAACACAGAGTTATTATAGCTGATGGAAACCGTCAACATAGTACGAGACCCGGAAGAAAAGTCGAGATGAGAAACGCCCACCGATACTCCCGGAATTACCGGCGGGCGGAACCTTTTGCTGGGCAGTTGAGAGCCTTATGCCCCGGCTTCCCACAGTACAGACAGAGACCATTGACAAAACGATGTTGTTTCTCCTCTGCGGTAAGCCGGAGCCGACCCAGTTGCATTGGCTCTACCGAAGAGGAAGATGGAGAAGTCTCATCGCTCACACCCAGTGAAGGATCGGAGAAAAGGTGGTGAAACGAGCGGCGAACCCTCCGCTGTCTGTGGCGAGCCTTGACTCGGAGAGCCAAATCGATAACTCCTTCTAGAGATGTGGGAAGATCATGTGATGCGATCTCATCTTGAATGCTTTCATTGAGACCTCTTAAAAACTGTGCTTTCTGTGCTGTATCGTTCCACCCGCTGGATACAGCGAGGGTCCTGAACTTAATCGCATAATCAGTAACAGTCGACTTATCCTGAGTGAGAAGGATCAATGCGGCAGCCGCTAGGTCGCCTTGAACACTGCGATCAAAAAGCTGGGTCATCTTGGAGCGCAAAGTCTCAAACGTAACACAGCAAGGGTCCTTGGCTCCCCAGACCGTCATTCCCCAGTCTCGTGCTCTGCCCGTTAAAAGTGTAAGGACATAGGCAACCTTTGATACCTCAGACGCGAACCTCCGAGGCTGGAGCGCAAAAACTAGGGAGCATTGGTCAAGAAAAGCTTTGCAAGACTTACTATCCCCATCGTAGGTGGGTGGGTTAATCACTTGGGGTTCTGGTCCGGAGCTACTCGGAATCTCAGCAGGTGGTATATGGACCTCTCTTTCTTTGACTGCCTGTGCCACCTGTTCTAACCTATTGTGGACATCGGTGAGACGATCCGAAAGTAACTGAAAGTCATGTGAGGCGGAGTTGAGTAGAGAAAAATGCTGGTCTAATCTCGCCCCCTGCTGAGCCAAGGCCGCTTGGAAAGAGTCTCCGCTCGCCTGACTTGCAGATTCCATTCTTGGCGCGTTCGTCCTGTGAGGACAGAGACAGAGGAATCTTATGCAAGTAAAAGTTAATTCAGAATCAATAGCGAGAAAGGTCTCAGAACACTCAGATGTTGATGAACAATCCAGAACGGTCTCAGGAACTCAGATGTTGATGCATACTCCAGAATGAATCAGGAACTCAGGTGTCGATGCACAATCCAGAACGGTCTCAGGAACTCAGATGTTGATGCATAATCCAGAATGTATCTCATGAACTAAGAACAGTACGGAGTACTGCTCACGCCCAAAACGGATCTTGTCTAAAAACGAGACACACCGAAGAGCAGGAAAAAAAAACATAAATTGTTCACTGATGTGTACAGTACCGAGTTCCAGGAGTTGTCAGCCCCAGTCTAAAAACAAGACTCGCTGACAGAAGATGAATCCGACTAGTCCGTAAGGAAATAATCCACAAGGAAGCGTCACACTGTGTACTCACAATAATGCCGGGAGAGAGAGCTGAAGCCGAGGTGTACATAATTTCCGCACTGAGTCCTGGAGACAAAACATTGTGGAAAACAAGAAAACACGATCAAAGACCAACAAAAGTCACGCAAGGCATGGCAGCGAACACCCGGGAGAAATACAACGAACGCGCACAGAACACAGCACACCCGGACCTAAAATAGAGAGAAACAAACACACAACAGCTGTGGAAAACAATCAGGGATAACGAGGAGGGAGGAGACAGTGCACACATGGAACACAAAAGGTAAACAAACAAAAAGAGCAATCGATCACACCGGAATCCTGACAGTCTGAGCTGTTTTGGGGGCCCTTTAGAAGTTTTGACATGCTCTGACATTTGTGGGGGGTTTTTTCAGTTGCTTATAAACACATTAATGGCAAAAGTGTAATTACACTGTATTCAGCACAAACTGGGCTACCATAATATGTGAGCAACATGTATGTACATGCTTGTATTTTTGAGAGTAAAATGTTTATGCATGGTTTAAAAAAAAAAACCTTTTAGAATTAAGGCCTCAAAACTTTTGACTAATGGGTGTATTTGTCTAGAGTTTTTGCTTTAAACTTAAACTGATGTGAGAATCATTGAACCTACTCATTCACATAAAACAATACACTGATTTAACATTTTTAAGACAGTTTTTCTCAAAGCCAGTATGCGAGGAGGCGTGATAGCTAATGAATAATGATGAATATCACCGGAGACGACAAAAGAACATCATAGCCCGCATAATGAGCTGCATAATGAATGAGTTTAATTCAGGTAGGTGACTGAGCGCAACAGGACAAAGGACACATATTATATATTGTACTTATCTAGTAAATGCATCTTGATTTAAGAATGTTTAAATATTTAGACTAGAAACAAGTAAAAAAATTACTAAGAGTATTTTTTCTACTTTTTTGTACTATTTCTTCTGTTTTTGAAAGTAGTCTCATGCTAAATTTTTTTATAATAATTAAAATGGAGATACAATTTATACAAATCAAAATTCACTGTAAAGAAAGCAATTCACTTTCTACAAAACAAAACAAAAATAACTTTCTACAAAACAAAACTCCAGAATCATTTATTTAGAATGTAGTCAACAAAGGCCTATTATATTTTAAATTATCAAAAGATTTGACTACACTGAAAAAAATGCTCTTCTTATTTAGTTAAAATTGTACTTATCTAGTCAATGCATCTTGATTTAAGAATGTTTAAATATTTAGACTAGAAACAAGACAAAAATTACTAAGAAGCGCATTTTTTCAGAATTTTTTGTACTGTTTTTTATGCTTTTGAAAGTAGTCTCATGCTAAAAAATGTAATAATAAATGATTTAAATTAAGATACAATTAATACAAAACGAAATTCACTTTAAAGAAAGCAATTAACGTTCTACAAAACCAAAAAATAAACTTTCTACAAAACAAAACTCGATATTAACTCGATAAACAAACTTTGATATTAATTAAAAAAATAACATTAGGCTGTAGCTGAAGTAACGTTACAGCGCTTCACTAGATGTTTGTATGAGTTTTTACAGCCTATGGAGTTGATGTGTGGGCGTCGACTGTGGATCGTCAGTATTTGAATCTGAAAGAGCGCGCGATCCATGGGCGTGGTCGCATGACCGGATAATGAAGTGGCCTGCGGGTGACTGACATCACTCTCTTTTCGAACAGATTACATAAACACAGAATATTTGTTTTCAATTTGATTTACATTGTTTAAAACCTGACATTTCAGCATTTCTTTAGACATATGTCTCATGTTTGTGAGACAAGTATTCACTAAGCTAGAGTTCCTTTTCTGAAGACTATCTAAATGAACGTCTTTGACAGAAAGGCTGCAGATTGCGCATCATGTTTGTTTTCTTTATTTTGCAAAAAGAAAAACATTTTGTTTTTATTGTGACTGTACACAAAATAAAATAGAAACTTAACAGATTAGAATGATGTATAACACTTGCCTGAATGATAAAAAACGACAGAGTTATTTGAGTCTCTTTGGCACTGATAAGAAAAAAAGCGAGCTGATCACGCCGGTGCAACGACCAACTCGAGAGGGTTAAACCAGGTACTGGTTGCTTTGGCACTGTGTGCAGGTGCCAAGTCCTGTTGGAAAATGAAATCTGCATCTCCATAAAGTTGGTCAGCAGCAGGAAGCAGGAAGTGCTCTAAAACTTCCTGGTATACGGCTGCGTTGACCTTGGACCTCAGAAAACACAGTGGACCGACATCAGCAGATGACATGGCACCCCAAACCATCACTGACTGTGGAAACTTTACACTGGACCTCAAGCAACGTGGATTGTGTGCCTCTCCTCTCTTCCTCCAGACTCTGGGACCCTGATTTCCAAAGGAAATGCTAAATTTACTTTCATCAGAGAACATAACTTTGGACCACTCAGAAGCAGTCCAGTCCTTTTTGTCCTTTTTGTCTTTAGCCCAGGCGAGACGCTTCTGACGCTGTCTGTTGTTCAAGAGTGGCTTGACACAAGGAATGCGACAGCTGAAACCCATGTCTTGCATACGTCTGTGCGTAGTGGTTCTTGAAGCACTGACTCCAGCTGCAGTCCACTCTTTGTGAATCTCCCCCACATTTTTGAATGGGTTTTGTTTCACAATCCTCTCCAGGGTGCGGTTATCCCTATTACCTGTACACTGTTTTCTATAGAGGTCGACCGATAGTGGATTTTACCGATAACAATAACTAGGTTGGACCGCACTTGCCGATAACCGATTAATCGGCCGATAGTTTTTAAAAGGGATACTAGATTAAAAAAAACATAATTAAAACAGTGCTGGAATTTGAAAATGTGCTAAATTAAAAACATATAAATATGAATATTAAAATGAGAAGTTCTAACATAAATTCTTCAGAAAATTATTTAAACATTAAAATATTACAGGTCAAATTTGTTTCTTTACTAATAATATAGAAACATGCATGTACATTTCATAGGTCAGGGGTTTTCAAACTTTTTGTGTTTGTGGACCACTAGTTGTAATCAAGAAATTTCGCGGACCACCTCATAATACACATAATAAAATTATGTCTACACACAGACCTACCTGAATTAATCCGCACCTCTAAATAGGTTTACTAGCACTAAAACTATAACTGGTCATCACATCAGTACAACAGGCTTGTTAAAAGAAAGTTTACTGTAGGCTATACAACGGCTGCCACATATGTATTTTATTTATTTACTCAAGTGCATAATCGGGTTCATTTAAACAACAGGCTTATTTTGCAATGGAGTGTGAAATCTATACAGTAATAAGAACACTTGGATATAGTCAACATTTCAAAACCTTTGGCAAATTTAGGGAATTATTAGAGTTATTATTTAAAGTTTACAAGTCCTCAAAAAGTGAGGCACTGACTGAACTTGAACGTCGACGGCCGAGCGCCACTAGCCTATTTTAGTAATCACACAATAACATGACAATTTAATTTAAATTTTATATCAATATAGGTCTACATATTCTTTTTACTTTTTATTTTTATGGGAATTTCCTGGTAAAATGAAGGTAAAAAAAAAAGTATTTTGCCTTTCCACGGACCACCTGCAGTACCCTCACGGACCACTAGTGGTCCGCGGACCACAGTTTGGGAATGGCTGTCATAGGTAACACTATGCAAGTCCCTATGCAACAAGGATGTATTAGCTTACATGAACTATATGCATTATGCATACATTTTTACAGCATGTATTAAAGGGGTGGTAAAACACATTCTTGTGAAGGCTTGATTGTGTTTGTGGGGTGCACTGTAACATGTGTTCATGCTTCGTTTAAAAAAAAAGAAGCATTATTTTTCATATATTTGACCTTTATTCTACACTGCTCTGTCCCTCCTTGTAAAACGGTCTGATGCTTTCCGGGTTGTATGAAGCCAGTCCCTCAAAAATACGCGATGGGCTCAGATTGGTTAGCTGGCCCAGTGTGTTGTGATTCGCTAACCGCAGTGCACGTTTATCGGAAACGTCACGCCCCTTACCTGGAGGCTGTGCTTTGGTCAGTATTAGAAACAGTATTATTGAGTGTGTCGAGATGGCGCCGAGGATGGCCGCAACGTCGCAAGCTCTGCTGAAACATTGTAGTTTTTTGTTTGTTCTGTTTATAGTTTTTGTGTTTTTTGTCTTGGATGTTGTCTGCCTCACTACGTACGACAGACAGACACTTTTGGACATTGGTTCGGCAATCGCACACCGAAAACCGGACTTTAAATTCTTCAGTGACGACACACTGTTTACAAACACAGCAGCGGATCCTTTTGTTTGGGCGGCCCGACCACGGAAACGCCGCCGGAGAAGGGGAAGCAGAGCCGGCGTGCTCATCAGAGTAAGACGCCGCGCAAACCGACCCCCGCTTCCCAGTATTTTACTGGCAAATGTTCAGTCTCTGGACAATAAACTCTGCGAGCTGAGAGCACGGATCTCTTTCCAACGAGAGACGAGGGACTGCTGCATTATCTGCCTTACAGAAACTTGGATGTCCGCTGAGATTCCAGATTCGGCCATCGAAACCACGGGGTTCTCCGTGCATCGGATGGATAGAGAAAAAGATCTCTCCGGGAAAAGCAAAGGCGGGGGTGTATGTTTTATGATCAACCGATCCTGGTGTGATCAGAGGAACGTACATTCTATCAAGTCTTTCTGTTCTCCTGATCTGGAATTTCTCACGGTTATGTGTCGACCATTCTGGCTACCGAGGGAATTCACAGCGGTCATCATCACAGCTGTGTATATCCCCCCACAAGCCGACACAGACCGGGCACTGAAGGAACTGTATAGGACAGTGAGTGAGCAGGAAACCGCGCATCCTGAGGCTGCGTTTATTGTGACCGGGGACTTTAACAAAGCCAACTTCAAGCGCATCGCACCCAAATACCACCAACATGTTAGCTTCAACACACGAGGGAACCGAGTTCTGGATCATTGTTACTCTCCCTTCAAGGATGGTTACAAATCACTCCCGCGCCCACCACTTGGCAAATCGGATCACGCTTCCATCATCCTTTTGCCCGCATACAGGCAGAGGTTGAAACAGGAAGCACCCACCCTCAGAACCATCCAGTGCTGGTCGGACCAATCGGACTCTATGCTACAAGACTGTTTTGATCGCGCGGACTGGGAGATGTTCCGGTCGGCCTCTGATGACGACATCGAGGTCTACGCCGATAGCGTAACGTGTTTCATCAGGAAGTGCGTAGAAGACGTTGTTCCGACCAAAACAATACGGCTGTACCCAAATCAGAAGCCGTGGCTAAATGTGGATGTTCGCGCGGCACTCAATGCGCGGACCTTCGCCTTTAACTCCGGTAATGCGGAGGAGCATAAACAAGCAAGTTATGCCCTCCGGAAAACCATCAGAGCAGCAAAACGCCAGTACAGGGACAAGATTGAAGGACAGTTCAACACCACCGAATCCAGAAGCATGTGGAGGGGAATTAACACCATCACGGACTACAAAGGGAACACAAACTCCACCGTGAACACCGCTGCCTCTCTCCCGGACGAGCTGAACACCTTCTATGCTCGCTTTGAGGGAACTAACACCGCCCTCGCGGAGAGAGAGCTCGCGGCTGAAGATACAGAGGTTAGTGCACTCTCCGTATCTGTAGCGGATGTAACCCGATCCTTCCGGCGGGTGAACGTCCGTAAAGCCGCGGGTCCAGACGGCATTCCGGGCCGCGTCATCAGAGCGTGCGCGCGCCAACTGGCTGGAGTTTTCACGGACATCTTTAACCTGTCCCTCTCCCTGTCTGTGGTCCCCACATGCTTCAAAACGTCCACCATTGTTCCTGTACCGAAGCAAGCAAAAACCACCTGCTTAAACGACTGGCGTCCTGTTGCTCTGACCCCCATCATCAGCAAATGCTTTGAGAGACTAGTCAGAGACCACATCTGCTCTGTTCTCCCCCCCTCACTGGACCCACTGCAGTTTGCATACCGCACAAACCGCTCCACTGATGATGCCATTTCATCCACTATTCACACTGCTCTCTCCCACCTGGAAAAGAGGAACACATATGTGAGAATGCTGTTTGTAGACTACAGCTCAGCATTCAACACCATTGTGCCCTCCATACTTGACATTAAACTCCGGGCTCTCGGCTTAAACAGCTTGCTATGCAGCTGGATCCTGGACTTCCTGTCAAACAGACGCCAGGTGGTCAGAATGGGCAGTAACATCTCCTCACCACTGACTCTCAACACTGGAGCCCCTCAGGGCTGTGTTCTCAGCCCACTCCTGTACTCTTTGTACACACATGACTGTGTGGCAACCCACAGCTCCAACACCATCATCAAGTTTGCTGACGATACGACGGTGGTAGGTCTCATCACTGACAATGATGAAACGGCCTACAGAGAGGAGGTGCACACTCTGACACGGTGGTGTCAGGAGCACAACCTCTCCCTCAACGTCAGCAAGACCAAGGAGCTGGTGGTCGACTTCAGGAGGAATGAGAGAGAACACCGCCCCATCACCATCGATGGAGCACCGGTGGAGAGAGTCAGCAGCTTCAAGTTCCTCGGTGTCCACATCACAGAGGAACTCTCATGGTCCGTCCACACCGAGGCCGTTGTGAAGAAGGCTCATCAGCGCCTTTTCTTCCTGCGACGGCTGAGGAGGTTTGGAATGAGCCGCCACATCCTCACACGCTTCTACACCAGCACTACAGAGAGCCTGCTGACTGGCTGCATCACCACCTGGTACGGCAACAGTACCGCCCGCAGCCGCAAAGCCCTGCAAAGGGTAGTGCGCACGGCCAGCTGCATCATCGGGGGTGAGCTTCCCTCCCTCCAGGACATTTATGCCAGGCGATGTGTGAAGAGAGCTCAGAGGATCATCAGAGACTCTAGCCACCCAAGCCATGGGCTGCTCTCACTGCTGCCATCAGGCAGACGGTACCGCAGCATCAGAACACGCACCAGCCGACTCCAGAACAGCTTCTTCCCACAAGCAATTAGACTCCTGAACTCTTGATCCATCAGGATCATAACACACACTGGACAGAATATCACTCAGCACAACCCACTGTAGATACACACACATTATATACACATTTATTATAATTTATTATTTATCATATAGCACCTATTATACATTGGATCTCTACTGTGAATAATAATGTATACTGTACATTGTATATTATTATTATTATTATTATAGCGTAATGTATATTGTTTAATGTATGTTTTAGTGTGTATATTGTTTAAAGTATATTGTTTAAAGTATATGTATATTGTAAGTATGTGTATATTGGTTAAAGCTGTGAGAACCACACTCACATTGTGTAAATTATTTATTGTTTATTGTAGAGTTTACTGTGCTGTGAGTAATTGTGGGAGCATCAGTGTAATCTGATGCTGCTCTAAATGTTGTACATGTCATGTCATGACTACTATGTTGCTCGGAACTGCACCAAGAATTTCACCTGCTGTTGCACTTGTGTACATGGCTGTATGACAATAAAGTGATTTGATTTGATTTGATTTGAAACAGTGGCGTCAATAAAAACATACCAATCTGAGCCCGAATCAGACCCAGAACATTTTAGTGAAGATGATCGAGCAGAACCTGTTCAACCTGTTCATTCCTCAAGAGTAAAGACTGCGGATCTATAGTGATCGCTACTGAATGGCACTGTTATTTTTGTATTTTTAGAACGATTATAGCCAAATATCTATCGCAAGAACTATTAACCCAAAACGAACACTAAACACTGGCTTTTCTAGTAAGTTAGCCAAATCACACACAGAACCATGTTTAGCAAGCCTGTAGATAAATAATACATAAAAGCTCTAATCAAAGAATCATTTACACTAATGCCAAGTTCGCTGTTGAGATTTTAACGTTAGTGTTTGTAACGTTAGGTGTTCGTCGGATAACGTTAAGTATGAATGAGCATTTAACAGACTGGTTTGCAGAATAGCGTTGTCATCTGTTTACTTCCTTGCTACAACGCACAATTAACCTATTACCGGGACACAAATCGATGAAAAATAAATCAGACTTACAGGTTGTGGCCCGTAAACAGCTTCTGTTTGTAAATCCAGCTTTCAGGACAAGCCGTTGTGCATATCCTGCATTGAACTCGCGAACATTGTGGAAGTTTTCCTCCGTGAAATGTGTTGCGGGAGCCGCGAGCCCGTCGTGCATCCACGCACTGGCCGCGTTTGTCTCACGCAGCTGACGTTGTGCAAATCCGGCATTGAACTCGCGAAGATTGTGGAAGTTTTCCTCCGTGAGATGTGCTGCGGGAGCCCCGCACGCGCCTGTTCCCTTCTGTCTCATACACACGTGCATATAACATGTTGTATGTTAAACGCTCTGGAACGCACCCCCGTCCCAATGAAGGCTGAACAAAGCAAGTACCCGAGACCTGCAATCCGGATGAAAATAACAGCGTTTCCTTGGCATCGCGGCAACAACACTCCAGCCTAACTATACCACAACAGCGCCGCGATACAAAATGGCCTCACCCCCCCCCCCCCCCCTTATTTAATATTCTCGGAGGACGGGTTTATGTAAATATTGAGCCTGGGGATGTCACCAACCCTGGAGGAATGTCTGTAGTCGCCTACTGGCCGTTTGCTGTAGTTCTTAGAAATTGATTTCTTTAAAAGCAAATATCTCCCTTTGCTTTAAACTTTGAACGTTGTAACTTTGCAGATGTTGTTTATGCTCAAGCAGCAACATTACACGCTAGCTAAAGTTAGAATAGTGAAATCGTGGTTTACCACCCCTTTAATATGAGCAATACAATTGTACCTTGATCATTCATGTTAGTTCATAGTGCATTAACCAAGGTTAACAAATAAAAATTCAAACAATTTAATGTTGAAATTAACATACTAACGATGAACAATACTTCCACAGCATTTATTAACCTTAGTCAATGTTACAAATGGAATCTTATTGTAGTGTTACCATTTCATCTACCGTAAAACTAAACAGTCTGCTTTTTTAGAAGGAGATTATCTAATAAAAAAATGAATGCTCTGCTTTGTTTATGTTTCTGTCGGCAGCATGATGATACAGTTTGCTTTCTCACGTCACTAATTTTATATGTGCAACATTTGGGTCGGACTTGGATGTGTTTTATCACATTGTTTTAACTGCTTGAGGTACTGCTAATGGTAGCGTCCTCTCAGTCTCGACGACAAACATACACACTGCTGTTATTTACCTGTTAATGCAGCATCTAGTCAAGAAATTAAATACTATATAATGATTTGGCAACAAGTACTGTAGTGCTCTGTATTCATACCATTTCGCTGGCGTGTTTTAAACATCTGAAGTGTCAGCGCTCTCTGTGTGCTCTCCGTTCAGCGCGTAGCCTCACGTGGTAATGTAAACAACACACAAGGTTTTTTTTCCACTCTCATGTTATATCAAGCCAACAGACCCTTCTCAGAGCTCTTGTACTGTGTAATAACAGCGCACACGTCTTAGCCGCTCCAGCAATGGACGCAACACGGGAAAACTATCGGTGAGGATTTTTGCCGATAACCGATTGTTCCACCAATCAACTATCGGTGCCAATTAATCGGCAAAACCGATGAATCGGTCGACCACTAGTTTTCTACCACATCTTTTCCTTCGCCTCTCTATTAATGTGCTTGGACACAGAGCTCTGTGAACAGCCAGCCACTTTTGCAATGACCTTTTGTGTCTTGCCCTCCTTCCCAGATAGCAATGAGTCGGCGGACCACCGGCGGTGATCCGGCGGCTGTAGAAGCGTCAGAATTGCGTAATCGCAAACACGTTTGGCGGCGCACCGCCGGCGGCAGCCGCTTTTTAAAAGCGGCAGCCGGCCTCCTACCGCCTTCGTTCCGCCGCCGGCCCGCAGGCAAACCGCCGTTCCGCCGCCTTTATACCAAAAGGCGGCCCGTCGGAGGCAAGCGCTATTTTCGAGCGATCTGCCTCCGCTTATTGTGTAATAAATAATTTATATTTATTTATTTATTATTCATATATTTGTAACATGCAGTTTATGATGGATAATAATTGAACAAACCAGATAAATTCCCATTTGGCATTTTTATTCCACATTTCAAAGTACAGTAACTCGTCCCCTTGGAATTATAAGGTTCTATCTCTGTCTGAGCAGTTTTGAGATATTGAGCTTCAAAGTTTTTGCATTACATATAGGAAAATGTATATGGGGAACAAGTTTCTTTCAAACATGAAAATAACAGGGACCCTAAATGTATTCTAAATATACAATATCAAAATCCTCTCAAAATTGTAAATGGGGATTTTTGGAATGGGTCAAATGCAGATAGAACCTTCTAATTCTAAAAAAACACTTTTCGCTTAGAATTATAAGGTTATATCTGCCAAACCATTATTTGAACATTAAATATAAAAAATAATGTTGTAACAATGTCTCAACATGTGTTGGATTGTAAAATTGTATCCTTTCTTATGACATTTATTTCATATTTTTAGCACTTCCATGTATTTAGGACATTTCAAATTAAGCTAGGCAGGTCTAAATATTTTGTCCAGTGCAGATGTAAATTTTTGGTACCAATTTGGTGGGTAATTAAACACATTATTGCAGAAATTGTTCATCTTTCTTTTGTTTAGACAGAAAGCAGCTACTGTAATACATCTGAGCAGGATTTTATTCCACCTAAAATGGGCCAGGTAAAATGTCTTTCTCTCTAGATATCAGTATGGCTGAAATAACATGCTAACGTTTATTGTTGTAATTAAGACCCCATCAATTAAAATTTTTACTATTTGACCTTTAAGGCTTAATATTGTAAAAATTAAGACATTTTAAGACTTTAAAAACTGCAAGAAAACAGACATGCTTCAGCAAATTAATTCATAAAGTTTAATAATCATTGAAAAATGATTCACTGACTATATGTGATGCCTGGAATTCGGGCTGCTGTCCTTGACAAGATCGTCAATAAAATTGTCGATCTTGAGGTTTCTTAAAAACTTTGCATTGTGTGCCATAATCCTCACAGATATTGTGTGTCTGCGATCTTTCCTGTCAAGGAAAAAGCCGGCGACACAACCTATAAAGTTGATCCTGATTGGTCCTCTTCTGTGCATTCGAAGTGCTGATTGGCTCACGCAGATAGAACCTTATAGAGCCAAGTCAGAGTTCGACTTTGTAGATAGAACCTTTTTGTTTTTCAATAAAAATTCCCAAAATGTACACAACTTTAAAAAAAAACATCACATAATGTAAATAAGTTGTCACAGAATAAGAATATGTGAATAACTCAATTTTGACAAAAACGTCAGATAGAACCTTATAATTCCAAGGGGACGAACTGTCAATGATACAAGATCATATAAATGAAATATAAATAACCGACAATAAATAAGCTTAAATAGGCCTATAAATAACAACAACAAAAAAAAACATTTTTACTAAAGAACCTGCATGTTTCCAATTAAATTTTGGTTTAAAAAAAAAAAAAAACAGCCTTACAAGCAAATTATAACACTTACAATATTTGTTAATAACAAAGAGGTCAGCTCTGGGATGAAAAGAATTACCATTAAACATATCAAATAATGAGGATATTTGGTAACAAAGAATGTGCAGGATACCAAATAAATCGAGGTATAACATCACATTTAACAAGCCATTTCTAACAATAGTATAAATGGTAATAATTTAGAGTAAAGCTCTGGAGAAGAATAGAACAGTAGTAGAACAGACCATTATAACAAGCCTGACTATGGGTTCTCCGGTTTTCCCCGACCTCCAGAATGAGGCAGCGCAAATTGGCTTATCTTCAGTGATTTCTTGTGCGCCTATATAAAGGACAAACAACCTCGCCATCCCATATCTATCCAGGGAGCTGTCTTCAAGGCAGGGTCACAGGGAATTAAAAAAAAAGTAATTTCCACAGTGAACAGTGTGGTTTGGGTGAGTGTAGCCTGAAACTTCTGGCTTCTTTAGGGGCCTTGATGTTACTGACTGCAGGATAAAGAAAGGCTTCCAGGTGTCAGTTGTCAGCCTAGGTGTAAGAGGTCGGCTGTGGGTCCCTCTCAGCTGTGCGGCGTCTTTTTCCGCCTTCACGATCAGATGTTCCTTTCAGGTAACGCATAACGTTAACCTGGACCGCCTCATCAGTGGCATCCTGGGTTGCCGGGTTCTTCTGGATGGCTCCTGTAGAAAATACAGATCTGTCATTCCATTTGAATGGCATAAGGCCTCACACATCTACTTAAATATATTACAAATGTATATATTTCTATATATATATTACTTTGAACAATGGTCTTCAGGAACATGTCTCTAAAACGTGCTTTATCCCCTACACCCGTCCAGGTTGTATTAATGGAAAGGTGATTAGAGGAGATACTCTGAAGTATTCGCCACACGGTTGTTTTTAGGTCCCTCCCACATTTGATTGCCAAAAATCGAAGCTGAAAATACAAAAAAAGTGTTACAAATTACATATCTCTGAAGCTTCTCATACATAAACATAAAAATGTGACAGGCTGTGGATTCAGACTGTAGAATATGCAGTGTACAATCTTAAATTTTACTTTTTAGATTACCCTACAGCATTATAAACAAAATCAGCACACTTACAAATCGTTCCTGGAGCTCTTTATCCTGCCTCAAACTGTTGTCAAGCAACGCCAAATGGGTTGTCTAGGGGGGAGTAACAGACCCCCTGGCAAAGATAACTCTCCAAAAGACACATTGGCACTGAAATGTTGCCGCATAGTGTCCATTTTGTTGTCCACGCTACGCACAACATCGCCAAACTCTCCAAGACGTCGCAGCATTAGGGTCTGATCTGCACCTACAAGGGTTCACAGAGTAAAAGAAAGCAGTCAGTCCTGGTCCCTCAACTACTAAACTATGACATTTACATCTAGGTCCACTACATGTACAGGTGGCCCCAGTGGGAATTAAACCAACAACCACAGGTGTTGTTTGCAAGTTGTACCTGATTGCCCAGTACGAGCAAACGTTGTCAACATTGTCCCAACTTGCTTCACCTGCTCTTGAAGTGAGCCGCTGCCATCCGAAGCTACAAAATGAAAGGCATTTGGTAATTTTGGACCTACATCACAGTCAAAAAAGTAAAATTTAAGAAAGAGTGCATGATCTCACCTGCTCGTGCATTGCTTTCCCTCAGGGCTTGGTTTTCATTCTGGAAATCTACATAAAAAAATATATATATTGTAAAAATAAATAAAACACAACAACTAAAGGCACAATTTTCCATACTGTTAAGGTTTCCAACAGCTGCAATTTCCTGTTTGTCCATCTCAACTCCTTTCAATATTCTTCTCCTTATAGCCCAGTAACTAGACATTGTGACTAACAATTTATTTACCTTGAAAGCCGAAACGATTGTCCAACAATAGGTCTCTTGGATGAAGATAACCGATTGTGCTCTGGTCAAGGTATCTGCAAGAAAATGTGAACAAAACCGCATTGTTAACGTTATATACAGAATATACAGTAGCTATGCTGTGGGGGAAAAAACTGGTCAGCCAAATGTGGAACCGTAAAATGTATTAATTCAATGTAGTGATTCAAGTAAACTGCATTGTCCTCAAACATAAAAAGTAACGTTACAGCAGTTCAGAGAAATAACTCATAAATCACCTTAAATGCTAGAAGAACAGTAGCAACACAGCACATGTTAGCTAACACTTGCTAAAACTGACCTAGCAGCATGCTTGTTCGGACTAACAAAATAATTTAAATAACCTATATACATCATTCTGTTTTGTTAGAAAACACCAAAAGTTAAACTTAAGTCTTTCTAGATGTAAAGCTTTGGCTAACTTACTTACAGTACCTAGATACATTTTAACATGTAGAACATGCTTGAACTCAATGTATAAAAAAGGCGAAACAGCACGTGTTAGCTAACACTGTGCATTGTGCACTAGACTAGCAGCGTGCGTGTCGGCACAAACAAATTACAACAACCTACCGGTATATACATCAAAAATGAACATAATATTGTGTTACACAAAAAGGAAACATGTACTTACTTAAACGCTCGTAGTCGAGGATATTTTCTGATCTCCTCTCTTCAAATACTAAAACCGTGTGATGAGTTGCCGGCCGCTGTTGGTAAATCTGTTTCATATGTTTTTCCGGTTTGTTTTCCGTCTTTTTTACGTATACTGCCCCTCTCGGCCGGTGGAGGTACTTCTCTGTTTGGTTTTATTTTATTTTTATTTAAATTAGTACATTTATAGACAAGTACAATACAAAAAGTACAATGAGAGAAAAATAAAAATAATAAAGCATTGTGGTACAGTTCCGAATATGTAGAACAAAGAATAACAACAAATGTAACACTGTATATAAAATAAATAATAAAAATAAGAATTCTGAGATAGAAAATACTTTGTAATATTAAGGCAGTCACATGAAATTGAAAAGCTTTCAGGTTTCTGTTTTTGTAAGCTTTTTGTTTTGCGACCTCATGTTTGAAAGGGTTTCAAAGTATATTGTAAAAATCAGCTTTATAAAAGGTAATATTAGAGGGCTTCTTTTGAGTTATTCTTGTCTTATGAATGTAGAATTTTTCCTAAATAATTAATAATATATTTTAGTTTTTCAGAAAAATACATGAAAAACAAAGTAAAATGTCATGAAGTTCTAAGTTCTAATTTTTTGTCATGTCTATTTTAAAGTCAGTCCAAAAAGAAATAGAAAAAGGGCAATACAAAAATAAAAGTGTTCAATATCCTAAAATGAACTTTCAAACTTTCTTAACCCTCCTATTGTGCTAAAAAAAAAAAAAAAAAAAAGTATTACATCCATTATGGGTCAAATTGACCAACACTGTTTAAACACACTCGACATGCAAATAATCAAGTGAAAATTTAAATGTAATTTCCTAAACCTAACCTTATCATGGAATCAAGAGTCAAAAATCTGTTATAAACCCTAATGGCTTTGGAGCAAAAAAAACTAATATTTGATATAATTCACATATAGGCTATTATGATTTTATAATCGCTTCAAATGTGAGAACTAGTTAAAATGCTGTCAGTTCCACTCTATTTCCCAACAAGCCAAACATAGCCAACGTGGCTGGTCGAATTTGAGAGTAGAAATCCTTGTATTTCAAAGCGGCTTGCCGCCAGCCGGCCGCGGTCCATTAGGCGGAGGCAACCGCCAGAGAAAATGAAGCCGGCGGCCCGCCGGCTAGTCGGCCGCGGCATCTCGCAAGAAATGGGAGTGACGTATTCGGCTATGGCGCTCGGAATGTACCATTCGGCGACGAGACTGACAAGCACGACAGACAACACACGTGTATACGTGCGTGTACGTCTCCATTTGTTTTATATGGAGACGTACACGCAAATATTACGTCACGTACACACGTCAGCAACGTGTAGCAGTTGATCTATGCAGACGTCACGGCGGCGTCACGTTAGAAGTAAATGTGTGGATTACGTCTGAACGTCTGAACGTCACAACGATCTAAATTGACAAATGTGACTACGTGCGTGTGACATGCGTGTGGAGAACGTCTGCACGTCTGCCCGTCTGCCCGTCTGAACGTCTGCACGTCTGCCCGTCTGAACGTCTAATGCAAAATAAATTGTACGGGCCCCCCTAACCCCGCCCCACCAAGTAGGCTACATCGAGGCATTTATATTAATAAATATCAAGTAGCCATATAGCCTATTGCTTATTGTTCATTCATCATTAGGCCTAAGGTAAATGAAATCTTCTTGTAAAGTGTTACGCTTAAAAACAATGTTTTGCCTGATAGAGACAAATATATGGTTGATTAAAAAAAAAGATAATTGGTATTGAAGATAATTGTTTAGTAATCTTCTGTTTTATGACATTAACTAATTTAGCACACTTTATCCACTAAAACATTAATTCAGTTTTAACAAGTCAAGTTGGTTTCACAAGTCAAAAAAGAAGAGAAAACCCACACAAATCTCTTTTCATTCATTCATTGTTAACGTGTCTGTTAAACAACAATAAAATAAATACTAAAGCTGCAACCGCAAAGGAAATAAATGATGATCGTATTTTAACAAGCTATTGTACTCCTGCCTTGAAAACGTGTACTTCATTAACTGCGATATTGCTAAGTGAATGCTCGTTTTTATTGTAATTTTTATATTTATGTAACAAACTTGTTTTATTCCCCTGATTTAAAGATTTAGCATTTATGAGTGTTTTGCGTGTGCTTAAGAGCAGAGTAGAGCTATGTATCTGTAAAGGCCTAAATAGGTTTACAGGAACAGGACCGGCATGCAGACGATTACTAAAGTCATACTCTGACCATTTAAATCCATAATTTTGTTGTTGAGATATGCTACAAATGATAGGCTATTAGGCGACCAACTTTTTGTTTTTATTTAAAAAAAAATATATTTTTTTAATTTTCATTTGACTAATTTATCTTGTTATGGAATATAACTTTTCCCAAGATGCACTGAACAAATCTCTAAGGCATTTACAGCACTTCAGATATTTAAAAAAAATCAAATGTATATTGAACATTGCTCCTTTCAGAAACTGTTTATGCATTGTTGTATTCGGTACAGAATGTACAGAAATACATGACTGCTTCCTAGACATCAGGGAGTGGACATGCTAATGAGAAAATAACTGTGCCTCTGCAGCCATCTACTGATTATAGTCATTAAATAGTAATATATATATATATATATATATATATATATATATATATATATATATATATATATATATATATATAATCCTCCTGCTCAAACATAAATGCATCACTGGACATGCACCGCCATATCTACAGGAACTCCTCACTCTGAAATCCTCCACCAGCACCCTCAGATCATCAGGCCACCTGCTTCTTCAACTTCCAGTACCATGACTGAGCTATACTGGGCTATACTGGGCTGGGGAACCGCCTCCCCAGAGCTGAGAGCAGTAGAGAGCTTGGACAATTCTAAAGCTGAACTCAAGACTTTTCTGTTCAGAAAGGCTTTTATGTGGTGATTATTTGTATTGGTCTATATTTTTAGTGTTTCATTTTTGTTATTTTTCCCTTTTTCCATTGTTGCACTTTGAGATTCGTTGGAATGAAAAGTGTGTTATAAAAAAAATCCATTATTATTATTATAGTGGTAATTTCAGGTCATTTTAGTGTCAAGTGTTTTATTTCATGCAGGTGAAAACAATATGCATCTATTTGCACATCTTACTTTACTTATCTGGGATGTCAATTTCAGAGAACTGGCAGTTAAAACATTAAAATGTAACACACAAAAAAGGTGCTATATGACAATAAAAGTGGTTCTTGGCTCGTAATCATATGGGAACCTTTTTAAGTGCTGTAGCACTAATCTTGGTGCTTCAGGGGTTCTTCAGTGATTCTTTGGCTGAGCTGATAGCACCACCATATACAGAACATGTGAAAATATGCTGCAATATAGACCCACAAGTGGTTCCCCTATGATTACGACCAAGAACCACTTTTAGTGCCTATAGCACTATTTTTTTTTTTTTTAGAGTGCATGTCATGGGAACCAACAACGTCACATATATTTAGGCTGTATTTCTTATATAAGAAATATATCCGCTTTACGTCATGCGGTTCTTTGCCTCTACGTCATGGCTAGCCGTGGATTATCCCTTACTTAACGCAGCCACTTTAAATTCACATAATGTTTCACTTCTTGGTAATAGAATTTGGAAAATATTTATATACATGAAACTTAACTGCCAATTGAGACAAAAGTTGAGGAAAAATATCAAGTAAAACACAAATTTGGAAATATTTATTTAATATGTGCAGTTTTTTGCTTATAAAAAATTAATCATTAGAAAACCAGAATGCCTGCAGATAAACTTTTAATGACTGTTAATTTCACACAATAGTCAATGAAAATATAGTTCCAAACAGCACCACAGCAGAAAACACTTGCACTTGTCTAAGAGGTGTAGTTGTGTGGGTGTTATTAAATATATATTTGTGTTTTTGAAAGAAGAGGTTGAACATTTTCCAGTAATCTTAATAGAACAGTTCATTGCTGCCATCTACTGGCGGTTTTAAATGTATTTTTCAAATGAGCTTTAAAGACGTTCATAAAACGATATCCACTATAGAGAGACTCTTTTTACCCATTATTGTATATTTCATAACCCCTAGTTCACACATAATTGATCATGTAAAATAATTTAAAGCTTTTTACTGTTGTGAGATTAGTTTTTTTTTTATCACAAACCTAAACAGTATTTTCTTGATATTCTTCAAGAATGTTAAATATATGGCTATGCACTATAATGTTATAGCTATGAATGTGCTTTTACTTAATCTAAATTACTACTTCATCTAAATTACTTAATCAATTTTTTTTTAATTCTCCAAAAAATATAATTTTAACATTTCAAAACATACAAATGTTTCACATAAAATTCTTTGAAAAATTCCATAACATCATGAAACAGTTATAAAATGTTTAACATCAGGTAAGATAACATTCAAATCAAGGATTTTGAACATTGAAGAAGAAGGGGTAAAAATAATAAAATAAAATAAGAATACCAACAACAACAAACAACAAAAAGAAGGGTATATTAGTGTACTCAAATTAAAGAAGAGGAGTTTAATTCTTTGTAAATCTCCATAGTTCTATTGCTTTGCGGTTTCAGAGTCCTTGTAACGTTTCAAAGTAATTCTTCAGATCAGCCTTGAAATGGGTAATATTGGGAATCCTACCAGACCATTTACATTTATGTATGTAGAACTTACCAAGTAATATTTAATCTATTTTAATAATAGCTTAATTATCGGGCATTTGACGTTCAGACGGGCAGACGTACAGACGTGCAGACGTTCAGACGGGCAGACGTACAGACGGGCAGACGTTCTCCACACGCATGTCACACGCACGTTAACACGTCTTTAAGCGTGGTTAGGAAAGAAATGACACAAAGCGAGCGCCATATTCGGCGGCAAACGTTTCATCAGCGCCAGCGGGACGCACCTATAGCCGACAGCTTAGGGCCGGCGGCAAAAAGAAGCCGTGCCGATATTTTTTGCTATCTGGGTTGTGCAAGGTGTCAATGGTCGTCTTTTGGACAACTGTAAAGTCAGCAGTCTTCCCCATGATTGTGTAGCCTACACAACTAGACTGAGAGACCATTTAAAGGCCTTTGCAGGTGTTTTGAGTTAATTAGCTGAATAGAGTGTGGCACCAGGTGTCTTCAATATTGAACCTTTTCACAATATTCCAATTTTCTGAGATACTGAATTTGGGATTTTCCTTAGTTGTCAGTTATAATAATCAAAATGAAAAGAAATAAACATTTGTGTAATGAATGAATATAGTATACAAGTTTCACTTTTTGAACGGAATTAGTGAAATAAATCAACTTTTTGATTATATGACCAGCACCTGTATATCTGCTGCAAATGCGACCGTGTTCCCCTCTGTTGTATATAATATACATGTTGTATATGAGTAGTTCACATGATAAATATAACGTTAAAGTTAAAGTTAAGATATGCTTCTAGTTATCTTTGAAGTTTGGGCATAAACTTCTAACATTGTGTATTCATATATTATATCATCTTTTTCATAGCGCTGAATGTCATAAGGTGATTGTGAAACACATGGAACACTTCACTACATGATTTCATGGTGAAATTTATTTTTCATGTTAATCAGGTCAGTTTTGATCAAGAACAATGCACTGTGGCTTTAATTCAGCGTGAGCAGCGCGGCAAAAATAGGCACTGCTGCTTCTGCTCCTGCAAAGTGCTGCCATGCTGCCTCTGAGACATGGGTCGGAGGAGAACACCGGAAATGTGACAAAATGGACAATATTCGTCTGTATTTGCAATACACAAGCCGCGGTTCAGCTGTGCGAGACAAAACGTTACTTGTTTTTTTACTGTTATAAAGGGCTGCAACAACGAATCGATTAAATCGATAAAATTCGATAATTAAAAGAGTTGGCAACGAATTTCATTCGTTGTGTCGCGCGACTATTATGCCCCTCAATAAGACGCGGAGATGTTTGAGTATAAAAAAAAGCACAGTTTAGCGCAAAACAGAGTGGAAGCTGGCAAGCCGTGCTGTTCCTGTCGTCCCACGCAGCGGAAAAGCAAACCAAGCTAAGCCGTAGGCTACCAGTCAAAAAGCGCCATTAATACATCGAAAAAGTGTGTTAATTGCAGCAAAAATGACGTGACATGGCATGGCACGGGAGCACCACGGTGGTGATTCAGCATCTAAAACGAAAACATCTCGGAGTCCTTGATGAGGAGGAAGGGAGTTCAACAGCAGGGTAACGTTAAGTCACTACAAAATCCCACTTTTGTTCCGTTTGGAAGTGAGGAGCATGACGTCCCTCCAGTAGCTCTTCTGGTGCTTGTTTACTCGTTATCCAGCTTGACAAGCATGACAAGTTAGCGTTAGCTTGTTAATAAGAGTAGTAAAGCAGGGGTGGTATAGTTTGCAAGACTAAAGACACGTTTTTATTCACTTGCCTTTTTTGGCCCATTCATTTTTCATTATGTTGCTATGTTAATTTCGTTGACAAATAATTTGTCAATATTTTAATCAACAACATTTTTCACAGACAAAAACGAGACGAAAATCAAAACCAGCTTTGAATGACAAAAACTATGACTAATATCTATTGTCATTTTCGGTCAGCATTCGGTCTTAAAGTGACAGCAGTCCATTAACCTGCTTCCATTTGTGCTCTTAATATTAATCAAACAACAAAAGACAGAGAAAATTACCTCTTTAGTTTTAATAAGGATTCATTATATGTATTATACATTAATTATTTAATCCATATTTAATCTATAAGGAATGTTGTATGCAAGTTGTTATAAAGAATGCATATCATTCATTGTGTTCTTCTTTAGGAGTAGTTTTATTTCATTGTTACATAATATTTGTTTATATGTCACAGCAGTTAAATCTGTGTCTGTATTGCATGTTTAAACTTTAATATCATTCATATTAATAGGTTAATACAGTAGGTGTTTTCTCCAGGATTATATAAAGGGTTTGGACATTTTAGAGAAATTCTTAATGCATTACAATTTAACTAAACCCATTACATTTTGTTTGTGAGTGTGTGCGTCTGAGTGTAGTGTAGAGAACAAGTTCTAACATCCTGTTAAGTTTTCTGATTAGTATTTTTCTTTATAAAAAAAAAAAAAAAGATTTACAGATTTATTGTAGCAACCACTGTCAGTTCTGTTTTTTGAATAAAGGATTGGAAATTAATGCTTTTTTAATCCGCTTCTTCGATTAATCGAAAAAAGAAAAACAAATCGACAGATTAATCGATTATTAAAATAATCATTAGTTGCAGCCCTACTGTTATAATTGTAATAGTTGATTCCTTAGTGTGATTATGTTTGGGATACATGTAGTACCAATAGGAGCAGCTTGGGGGCGCTACTGCCTGGAGGTAACAGGACATATAAGCACAGCTACCATAGAGTAAGTCAGTTGAGGAAGTAGGGGACGGTGGTGGAGTTTGGAGGTTTTTTGCGTTGAACACTTTCGGACGGAAGCGAAGGCAGATTGCAACCGAACTGTATTGTGAGTGTAATGATGGGAGATAGTTCAGATGGTAGCGATAACTATGGGAGTGTTTCAGATATGGAGACTAGTCAAACAAAAAAGGCAAGGAAAAAATCTTGGTCTGAAGCGAGTAGTGGAGGAGAGAGTATTCTAAGACAAGCTAACAAAAAGATTAAAGCTAAACCTAAAGGGAACAGTAGACCTAACGTAGATGATAAGCAGGAAGAGTGGAAAGTTATTATTACGCTCAGTAATGATAAAGGTCACTTTCACCCAGTTCAAGTGACCAAAGCAATTGAGAAGGATATGGGGAAAATTAAATACGCTAAACTACTGAATAATAGAAGAATTCTAATTTCAGCAGTAAATAAGAAGCAGCAGGAAATGATTTTGAAAATGAGTAATCTTGGTGGTGGAAAGATTAAAGTGCATGTACCAGGAATGGCAGCAAAACTTAGAGGAGTGATTTCAAATGTTCCTCTGGAAATGTCTATGGACGAGGTAAAGAGTGAGATCAAAGGTGGGAAAGTATTAGAGGTGAAAAGGCTCCAAAGCAATAAAAGTGGCGTTAAATCAGACAGTCTATCTGTACTGCTTGTTTTTGAAAAATCCTTACCATATGAAATTCAAATAGGATGGATCAATTACAAAGTTAGGGAGTATATTCCCCAACCGTTGAGATGCTTTAAGTGCCAGAGAATGGGACACACAGTACAACAATGTAAATGGAGACAAAGATGTGCGAAATGTGGAGGAGACCATGAATATGGTAAATGTAACAAGGATACCAAGCTAAAATGCTGCAACTGCGGAGGTGAGCATAATGCTGCATATGCTGGATGTGTGGTTCAGAAACAAGCAAAAGAAGTACAAAGGTACAAAGTTGTGAATAAGATGTCATATGCAGAGGCTATAAAAAGCATAGGCAAATATGAAACAAAGGAAAATAGTCAAATAGAGAGTCATGACAACCTGAATGAAAGTGCAATACATGGAGTAGGCCTACCCCAGAGGTTAAACATAAAGAGATTTCAATCAGGAAAAGTAGACACAATACCCGTAACCATACAGCAACCATGCAAACATAAGTGTATAGTGGAGGAGAACACCTTGATGGTAGAAAAAAAGAGCTTTGTAGCTTTTATATGTAAAGTTGTGAACGTTGCCACACGACAAGAAAGAAAAAGTGACAGGATCAAGACGGTGGTAGAAGCTGCAGAGGAATTCTTAGGTATCAAAGATCTAAAAGCAGAAGATATACATGGCATGCTAAGCAATAATAATGATGGAGGGTCTCAGGGTATTATTTAATATTATGATGGTATTCCATATTTTACAATGGAATGCTAGGAGTCTGACTGCAAATGGACAAGAATTTAAGAAGTTTATAGTAGAGTCTGAAGTCAAACCTGATACTATTTGCATTCAAGAGACCTGGCTACGGCCCCACCTTGATTTTATTATACCTGGGTATGAGTCTGTTAGGTTTGATAGAGGTGAGAATCAGGGTGGAGGATGTGCAACATTTGTACGGAATGGGATACCATTTAGAAGAATAGAAAGTAAAACAGAAATAGAATGTGTAATTATTGAAATTTATAAATCAGATGGGCACTTAGTAGTAATCAATTTATATAACCCTTGTAAATCATTAAACCTAGAAACCTTAGAGGGAATAATAAGTAGACAAGGAAACCGGAAAGAAATATGGTGTGGAGACTTCAATGCACATAATAGTCTTTGGGGAAGTAAGAATACAGATAGCAATGGAGAAGCAGTGGAAGAACTGATGGATGTTAGGCAATTAGTTTGTTTAAATAATGGGAATGGTACAAGAATTGATATACGTTCTAATACATTTTCTTGTATTGATCTCACTCTGGTTTCTAATAATATGGCACACTCTTGTGAATGGAAGGTTAAGGAAAGTACAAGTATTGGAAGTGATCATTTCCCAATAGTTTGCTCTATCAATATTGAAATTGATTTCCAAGAAAGGCCTAATCATAAGAAGTGGGAGTTTGAAAAAGCTGATTGGAAAAAATTTAAAGAAATATGTTGTATTTTAGAAGAAAAAATTACAATGCAGGGTGATATTGAGGAATGTGCATCTGAGGTTACACATTTAATAATGAATGCAGCATTAAAAAGCATACCATTTAAGTCAGTGGGGGGGGGGAAAGGAAAATGGTCCCGTGGTGGAATGATACATGTACAAAAGCTATTAAAGAACGAAATAGGGCAATGAGAATGCTAAGAAGTAATTTGAATCAAGATAACTTAATTGATTATCAGAGGAAAAAGGCTAAAGCACGAAGAATAATTAAGAATAGTAAACAAAATGCATGGAAAAACTATTGTTCTACTATAGGGAGGGAAGTTAAAATAGAAGAGGTGTGGTCAATGCTGAAGAAAATGAGTGGGAAAAAAGTGTATACTAAAATACCCGTATTAGAGGATGATGGAATACTGGCAATAACAGATAAAGAAAAGGCAAATGTATTGGGAAAGAAGTTTGCCAGTGTTCATAGTGGTGACCATTTAGATGATATGCATAAATTAAATAAAGAGAAGGTTCTTAAAGAAAATAGAGATGTGTTTATTAAAAAAGATAGCGAGGAATGTACTATGGATGCAGAAATAAACTTGAATGAACTAGTGATAGTATTAAATGATATTAAGAATACTGCTACAGGAGAAGATCAATTGAGTTACGTCATGTTCCAGAAATTACCTGAAAAAGTATTGCAGAGAATATTACATTTATTTAATAAGATATGGGAAGAAGGTAAAATGCCAAAAAGCTGGAAGAGTGCGTTAATATTGCCATTTAATAAACCTGGGAAAGATCCTAATAATGCTGGTAATTATAGACCTATTGCCCTAACGTCACATCTCTGCAAGTGGATGGAGAAAATACTAGTCAGAAGACTTAATTACACCCTTGAACATAGAGGATTATTTGCATCATATCAAAGTGGGTTCAGGAAAGGGCGTTCCACAATGGATGCTGTTGTGAAAGTAAGCAATGAGATGGAGAAAACTCTTAAAATGAAAGAAATAATGAGTATTGTGTTCTTTGATATTGAAAAAGCTTATGATTCCATGTGGAGGGAAGGGCTGTTAATTAAAATGAACAAAATGGGAATTAGAGGTAGGTTTTATAATTGGGTATTAGACTTTCTGTCAGAAAGAAGATTTAGAGTTAGAGTGGGATCAGACGTATCTGAGGAATTTGAAATTGCAAATGGGATTCCACAAGGTAGTGTTATTAGTCCAGTTTTATTTAATGTTATGATTAATGATATTTTTATGAATCTGGACAGAAGGATTGGATCAGCTCTGTATGCAGATGATGGGGCCATCTGGGTAAGAGGACGAGATCCCATAAGGGTAAGAAATAAAATCAAGGAAGCAATAGGAAAGGTAGAACAATGGTCGTATAGCTGGGGCTTTAAGCTTTCTCCAAGTAAGTCTTGTCATATGATATTTACAAGGAAGAAAGGGATAGAAAAACAGAACTTACAGTTATATGGACACAATATGGAAACCGTAGATCATTTTAAATATCTTGGTATGTGGTTAGACCAAAAGGGAACATGGAAAATACACATTGAAAAGGTGGAATCAAAATGCAAGAAAGTCATAAATTTAATGAGAGCAGTAGTGGGGAAAGACTGGGGAGCAAATAAACAATCACTAATGTATATTTACAGGGCATTAATGAGGTCAACAATAGATTATGGATGTTATGTATATGGAGCAGCAGCTAAAACACATTTATTGAAGCTGGATAGAGTTAGTAATAAAGCATTGAGAATATGTGCGGGTGTAATGAGATCAACACCAATTAAAGCAATACAGGTTGAGTTAGGAGAAGTCCCTTCAGATCTGAGAAAAGATAAGCTCATGCTTGCATATTGGAGTCGCTTAAGGGGATGTGGATATGAAAACCATGCAAAGAGTACTATTCAAGAATGTTGGGAGTATAGGTCTTTTAAAGGTAATGGTTTTGGCTGGGTAACAAGAACAAAATCAGAGGAATATAGAGTGAATAATATCTGGTTTAATACACCTACACCTATTAGTAATATCCCTATATGGTTATTTACTAAAATTGAGATAGACTTAAATATTTTGGAACTAAAAAATGAATGGGAAGAGAGTAGGAAAGGACACCTGGCAAGTCAATATATAAGGAACAAATACTATAGTTACTTAGAAATGTATACAGATGGATCTAAGGATGAGAAGGACAATGTAGGAATAGGAATATATATACCAGCATTGAACATAAGTATTGGGAAAAGATTACCTGATCAGGCTTCAGTGTATACGGCAGAGATGATGGCGATTATTGTAGGACTGCAGTGGGTTGAGGAAGTAAAACCAGACAGGGTGGTGTGTTGTGTTGATTCTGCAGCAGCTCTTTATAGTATTCAAAATATGAAATCAAATAGAGAAGATTTAATGTTAGAAATCCAACAAAGTTTATTTAGATTACAGACACTACAGATAGATGTGAGATTATGTTGGGTACCTGCTCATATAGGTATAAAAGGGAATGAGGGAGCAGATAAAATAGCAAAAAAATCAACCAGGACGAATGATATTATAAATATACCCCTTGGAAAAGGAGAGGCTAAGGCAATAATTAAAAAAGGAATTATGGGAAAATGGCAGGACAGGTGGGATGTGGATAAAAGTGGAAGGAAATATTATAGATTGCAAAAATCTATTAATGCACAGGGTGTGAATAGAAGTAACAGAAGAGAGGAGAGTGTGTTAACCAGGCTAAGGCTTGGTCACACAGGATTAAATAAAACATTGTTTTTAATGGGTAAAAGTCAATCAGATGAATGTATAGAATGCAGGTCCAAGGAAGATGTAGAACACGTATTATTGCATTGCAGGAAATATAGGGATGAGAGGATGAGACTAAATCAAAAGATAAATCAGGTAGGAAGAAAGTGGAATATTGAAGGTTTGTTAGGCACAACAGGAGACGGGGTAAAGGATGCACAGAAAGCAGTTGTACAATATTTGAAAAACATAGGAATATATAATAGGATATAGGTAGTATGTATGTGTAAGTGCATTTTTTTTTTTTTTTTTTTTTTTTTTTATGATGATGATATAGTCATAATGATATATTCTCATGTTACATACTCCTATACAGTAGGTGGCGGTATGCACCTTTAAAGTCATGGTTGCAATCTGCCATAAAGCGAAAAGAAGAAGAAGAAGAAGAGTAAGTCAGTTTGAAGAAGACACGTGTTTCCGGTGGACGTTGGATGGTTGTTTGTGAGAGTAAAACTTTCTTTTGTCTGCATAAACTGTACTGTGAATGTAACATCATGTCAAATAGTTCAGATGGGGATGAAATGGATTGGATAATGTCAAAATCCACAAGATTGAAAAGGGATTTGAGAGAAAGAAATAGAGGAAAAAGTTGGTCAGTGGATAGCGAGTCTGATGAGGAAAACATTAGCAAAAAACTGAGAGCTAACCAACATGAGAAACAGAAACCTGAGAATACAGAGAAAACCCAAGGAAATGATTGGAAAATGATAATAGAGTTTAACCAGGATGGTGGGCACTATCGTCCAATCAAACTTACCAGGGCAATTGAGAAGGAGATTGGTAAAATTTAATTTGCAAGGTTTATGAACAATAAAAGAGTACTGATAGATGCAAACAACAACAAGAAAAGATTCTCAGTATGTCCACACTTCAAGGGGAAAGGATGAAGGCTCACATCCCGGGAGCAATGGCAAAGGCGAGAGGAGTTATCCAGAGATGTATAGTAACGAAGTAGAACTACTTCACTACTGTACTTAAGTACTAAAAGGCAGTATCTGTACTTTACTAGAGTATTATTTTTTTCTCCTACTTCCACTTTTACTTCAGTACATATTTTCGATGAGTTTAATACTTTTACTCCGATATTTTTTTTATGTGCTGCATCGTTACTCGTTACAATTATAAAAATGTTACGAATCATTCCATTCCAAACCCACATTACCGCGCATGAGAGAGAGAGAGAGAGAGAGAGCGCGCGAGAGAGAGAGCGCGCGAGAGAGAGAGCGCCGCGAGCGCGCATTCACTGTCTTTAAAACAACACGAGCGTCTTGCGCTCAAATTGCTCTCTATTTGTTTACATAGTTAATGTGCACTGTGAAGTAACATATACAAACAATGAACAGCTGTATTTTTATTAACTAAGATTAACAAAGATTAATAAATACAGTAACAAATGTATTGATCATGGTTAGTTCATGTTAGTTATTAGTCTTAACTAATGTAATGTTAACAAATCAAACCATATTGTAAAGTGTTACAAACAAATCATTTACTCAGAACACCTCTTGAAATGAGAATATAAGTGTGCTTACCCCATTTTTTTTAGTAAGAGTGGTTATAGTAAGATTTAATCTTAATGAACTACAGTATTTTCAGGTTATTTATATGACAATATGGCGAAAAATTACCTACCAACATTGTGATTGTCCTTTAGCTTAATCATTTGAAATAATAAAAACAATATGATGTTCAAACTTTTGACTACTTTCTTTAATAACTACATAACACAATACTTTTACTTTTACTTTCAGTACTTGAGTAGTACATTTTAAAATAAACTACTTGCAATACTTAAGTACAAAAAATGTTGAATACTTTAGTACTTCTACTTAAGTGTGGTGCTTAAAGAGCACTTCAACTTCTACTCAAGTCACTTTTTTGATAAGGAACTTGTACTTTTACTCAAGTATGTGTCTCTAGTACTTTATACATCTCTGGAGTTATCTCAGGAGTCCCACTGAGTATGTCAATGGAAGATGTCAAAAATAAGATTCAAGGAGGCAAAGTAGTTGAGGCTACAAGGCTAAAAACGAAACGAGATGGATCATTAAAAGAAACATTATCTGTGGTAATACAATTTGAGAGAACCCTCCCTAAGTCAGTGCAAATGGAATATATGAATTACAGCGTGAGAGGGTACATACCTAAACCTCTAAGGTGCTATAAATGTCAAAGAATGGGGCGCACGGCTCAGCAGTGCAAAGGAAAGCTAAGGTGTGCAAGATGTGGAGGTCAGCATGAGTATGGCAAATGTGAAAAGGATATAAAGGTGGAGGAGAACATAGTGCTGCGTTTGGAGGATGTGAAGTGCAGAGAGAAGCCAGAGAAGCCCAGAAGGTTAGGTATTTGAATAAAATATCATATGCAGAAGCACTAAAGAAAGTAAGAGAAACTGGATCAAATGACAGAAAAGTCAGTGGAATGGTACAACGAAACATTACATCAGTTAATCTGTGGAATCGTCTTCCATTAGCACTAAGAAAAACGTATGATTCTTTTAAAGCTCAGATGAAGAATCGACTCTGGTTAAACCAAACTTGCACTCATTTTTCATAGCAATTTACATTTCTATTTAAACCTTTTATTGAGACATAACTGGATATATGGGATGATTGTGTGTGTGTGTGTGTGTGTGTGTGTGTGTGTGTGTGTGTGTGTGTGTGTGCGTGTGTATATGTGTAGAAACTGTACATTATTTGAATTGTGGGTGATCTGACTGTGCATTATTGTGACCGCGCAATAATTACGATTTGTACAATAATGAGTTATGAGTGTAATGTAATGAGTCGATTGTGTAATATTGCGAATTGTGCAATGTGAGGTGTGTGCAATAATGTGGATTGTGCAATATGAGGATGTGCAATATGAGGATGTGCAATAATGTTTGATGGTGCATTGGCCCTCTGTGACCCCAGCCCCCGGGACAACGGATGGAAATTAGCCTTCGGCTACAATCCGGTGTGTTTACATTCATGTACAGGCACAAGTTCTGTTTCCAGGCCATACACATGGTTGTGAACACAAATGTAAAGTCGATGATGATACTTTAGTAGTGAAGAAAGTGAACTTTGGGTTTCATTTGTCACACTATAAACGTTGCATCACAGTTAAAAAAGAAAAGCGACAGAATCAAGGCTATAGTTGAGGCAGCAGGAAAATTCCTTGATATGAGAGATGTCAAAGCAGATCAGATACATGCATTGTTAACAGTAACTGAAAATAGAGAAAATACACTAAACTGAAGGTTAAAACAATAACTATGGTACTACACATATTACAGTGAAACGCCAGAAGCCTAATAACTAATGGTCAAGAATTTAAAAAATACATTCATGAATTAGATGTTGTTCCAGATGTAGTATGTGTACAAGAGACTTGGTTAAGAGCACAATTAGATATTGTAATACCAGGATTTAGTTCTATAAGGTATGATAGACCTAATAATCAAAATGGTGGAGGGTGTATCACTTTTCTTAAGGATGGGTTGGCCTATAGGGATGTTCCCTGCCCAGAAGACATGGAGTGTGTAATAGTTGAGATTTATAGTACAAGGAAAGAGGGAAATATTAAGTTGATTAATTTCCATAATCCATGCAAAAAATTTGATATTACCATATTAAATGACATTGCAAGGAATGTATATAGGAAAGAAATATGGTGTGGAGATTTTAATGCACATAACAGCTTATGGGGTAGCAAACACACAGACAACAATGGGAGCATAGTTGAGGAAATGATGGAAGAAAGATCATTGGTCTGCATTAATAACGGACAGGGTACAAGATTAGATGTGAATAGGGGTAATACATCATGTTTGGATCTTACTTTGGTGTCAGATAATTTAGTAAATGTATGTGATCGGTATGTCAAGAGTGATTGTAACATAGGAAGTGACCACTTTCCAGTTCTCACTATAGTTAATACAAACGTATGTATTCAAGAAGGAAGTATAATAAACAGATGGTGTTGTGAGCAAGCAGACTGGGAAAAATTTAGGTCATGCTGTGAGACCTAAACCGTTAAGACTAGTCTTACAAGTTAGACATAACATTTTTTCTTTAAGACTGTTCATAACTTTTTTAAATCAGTTACATAAAAACATAGACTGGCCTAATTTGATGCGAAAAGTAAGACTGAATGCCACTTGTTAAAATAACAAGATGTTACACACTCCTGTACAGTAGGTGGCGGTATGCACCTTAAAGTTGTTTGCAATCCGCCATTAACCAAGAGAAGAAGAATAAGTCAGTTTGTTTGGTAGAGGAAATCACATTGGCCCTCATTTATCAATCTTGCGTAGAAACGGGCGTATATATTGGTGTAAGATTATGCTTACACTCCTCTCACCGCCTGATTTATGAAGCTGTGCGCACCTCTGAAATTCAGGTGTACGCAATACCTGCCCTTGATAAATGCCGCGGCTGAAAACGATCGTCATTAGAATAAAACGCCACTATATATTCAAGTCTCTGCCTCCCCCACGCCCTCATTTTACGCCATGGACACTCGGAAGACGGCAAAGAAGAGAAACTTCTCCGACGTGGAGATCGAGACCATAACCAGGGAAGTGGAAAAAAACCAAATTGTTTTATTTGGGAGTTTAAAGAGTGGGATTAAAGGCGCCCATAAAAACAAAATATGGACCCAAATTACGAGCACTGTTAATAGTGTGGGGGTTGAGAAGCGCACTCCAGCAGAGGTAATAATGTTGTATTGCTTAATATAGACCAATAGTGATCAAGTTAAGTATGAGTGTTCATGTTTATTGTAGGTGAAAAAAAAGTGGTCAGATCTAAAGATCGCCACAAAGAGGCGCGTCTCGGCACTGAAGAGGAGCCAGAGTCAGACTGGGTCAGGCCCACCGGATCCAAGCCTCCAGCTGACACCGAACGAGGAGCGGGTGGCAGCCCTCATCGGAACGGTGTCTTTAGAAGGTATCACCGGTGGGGGAGATACCGACGACATTCATGGTAAGTAAACTTAAATTTGATAGACCAATAAAAAAAAAAATTTTTTTTTAAAAAAAGACACGTCCATAGTTAACTCATTTTATTTAAATTTTGTTTTGCAGATGATGACACTGCAGGCCCCAGCGCCCTCGAGGCATCTCCCCCTCAGCCCATCCAGGAGCCTGAGCCCATCCAGGAGCCCCACCCAGAGCCTGAGCAGGTGCAAGCGGGGGAAGCCGATGCCCGTCCACCAGCCTCCCGTGCGCCACGGCCAAGGGTCCTGACGGATGAGGTCCTGGAGAGACAGACAGAAATTTGACTGCTGGTCGAAATTAACAATTCATTAGTGTCAATTAGGGGTGGGAAAAAAAATCGATATTGCAATATATTGTTGTGCTCTCTGTCGCAATAAATAATCGATACACTAACGCCCAATATCTATATTTTATTACAACACAAAATTATTAATTTACCCGTTGTCAGTGTCACTGTCACTACCCAATATCTACCATTCTGTTTGCGGGGGGCGCTGGTCGAGTAAATAGGGGTAAAGTGGCGCAAACAGCGGCCGGTGAAGAACACAAGTTAAAGGGTTAGTTCACCCAAAAATGAAAATTCTGTCATTAATTACTCACCCTTATGTCGTTCGAGACCCGTAAGACCTCCGTTCATATTCAGAACACAAATGAAGATATTTTTGTTGAAAGCTGATGGCTGAGAAAGGCTTCAGATTGGCCTCCATTGGCATTCAGTACACTTATACTCCCAAGACCGATAAAAGGCACTTAAAATGTCGTTACAAAGTCCATCTCACCACAGTGACTCTACAATAATCTTACGATGCGACGACAATAGTTTTTGTGCGCAAAAAAAAATCAAAATAACACCTTTATCCAGCTTGTTATTGCCTTCCGCGTGTGCCTCCACGACGCATGCGCGAGAATATGACGTAGCGCCGGGGTTCGGGATTCCATGAAATGCACACTCTAATCCCATTTTGAGCACTACGCCGAGACCTAAAGCACGATCAATGTAGAATCCAACAGCTGAGATACGCGCGTCTTCCTCTGATTGTAAACAAATCACTTCTGGGTCATCTGTCCGAACGCCGGATCTGCGTCATATTCTCGCGCATGCGTCGTGGAGGCACACACGGAAGGCAGTAACAAGTTGGAAAAAGGTGTTATTTTGATTTTTTTTGCGCACAAAAACTATTGTCGTCGCATCGTAAGATTATTGTAGAGTCACTGTGGTGAGATGGACTTTGTAACGATGTTTTGAGTGCCTTTTATCCGTCTTGGGAGTATAAGTGTACTGAATGCCAATGGAGGCCAATCTGAAGCCTTTCTCAGCCATCAGCTTTCAACAAAAATATCTTAATTTGTGTTCCGAATATGAACGAAGGTCTTACGGGTCTCGAACGACGTGAGGGTGAGTAATTAATGACAGAATTTTCATTTTTGGGTGAACTAACCCTTTAACTAACAACAACAGAGAATTGCAGAAAAAAAGAGAAGCGAGAAGAATGGCGGAAAACAATAAAAAACTAATCAAAGACCCACCCGCTAGTTTCCACTCTAAAGTGTGGAGACACTTCGGGTTTTACGAGACAGTCGACGGAAAGGCACTGGATAAACTGGACTAGCGTGCCATCAGAGAGAATCTTTTCTACCACCGGTGACATAATCTCTGCTCAGAGGTGTGCTCTTACATCTGAGCATGCTGATCAGTTAGTGTTCCTCAAGAAGAATATGCCTTGATGTGTCCACTGTTTACAGCAACTTACTACTGACGTTTCAGTATTATGGTTTACACATGTTAATGTTCATGTTGTTTTGTAATGCTCATGCACTTTTATCTGTCTAGATGTACAGTGTTTACATTTAAGACCAGGAGGCAGTGAGTTATTATGCAAATGCATATTTCTTTGCACAATGTTGGAAATGTTGGCATTATTAAATGCATACAATTTCCTTATTTCCTTATTCCTTCTTTTTCTTTTCAGTCACATGTATCGTGATATATCGTTGATGAAATTTCTTCCAATATATTGAATATCGTAGATATCGCGAATCGTGATATTATCATATCGTGGACCACATATCGCCACAGAATTGAATCGTGAGGTACCTGTATCGTCCCACCCCTAGTGTCAATAAATACGACACTAAAGCAAATAAATGAAAACTTAAAAAAATAAAACAATGAAAACGAAGTCTGTGTTATTTTAATTTACCCTTAAAACCGCTGAACAAGGTCCCGTCTGAGCTGAACAGCTCCTAAAGCCGGTGGTGCTGCCCACTGCTCCACTGGCACTTCTGGGTCTGGGGCCAGCGCGTCAAATGGCACACGGTTGATCTCAGCCATGTTGTGCAAGACGGCACATGCCAAAATTATGTTGCACACCTTCTGTGGCGAATAGAGCAAGGTGCCCCCCGTGTGCCAGGCAGAGCCATCTACCTTTTAGGAGCCCCACGCAGCTCCACAGTGGCTCGCGTTCCTGCGTGCGCGTGGTTGAAGTTGCGCTCCTGATGCGTCACAGGGTTTGGCACAGGGGTGATCAAAGAGTCCAAAAGAGGATAACCTCTGTCACCTAAATGGGAAAAGAGAGGTTATGAAACGAATATATTTTGCAAAATGAATTTTGCTCTTATTACTCACCTAAAAGATAACCATGACCCCTCAATGCACGTCTGCGTACGCTGCTGTGCTCAAAAATGAAGGCATCGTGGGTGCCTCCAGGCCATCGTGCCACAACATTTAGTAAGCAGAGTCTGGCATCACAAATAATTTGCACATTGACTGAATGATAATTTTTGCGGTTGATGTATGCGTAATCATTAACCGATGGTGGTTTCAGACGCACGTGGGTACAGTCAATTGCACCTATGACATTTGGAATCCCAGCAATCTCATAAAACCCCCTTTTAATTATTGTTTGCTGGGCATTGTCGTATGGGAATTGAATGTACACTGCATGAAAAGTGGGATTTTCGTCAGTATGTGACACTGTAGATTGCCGTGGAACTTCAGGTTTACGACTGTGCACGGCATTTTGCAGGCAACACTGAAAACTGCCGTAAATTGTCGAAAATTGACGTGGGCCTTGCTTGGCAGTTGTCCCCCCATGACCCCCCCTCCCCTTAATTCTAGGGGAGGCTTTATCATGTAAATGAAGATGCTGTGAGCTACACAAATGCAAATCCGAGTATAGCAGCAGGGGGAGTTTTATCTAGGTTGTGAATTTTTTTAACTAAAACAAGTTTAAAGTTTTAGTTAAAATGTTAACTTAAATTTAAGTTAAATGTACTCGTTTTAGTTCACATTACTAAATTTTTAGGGCAACCAGTTTTCTCCAATTTTTTAAGTAGATTCAACTCGTCCGGGCTCACAGTGTAGATTAATTACTCTGTATGTCATTAGCAATAACCAATGTTATGTAAAAAAGAACTAAATACAGGACAGCAGTTCATGTCTTCAACCTTTAGAGAGGTTATGTGATGCAACAAGACAATGAACCAAAGCACACAAATAAATCAAGTAAAGCATACAGTTTACATACCAAAATAAATTTTTCCACCCTGCACTGTGAATGATTTCTAAATGGCTATTAATCATAAATGTGAAAAGTACAAGTTTGTGTGTTAATAGTTAAGTCAGATTGTGTTTTTCTGTAATTGTCATTTAAATTGAGCTCACACCACATTTTATGAATTATCAATGCAGATTTTCAAGAGGTGGTTTCCTGGACAGGGTTTAAATTATGCCAAGAGTAGGCCTAATCTAGTTAATCGTGAGTTTAAAAATTGTTGCCTGGAACAAAGATTAAGCACAGATTACTAACACCTGGACTATGAGTCCTGAACTAAAATAAACTGGATTCATTTACAGTTTTATCTAATTGCTTACACACAATTTCTGAAAATATGGCTCCATTTCTTGTAACTCTACACACAAAACACACAACATGCAAAACATCAGACATCGCTTGCAAAAGCAACACTTTGTGCAAAACTATTTTAACTCTTCCAAAAATGTTGTTTTTGCATATATCTAACTACACACAAATATGCACAACTGAGGAATTTTACAGTTGAAGCTGCTATGAAACAATATATTTTGTTGTATGCATATTCTTTCTTTCTCAAACCTTAGTTTTGATTTCTAAGTAATCAATTTATGTATAAGTGTTTTCACACATGATCATTGGCTGTATGGGTCCTCAGTAAATTAATGTGGCATTTAAATGGCAAAAGTTATTCTTGTCTCTATAACTTATGGCTTCCTAAAGACACGTTTATGGGTAAATAAAATATTAATAATATAAATAAAATGAATATCAAAACATATTTTAAATATAATGAAGTCATTTTATTATAGCACTCATCAGATGTTCCTGGAAACAAAACAGAGACAGAACAGTATAAACAAACTATACAACAAACTAAACACCAAATTACAAAAACATTATTATGTGAAAGTGAATAAAGTTGTGTGTGTGTGTGTCTGTGTGTGTGTGTGTGTGTGTGTGTGTGTGTGTGTGTTTTCAGTTATAAATATGTGCTGTGTAAATTAGCCTATATATACTTTAAGAAATTATATATAGCCTAACTTTTAAAAAACAAACAATAACCCATATAGATAAATTATAATAATTGTATAATATTAAGCATTTACTTAATATACATTGTAACATTAGGCTACTTTACTCTAGCACAGTAGTCAGTTAAGCAATTAATTAATATCTTATATTAATATGTATGTAGCCTAGGCTACATCTAAAGGTAAGTCTGCTTTAAAAAAAATATATATTACACTTCGACATGTACAGAATGTGCGCGTCAAAGAAACACGTTCAAATTTGTCTTCTTAACATGTTAAAACTGTGCGTCGACTGTGCGTGTATGCCTGTTACACGACCAGAATGTGCGTGTCTACACATACAAAAGTATGTTAACACGGTCACAAGTCACGCGTTTCGTATAAAGAGATTTGGCCCTGGGCGCGTTCCATAGTAGAGCCCTAGTCCAATCACGTGCGAGGTCGAGGCCATGACGCGTAGAAGACGAGCTTTAAACTTGTTTTTTTTTTTTTACATTTCCTATGTTTTTTGCTGCTTTCCTTTTTCGTGATCAACAATGACAGGACGCCGTCTTCAACTCAATCTCTGCATGGACGCGGCCAACTTTTTGAACTCATTTTCAGGAGGCTGTCTTCGCCTTCACAAATCTGAGGCAAACTGCAGGCGCTATGAACCACAGCATGGGTAATGTAACGTTACGATTTAAAGAATATGCTTTTATTCAGCTGTATAAGGAAATGGATGCGTTAATAGATCCGAGCTTAAAACTGCACATTTTGTTTACACAGACTATCCTCGCCTCATAACGAAACCGTGAGCTCTTATCTGCTTGGAGAGATTTCCGCGAGTCCAGATTTAACCGCTGATCATGACGACATTGTGTGTAAGTAAAACGTCTAATGTTTTTCTCATTCCTTGTTTAATTTTACCGTGACTGTTTTTATTAATACCAGTCTCATGTAATTGTTTTCCAGCTGCCTGTAAGACGTATTATGAATCGACACGCCAGAGCTTCAGATACAAACAACCTGAACTTACATAGCAGGCGGAAACTGCGAAGTTTAGCTCGGAGTCGATCAAGAAGAAAAAGGGTAAGATTTATTATATTAGATCCGTTTTTTGTCAATGTGAGTATTTTTCAGGTTACTTATTGTCTTTATGGATTGTATTACAGTTGCTGGAAGCGAGACAAAGTGTGCTGGGTGAGGATGAGATGGACTGGAAGTGCGCGACCATTGAACTCATATCTGATGAGGAAGACGGCAATGTTGACGGGGTGTCTGGATGGATTGTGCGGCCACCGCCATATACACCTGTGTTTCCCGAATGTTTTGGGCGCTTCTTTTTGACGTTTTTGGAGGACAACATAAGAGACATTACTGCTGCACTGTACATAGTTGTGTGTTTGACAATAAAGCGCTTTCTTTGAATAAACAGCTGTGTGTTTATAAGCTCTTTCTTTGAATAAACGGCACGGTCCGGGCAAATTTTCCCATATATTCCTTGATGGTATGAATAGTGTAGTTCATAGCACAATAACATTACTATAAAACATAAATTATTACAACATAAATTATATATTTATTATTATTATTGGGGTTTACATTTATAATGAGCCAGGGTGACCAATAATGATTGGTTTGCAGTGATCTGCCAACCAATCACGAGGGATTTTTCTTGTTTAAATGTAGTGGCTTCAGCCAATAGTGAGTGAGTAAATTCAAGTCAGGCCGTTGACTCTCTGGTTTCGCTGCTATTCATATGCAAATTAGAGGCGTCGCACCTCCGCGCTGTCTCTCAGCGGGGGGCTCTCCACCTACGTCATGGTTCGTTTACGACAATTTGTGGCACAGACGAACGCGACGTTCGCTGCCTCTAAATTGTCGAAAACTGCCGAAAATTAGGGAGATTTCCGGGAGTCTACAGGCGTTTACGGGGTCGAAAATCCCACTTTTCATGCAGTGAGTCCATTCCAGTACGCCAGCAGCCCCTATGTGAAATGATGCGACCACTACTGTACCACACTGTAAGCCCGGATAAGTTGAATTCACTTAAAAAATTTGAGGAAACCGGTTGCCTTAAAAACTTTAAGTAATGGGTTATGAAAACTTGAGCGCATTGGACTTATTATTTTAAGTTCAAAACACTGAATGCCAAATTGATTTCACTTACAATCTCTTGTAATATTAATTATCTTGTCACATGAACTCCACTTACTATTTTAAGTTAAAGAAACTAAACCTTTGTATTCATTGAATATGCTAAACTAGAAACTAGTGTGTGTGAGCCTGTGTTTGAGTGTGTCAGCAAGTTTGTGTGTGCGTGTCCACCTCCAGGTTGGTGTGAGTGTGTCCACCTCCATCTCCAGGTTTGTGTGTGTGTGTGTGTGTGTGTGTGTGTGTGTGTGTGTGTGTGTGTGTGTGTGTGTGTGTGTGTGTGTGTGTGTGTGTGTGTGTGTGTGTGTGTGTACGTGTGTGTGCGTGTGTGTGTGTGTGTGTGTGTGTGTGTGTGTGTGTGTGTGTGTGTGTGTGTGTGTGTGTGTGTGTGTGTGTGTGTGTGTGTCTGTGTGAGTGTGTGTGTGTGTGTGTGTGTGTCTGAGTGAGTGTGTGTCCACCTCCCTCTCCAGGTCCAATTAAGTGTTGGCAATGGAAATGTGTACTTGTCAATAAAAAGATATGATATTTAACCTTTTTGTTGTGCCTTAATCACCCCCACCACCACCACCACAAAAAAAGACAAATTAGGTAATGAAGAGACAAAATGTAAAAAAATGTGTACCTTGAATGCAATGTAAGTCGCTTTGGAGAAAAGCGTCTGCCAAATGCATAAATGTAAATGTAAATGTAAATGAGAAAAGGAGACGGAAGGAAAGAAAGAAAGAAAGAAAGAAAGAAAGAAAGAAAGAAAGAAAGAAAGAAAGAAAGAAAGAAAAAGAAAGAAAGAGCAGGGAAGAAAGAAAAAGATAAAGAGCAGAGAAGAAAGAAAATACAAAAGAGATGAACAGAGAAAGGAAAGATATAGTCGACTAATGTAGTCAAACCCACCTTTGTGTGACGTAAAAGCTCAGCCAAAAGCTGGCCGGTCAGGCCTTTCTTCTTCCTAAAGAGGTCCATCAGCCTTGGAGAGAAACGATCAAGTTCATCAAAGAAATTCTCTTGCAGACTTTTCCCCACCACTCTGGTGAACTCGTAAAAAACCTGAAACAAAACATGTTTTGCATAAGAAGCTAAAAACAAGAATCTATGGACAAATTGTATTCAACATTACAGTAACACATACGTCTTTTCTAAACATTCAACAGTAATACATACCTGGCTTTCTGTGAAAAGAGCTGGCCATCGATGTACCATCTGGCTGATGGCAGGCTTGTTTTGGACAACTTCTTTTCTCCGAAGCGCAAACGTCATGTCCATCTCTTTCTTAACAAGGGACCCATTTGGCTTTGTCTTCATCATTTCATTGACCAAAACCTGGCGAGCTTCTTCCAGGTTGTGCTCATCCCTCCCCTCTGGATATTCAGGTAAGAAATTGATTTCCCCTTTCCTTGGCTTCTTTATGCCTTTGTGAGGAGGGTCTGCATTTGGAGTGTACCTTCCACGTTTACCACCATTGACAGTGACATCAACTCGTCCAATCTGGCGCATTTTAGTTCTATAATTACCCATCTTGAACTTCAGACTGTTCTTCCATCCAATCCAGCCAGAGGATGAGCCTGATTCTTGGAGACACGGGTGGGTTTGTACTAATGCTTTTGCAACGGCTTCAAAATCGTCCTTTTCTGGGTATGCTTTAAATGTATACATGGTCTCAGCCAGTTTCTCTAGGATATCGTGTTTCAACTCTTTTGTCACCTTAAGATAGGTTCCATCCCTGAGATACAACAGGTTACCTTGACGAAGTCCGTACTCAACATCAACCAAAAATTTGGGAACGTCAAATACCTCTGGCCACTGAAAACTTCTATCCAGAGGGGAGCTGGACAGGATCTCGGTGTCAGCCTGGCTGCTTGTGTCACCATATGATTCAGTGTTTGGTGAGATTGGTACAAGCTCAATCATAGGGATGATTTTGATTGTTGGCTTCTCTGGGAGCTCACAGAGACTGGTGAGGTTACACAGTTCATTGTTAAATTCAGGATCTTGGTACTGTAGGGTGAAACTATAGTTCGCTTGGAGAGTGCCTTTGAGCCAGCCAATCAAATCGTCAAGTGTGTAAGGTTGTTTTGTCGTCATCTTTCTTATATCTCCCTCAGAGACAATAACCCTCATGGTTATATTCTGTTGCTCAGCCATCTGTGAAACCATGATAAAAGACAGGTATTTAACAAATAACATATCGTCTCAGTGTTACCATAAGTTCTCCTTGTACCCTATATGCTGATAATGGGAAGACATCATTCAAGTCTGACATCTGAACCACAACCAAAGAGGGGACCTCATTACAGACAAGTTGGTAAGATCTTAAATGCTCACAATACCATGCTGTCATTTTGTGGCAAACAAACATAATTTCTGTGTTAACAGCCACAATCTTTTGAATCTGGGCAAATTCAGGGAGACCTGAGCATGAGCCAGTAGAGAGTATCATGTTGGGATGATATTTGATTCCATCTACACAGACAGATGATGCATTAAGAACTGACCCAGGCTTTGTAAAGTTTTGCGCAATTACTCTCTGAACGTTCAAAGGGAAAGAGGCAAGCAAAACTGGGGTAACCTTTGTCATCTCAACTGATGGTCTGAAAAAAGAGCTACAGTCAAGGTGGTAACTGACTGCTTTCTGGTGTTTGGTAGCAAGTGTCATGGCAACATTTTTGAAGTTTTGCACATTGCGAATTGCCTTTTTAAAGAACTTGTGCTTCCCCTCAAAGCGCATCGTCCAAACATCAGACAGGGGACCAAATCTCCTTACAAGCTGAGGGTAATGTTCCACAAAGTGATGCTTTGGCCTTAAACGAAAATCTGGAAATGTTGACTGCAGCAGCTGTCTGTGCTCTGCTATTTTACAGTCCAGGAAATGCAGTGTCTCCTCAGAATGCCTTGGTGCAACAGCTAGCTCAACCACATCTTTGAGAAGCATGACAATTTCCCAAGTGTTGTCACCCTCAGGGACACAGTGACCAATAAGAAATGGAAGGAGCCTTATGAGACACCAATTCTCATGGGCATTTCCACCAATGGTCCCTTTGGCGGAAAATCCCTTTCCAATAATCTGAGGTCGGTCTGTTTTGTCAGTAAATGTGTAGTTAAAGTTTCTGATGGTCTGATTTAACATTTCTAGTGTGAAATACCCCTTGCCTATCAGGTCTTTAAGACAAAGGGACAACTCAGTTGGAACAATGCCTTCCAATATATCATGCAAGATGTCGGGGGTAACCAGTGACTGCATGAAAGTGCTCAAGATTCTCAGTTAAAGGACATGCTCTTTTCACACCATAAGTCCGACTCAAAGCTGGGTCCTCTCTCACCTCCTGCACCTGCTTATCATGGGAGTCTTTGTCTCTGAGTTTAAAGAAACCAGAACATACCTCTTGGTGTTGTGTGTCAATACTGCTTGCCGAACAGAATCTGCAGAACTTGTCAGTAGTGAAGCTCTCCAGGAATCCTGGAAGGGAGTGGGCACCAAGATTATCAGCAACAACATATAAGATGGTGCCTTTCACACTCTCACCTAGTTGCTCTAAGTAAACACCATTTTGCTCCAATGACTTTAGATCATAGATAAGAGGTTGCAGAACTTTAGCGTAACCACACTCTTTGACTGTTGAGGTATTGCACAGTAGTGCAAGTTGGATTGAGTTAAGGGTTGACCTATATTTTGCAGGTATGTTGGCAATGACCCAGTATATGGCACACATTTTATGTTTTAGCTTTGATGTTCCTAGAGGATTGGCTACTTCGAAGTCATCAATGTAAAGTCCAAGAGCAATTGTGAACTCGTCCCTTGCAAGAAGAGAGTTTTCATTAAAGCACTGGCCATCTACATATGATCTATATTCCTGTGGGACATGTACTTTTTCTGACATGGCTTTATCTAATATGTCAGTTTTGTTCAGCAACTTCTGGAGCATGGGAACAATAGGGACATATGCAAGTGTTTTTTTGCCTTTTTCCACACAGTATTCAATGGGGTTCACCAGTGGAAACTCTCTACGTACATAGGCCGCTCTCCTTTTAGCAGTTCCTAGGGATCCATCTTTGGCACAAAATGCCATTATGTTACTTTCTGACACTACACTGGTAAGCTCTCTCACAACTGTTTCATTGATGTCAACATAATATTTCTTTAGAACGTCCCTCACTCTGTTATGCAGAAGTGGCTGTGACAGCTTATTGATTTGACAAAGCTGTTGTATTACTTCTTGCACAGAGCTCTCTGGTATGTGCAGGACAGTTTGCATCTTTAACAGAAGAGATGCTAAGTTGTGCTCAAGCTGTTTTTCTAAATCACGAAGATCAGTCTCACTGGCTTCTACACTGACATCTTCTAAATCGTCCATATCATCAGCATGTGACATTTGGTCTTGTGTAGCATCACTGTCATCGCTTACAGTATCAAAACCAATGATTTCTGACTTGAACCTTTTCCAGTTCTGGTCCTGGTGTTTTTTACTCTTGTGTGCTTTGAAAGTGGAGTACATACTGGTTTCAAAGTTACAGTCTATATATGGGCAACTGACTTTATGGTTTACTTTTAAGTGTGCAGTATGCAGGTGAGTAAAGTAGTCGGTCTGAGAACAAGACTCAGCAAACCCACATGACAGACAGCAAAATTTAACTGGTGCATCTGGTTGCTGCTGATCAGGAGTTTTGGTGTGATAAATGTACTTTTAGTGCATTGAGTGATTTAAATGTGCATGGACATTCCTGATGTAAACAAGGAAAAGGCTCTGTTCTTGCATAACTTCCATGTTTTAGCCTATAATGCTTAAATAGCTGTGCTCTCTTTTCACAGCGAAGAGGGCAATACTTACACTTCCAAAGCATAATTTTCAGAGATTGAAATTCAGTTTGTTGCTAATCTCAGGATATTGGGTTCAAAAGAATCTCTTTCCATGACCTGCAACACAATAAAACAAAGAAAATAAGAGACAAGGGAACTTATAGCTACAGTATTCTATTGCAACAATATACCTGTATTTTCAAGAAAGCTAACATTAAAGCCGTAATGTCATTACTAGGGGTGTGTATTGCTAATATACTCAAGTTTGCATAAACCGGTTGCAATTCACTTTCTCTTAAGTGCTTGAAGGTAAAATAATCACTAAAGCGGAGCCTATGTCATGCACAAGACAATAATAAAATGAATGGTCAAAGTTGTCATCACATTTAATACTAGGAAAAAACAATCAAATGTGGTCGCTAACACTCCTCTTCCCACCGAGTGCGTGTCCCTCGTTCAGCGTGGATCGGGCGGTGTCACCAAGACACTAAAGTTACAGGTTAAAAACATCCAGTTGAACTGGTTTTAACAACGGTTTTACACGGTTCAAAAAAGCCCCTCCAGTAAGAAAAGAAAGTTAGCAATGTTACAACGTGGTTGCGCTCTCTTTGCCGCCATGAATGCGCGTGGTTTTCGTCCGCTGCGTTTAATCTGCCGAGAGGCGGTTCAAAGCGGGGTAGCGTATCCGCCAATACGCTAACTTTACAAGTGAAAAATGTCCCGTTGAACTGGTTAAAACGACAGTTTTCTAAGTTCACAAACAGTGCGTCAATATGGCTAGCTAAGCCATCAAACCGGTGGCTACAGGTGATGTCTGTCGACCTTGACGTTGAAAACGTCTGTCAAGTCAAGGACCGTCACAAAAAGCCCTTTCAGTGATAAAAGTAACTACTTAACTTTTAGCTAGCTAGCTAAGTACCTTAACGGGTGACAATGTTAATGTCCATCGACGTCAAACTGCTTCTCTTGGACTTTTCACAAACAGCGCATCAAGTGAAAAAAACTTTCAAACTGTAACGTTAGCTAGTAGGTGAAAATGGCGGCCAACCTAACGTTAGTTAAGGTTATAGCGTCCCACTACTCACCAACATCCCCTTATATCCACACACAAACACATTAAGTTGACATGGCTAAACAATGATCATCGGGAGGGCGAGACCAAAGCTACTTACCGTCTCTGGCGAGTTTTAGCAGCAACTGGACCGTCCGGTGCGCGGCAGGAAAATTACGTCGTCTTCTCAGCAAAAAACTTAGACATGGCGTCAAAGTGGCGGCTTTCACGTTCCCATCGTGCATGGCATGACTAAAACTTTGGAATTTTAAGCTATTTCACTTAAAGTTATTCACAGACTCAACTAGGTCTACAAATTAGTTTAACATACTTACATTTGCTAGTAATGCAATCAAAACTTAATCGATTTGAGTCATGTAAGTACATTATACTTTAAATGTTTGATTACATATGAAATCCGGGTTTACAGTGCATCCGCAGTCCCAAAATGATGCTGAACAGCCCTCTTTGTCTTCTTTGCTACATGAGGCAAAATCTACTCAACACTTCTTTAATCTTTAGACCATTCTATTGAGATGAGGCTTAAGTTTATAAACTCTACTCTATTCTGGTTTTAGTTAAGCTTGGATGGTCACTTGTTAAGGTTTTTCTGTGACTTTGAATGTTGAAATAGAGTAGTTTTCAGTTAATTTATAGAATGTACAACTCCTAATTTGTACAACAACAAAACAAAATTCTTTATTCTTTATATTTGTCTTTATTTAAGACACTTGTTCAAAATGTGTGAATATACAGTATGTTTGACAGTATGGAAGAGAAACAACAATGTCAGTTTGCACTTATTTTGCAAAGATAAACTTTGCACATCGGAATATTTCCTGATATTGTTGTTTAATCTAATGAGTTACCTTAATGAAACTTAGTAAACATTTCATTCAGTGGTTCTGTTGTTTCAAAGTTTAAAAGAAAGAATTAAATCATTATAAAAAGCAATACTTCTGAACAAAGTCAGATTAAACTGTTTCATTTTGTCTTTTCTTCTTCTTTCTTCTTTTTTAAACCTTAGCAGTAAACCTACAGTCTAGAAATGTATGTACAGAGTGCATTTCTAATATCATGGCCACCCTGACTCTCTGTAAAATTGATGGTCTTCATTGTCTTCTTGCCAAGCACTGTCGTTTTCTTCGAGTTGCATTACCTCCTCATTGATTTCACAAAAGTTATGCAAAACGCAGCATGCAGATATTATGTGGCTGATGAGGTCATTATGAGCATCACATGTTTTTTGAAGAGGCACCTCCATCTTGCCTTCAAACGACCAAAGGCCCTCTCAACTGTCATGCGAGCTTGGCTAAGCCTGTGGTTGAAGTTGGATTGTTGAGGTGTCATTCCTGTGTTTTCCGTATTTGCTTTCAGAAGCCAGGGGAGCAGAGGGTAAGCAGCATCACCTGGGATAAACAGTGTTACATCCACATTCTCAAACCTTTCAGTCCATTCAAGGAAGAGAGTTCCATCCTGGCCTCTGGTATAAAGATGAGTTAACAAAAACTCTGGCATCATGAACTCTGCCAGGCCAGCCAATGTTTATGTCCCACAATTTCAGTTAATTGCCTACACTGCCTGCAGTCTCACTGAATAGAATCACTTTCTGTTGTAATAATCGGCAGGATAATCAGGGAGGCTGTGATGCATATGTGTGTTCCGGCTATTGCACCTGCAACCTGTGGAAATCTCCATTTGTCTCTGAAACCTTGTACAATTTTTGCATTTGTGGCCTTTTCTATATCTACCCATCTTAGTTAGAATATGTGAAACAATAGCTTATTCTTCTAACATTTCAATTTGTATGCGATTTGTTTGCGCCATAATGACATTCTGAAAACAAATCTAATACACTATGTAAAATTCTGTATATTGAAAATGGTTAATAGCCTAACTTCCAGCTCAACTTGAAACCTCAATCAATCAAATCAAATCACTTTATTGTCACACAGCCATATACACAAGTGCACAAGCAGGTGAAATTCTTGGTGCAGTTCCGAGCAACATAGTAGTCATGACATGACATGTACAACATTTAGAGCAGCATCAGATTACACTGATGCTCCCACAATTACTCACAGCACAGTAAACTCTACAATAAACAATAAATAATTTACACAATGTGAGTGTGGTTCTCACAGCTTTAACCAATATACACATACTTACAATATACATATACTTTAAACAATATACTTTAAACAATATACACACTAAAACATACATTAAACAATATACATTACGCTATAATAATAATAATAATAATATACAATGTACAGTATACATTATTATTCACAGTAGAGATCCAATGTATAATAGGTGCTATATGATAAATAATAAATTATAATAAATGTGTATATAATGTGTGTGTATCTACAGTGGGTTGTGCTGAGTGATATTCTGTCCAGTGTGTGTTATGATCCTGATGGATCAAGAGTTCAGGAGTCTAATTGCTTGTGGGAAGAAGCTGTTCTGGAGTCGGCTGGTGCGTGTTCTGATGCTGCGGTACCGTCTGCCTGATGGCAGCAGTGAGAGCAGCCCATGGCTTGGGTGGCTAGAGTCTCTGATGATCCTCTGAGCTCTCTTCACACATCGCCTGGCATAAATGTCCTGGAGGGAGGGAAGCTCACCCCCGATGATGCAGCTGGCCGTGCGCACTACCCTTTGCAGGGCTTTGCGGCTGCGGGCGGTACTGTTGCCGTACCAGGTGGTGATGCAGCCAGTCAGCAGGCTCTCTGTAGTGCTGGTGTAGAAGCGTATGAGGATGTGGCGGCTCATTCCAAACCTCCTCAGCCGTCGCAGGAAGAAAAGGCGCTGATGAGCCTTCTTCACAACGGCCTCGGTGTGGACGGACCATGAGAGTTCCTGTATTTACGTGTGTGTGTGTGTGTGTGTGTGTGTGTGTGTATTAGTATGTATCATCTGCTTGTCATGTGTGCTTATTGTGTGTAATTAACAAATTGTAAATAAATACCTCAATC